>NC_082675.1:43832500-44159500 GCF_025265405.1 Mesoplodon densirostris
GAGATGATGAGGGTGAGGCACTTATGATGGGATTAGGGCCCTTAGAAGAAGAGGGCAGAAAGCTTGCTCTCCATCAGGTGAGGATGTACTGAGAACGTGGCATCTACAAGCCAGGAAGAAAGTTTCACCAGGAACCAACCTCAACCTCTGCAGGACCTTGATCTTGGATTTCCAGCCTCCAGAACCATGAGAAAAAAATTCTTTTGTTTAAGCTACCCAGTCTATGGTGTTTTGTTATGGCAGCCTGAGCAGACTAAGACACTGGTCTTAGTCTAAGACAATAGATAATTTCCGAAATGAAATAAGCAAAGACAGCTGAGTATAATAAGTGTACCATGTGAGACATACATTCTACAATTAAAATATTAGTATCTTTTTAGTAGCTTAAATCACTTACTTATCCAGTTTGCTGAGGTAGTTCCAGCTTGGATTTTATATTTGTAACAAAACAACAGTCTTTAGGGTGACTCCCTGAATCTGGACTCTCTTACATTGTATACAATTACAAAGTTAATTTTCCTTTAAAAATCTACATTTACTTTTATTCATTTATTCATTCATTCACTCAGCCATTTATTTATTTATTTATTTATTTATACATTCATTCATTCATTTGGGAGACTCTTAGGCAATGAAGTCATTGTCAGCGACTGGAAATCTAGTGCATATTGACATATACCTAGAAACCAGGTACCTCAGAATAGATGTACATTATGTACAGTGAACTGTGAAGTTCAGAGGGGAGAGACTGTCCTTTTGGTTGGGGTGCAGGAATCAGGGTTTGAGCTGGCTCTTGGTGTTTGAATAGGATTTCAAAAGATGGAGATGAAGAAAAGGGCAACTCAGCAACAAGATAACTCAATTCACAAGGCATAAAAAAGAAAACTGTAAGTTCTACAAGAACAAGTATATGTAACTTAGTTTAGAGTACTTATAGGGAAGCTAAAGTAGAAAAACTAATTTTAAGCCATATTGTGAATGGTTTTTAATCACAGACTAAGATTTCTAGATTTTGTTCTGCAGATAAGGGAGTAGAATTACAGGATTTTGACAGGACTACGTCAAGGAGCAGCAGTAACAATAATAATTGAAACAGGCACTTGAGTTTTAGATCTGCTTTCAAAATAGCACTGGTATGTCATTGTTCATCAGGTAGATGAATCAGCAACATTGAAGGAGAGATATTCAGGCTGTGATCATCTCCATGGTGGTGAAATGAGAGCAGATAAAATCATCAAGGGAGAAAACAGGTAAAAAGAGAAGACTAGAAGACTGAGGTAAAAATCATACACGGGTGGGGTTGGAAAGAAATGAGGAAGATGTATTACGAGAAGAAGAATTATACAAAGTCATGATGCTAAAGGGAGTTTCAAATGGAAGTGGTTTAATCCTGCCTTGCATTATACATTACATTTTTTTGTGTTTATCTTTTTTCTTTGAAATTAAACTATATTTCCATATTATTCAGGCATGAATTATTATTTGTACTTTGACAATGTTCAACACTGTGCCTAATATACTGCTAAAAACATGTAATTGCATTTAATTGCTAATTTGTTGCTACTTTTTACAGTATTTAAATAATTATAAAAATGATCATAGCTAACATTTATTAAATTTATAATGGGTTGTTCTGGGTGCTTTGGATTATTCATTTAATCCTCATAACAACCAAAAGAAATAGTTTACCAAGTGAGGCAATGTCCATTAGACAGATGAGGATAGAGTAATAACCTAAAAGTATGCGTCCTTCACCCTGAGGAATTTTGAAATTCACCTTGGATTTTAAAACTCTGTGGGAAATTAAAACATTTTATCTCATTTATTTAAAAAATTATTTCCTAAGTGCATACTTTGTACAAAGAATATGTCAGATATTTTGAGGGGAAGGGGATCAGGACTTAACATTGATCCATAGTTGTTAGAAAAGTTTCATTTTCTGTATCTTCAACTTTAACAATCTTTTCCTATAGAAAGTAAAAAGCTCAGATTTTCAGCCCTAGCAGGTATAATAGATAGATCATTTGAAATACATTTAAGGATGCTAGGTAAAGCCTAATTCATATTTTTAAAAAAACAGAAAATAACAAGTATTGGTGAGGATGTAGAAGAACTGGAACCCTGTGCACTATTGGTAGGGATGTAAATGGCGTAGCCACTATGGAAAACAGTATGGCGGTTCCTCAAAAAAATTAAAAGTTAGAATTACCGTGTGATCCCGCAATCCCACTACTGGGCATGTACCCAAAAGAATTGAAAGCAGGGTCTCAAAGAAATATTTGTACACCCATATTCATAACAGCAGTATTCACAATAACCCAAAGGAGGAAGCAACCCAAGTGTCCATCAGTGACTAAATGGATAAACCAAGTGCAGTATACACATACAATGGAATATTATTCAGCCTTAAAATGGAAGGAAATTCTGACACATGCTACAACCTGGATGAAACTCGGACACTATGGTAAGTGAAAAAAGCTGGTCACAAAAAGACAAATATTGTAATATTCCACTTATATGAGACAGCTAGAGAACTCAAATTCACAGACAGAAAATAGAATTGTTGTTGTCTGAGGCTGGGGTAGGGGAGAAGGGGAAGTTGTTATTTAATGAACATAGAGTTTTAGTTTTGCAAGATGAAAAGAGTTCTGGCTATTGGCTGCACAACAATGACTATACTTAACTATTGAATTGTACACTTAAAAATTGTTAAGTTGGTAACTTTTATTATATATATGTGTAGATATATATATACACGTATGTAAGTATTGCTAAAAAATTTTAAACCTTAATTTATTTTTATATAAAGTACAAACTTATTTTATTATCATCTGTCCACACACCTTAGGAACAATGTAACCCCATATGCAGAAAGCCCCATTATTTTCTGTACTTTGGCTATATGTGTAGAACAAATATGGATTCAAAACTGAAAGAATAGAAACCAGGCATGAACAAAAGATAAAATGAATGAGTGCTTACATCCCAATTACTAATAATGTGCTTAACTATTCAAAATGGAAACTTTTTGAAGGCTTTAATTTAGGTTTCTTGATAAAAAGCCTATTTTTGACTTGAAATGAAGAACAATTAATTCTACTATAGGCTTCAGTAGTAATGATAATACTGGGACCTGATTATACTTTATAATGATACCAGATAGGGTAATTTTAAAAATGTTTTATTGGATCTATAAAGGGATCATTGTGTGACCTGCATTTTAAAAATCCACTCTCCAAAGAATTATCTGTGGTTAGACTGTTATTGTTAGGTCAAGTTTTGTGTTTGAAGTTGATTAATCCCTTTCTGGGGGTGATTGTCATAACTTGTATTATTTACAATTAATCCCTTCTGTAATCTGGCCCTGAGTTATTTTACTGTGAAATCTTAGAATCCATGCAGTATTCATATCTCATATATAGACACATAATAGTGGACAATAGTCTTGCCATTATCTATGGATTAATTCAAATTTGTTAGAATTATCTCCCTCTAGAGACAGATTATGAAAGACTTTTAAAAGAACAGATTTCCATGCTAACTTTGAACTTAATCAGCTGTTTCATAATTATTCCAGGATTGCTACAAGGAATCCCATGGCTTCTTATTATTCATAGCAGCAAGACAAAAATGTATGCAACCTTTCTTCATTTTAGGAAGTGGCAAAAGGTCTCAGAGATTACCCTTCACATGTTAATATTTCAGAACTCTATTATTTTGGCATGGTGGTAAAAGGGAAGAGTAACTTTCAAGATTCTTCAGTATTTTTCCCTTTCCTTATTCTCAAACACATCTTTCATGTAACTACAATTCTTTTAGTGCTTCTGCAGTTACCGAAAGAACTTTCATTTAAAATATTTCACTAGGGAAAATGTGGAGTTTTTGCCATTTGAAATGGAAATACAATATAAAGAGTTGACTCCTTTAGTTGTATTGTTTTTATCTCTTTAGTTGCAGCCAACAAACTAGATTCCAGAAAGATTTTGAAGACATCACTAGTCAGTCACAACAACCATTTTGGACCCCATGTTTAGTTTTTTCCTTTCTTGCTTTTATTTTTTTATTTGCTAATAATTTATATATTTAAAACAACACCTTTTAAAAATTAATTCCTATGAAGACTATACATATATGTGCTCCTAATATTTCTATCAAATTACATATTGCATTGCTACCTGAAAGGGCTAAAATACTTAAATGCATAGGCAGGTCTGAATTCAACTAGAAGTGTTTTCAAGTCTTTGTTCTGAGGTGGTTACCTAATTCATGAAGACATGGGAAGAGACTTTGTGTTCTCAGTTGTACCTTACAACCTGCTTATATGACTTTTCCTCCCAGAACTGTATGTTTATAGAAGTCAAGGAGTGTCTTTCCTTGGTATGTGTAGGTTGTAAAAGCTCCACAGGTGATTCTGATGTACAACCTGATTGAAGAGCCACTGTGCTAGAAATGTATCCCAACAGTGTTCCTAGGAGAAGGACAGCACATGAATGGCATGTGTCCAGTGGCAGGGCTCCTGTGTACTCAGGGCAGGCGGTACTAATGACAGTGGGAGCTTCTCCAGACTAGCCTCAGCATTCACGTCCAGTAAGTGAACACTTTGGCACAAAAGTTGGAAACCATTTGCCATCCCTGGTCTAAAACATTCTTGATCCTTGCACAGGGACTATAGTCTACAAAGACTCTTAGACAAATCTATTCTCTGTGCTATAAAGTAGGATCAAGTGATATCATGGTATTTCAACAAGTTCATTATTCAATTAATGAAAATAACTGAACTTTGCACTTTTCTATTTTCTGGAAATAATTCTCTTTTCATTGTCAGTAATTTAGGCTCACACCCAGAAAATATGTTGTGGGTCAGATTTAATAATATTTGACAATATTTCCCTTTCAGTCTCACTACCTAAGGAGAAGAATGTGGCCTAGTGATTAAGCACACAAAGTCTGTATTCAGAGTGTCTGAATCCAAGCTGTAATTCTTCCACTTATTCTGTGACCTTAGGAAGGTAACAGACCCTCTTTATTGCCTTGATTTACCCATTAGCAAATAGGTATATAAGAGTTGTGAGAAATAAATGCATGAGAAGCAATTACTACTGTCAGTGGATGGGAGGCCCACAACAGTTATGGATTATTATTGTTATTAGTCGTAGAATTTAGAACCATTGTTTTATATCACCTTTCCTAAAAGTGATCTTTTTTGACAGTAGAAGCTTCAGAAATTTCTTATTTGTTTTAGATGTAGTCTTGTAAGCTCTTTGGGAATTATTTATCACTGTTTAAATATAGGTACAGCTATGTCTATAAAAAGATGAATATTACTTGGTTTCAAAACCTAGAATATCTGTGGATGATTTTACTTTTATTTATCATCTGTCTTTATCTATCCATCCATCCATCCATCCAATAAATATTTGACAAGTGCCTTCCACGGGCCCTGCGCTGATGAAATAAAGATAAACAACGCACATCATCTGCCTTTAATGATCTCTCCTTCTCTGATAGGAGAGACAGACAGGCAATTACAATCCTGAGTGTTAAGTACCATGAGACGGCCATGCTTGGGGTGATAAAAATGGGCACAGAGGATGAGTTTCAATGCCTTGAAGGTCAGGGAAGGCATTCAGTTTTCCTAATAATGATCAGTTTGTTTGTTTGTTTGTTTTTTTGCGGTACGCGGGCCTCTCACTGTGGTGGCCTCTCCCGTTGCGGAGCACAGGCTCCGGACGCGCAGTCTCCAGACGCGCAGGCTCAGCGACCATGGCTCACAGGCCCAGCCGCTCCGCGGCGTGTGGGATCTTCCCGGACCGGGGCACGAACCCTGCATCGGCAGGCGGACTCTCAATCACTGCGCCACCAGGGAAGCCCAATGATCAGTTTATTTTAAAGGAATTGTTTTTTAGTTGACCTTAGCCAGAAATTACCTTAGATAAATGAATTCATAGCCTTATAGAAAACACTTAGGGCAAACCTGGAAGAGAGAAACTTCTTTTCTAATCTCATGGCTATTTTACTTTTGGGAGCAGAACACACTGATCATGGCTAGTTTGCTGCCTCTCAGTCCTGTTTTCCAAAAAGGTGTTGGTGTATATTATGTAGCTGAGTTGAATAAATCCCAGTACTTACCACTGTAAGTTACTGCAGGTGAAGCTGACTTGTCCTCTCGATCACAAAATAATTTCACTAGGGAAAGTTTTCATCCCACTTTTATATTTCAGAAATAAATCATTCTTTTTGCACAAAACACGTACAAAGCTGTAAAATTTTGACTATGCATTAATAATTATTTTAAATCCTATATTATTTTATAGTATGGCCATAGGAATCTTTTTTTTTCCAGCTCTTTTATTTTTACCTAGTAAAATGGGTCACTGGTTATACAGAGTCTTTACAGTTTTGAATTTAGAAAGCTGTGTGTTTTTATCATGTTGGGTTTGCTTGTTAATGCAAAAGGTTTAGATACCTGTGCTCTGATTTTTCTTTCATTCAATGTCCCCAGAAACAAAAAAATCATATTATCACTGGGAATTTACAGGGTACTTAATGTATCAGTGAGTCAGTAACAAATCCAATTTAAATGAAAGAAAGAAAGAATGGAAACATTGCAAAACCCCTGAAAATCATTGCTCCTGGCACATTCAGCCATGGCATTAAATTTAGGACTGATAGGACATTGCCATGGGCACAAGCACAACAACTGCATAGGCTGATGATGATGAGGCTTGCCAACTTCACTCTTGATTGTTTTTTAACCCTTTTTAAGAAATGTCCTTGAGGGCCTCCCTGGTGGCGCAGTGGTTGAGAGTCCGCCTGCCGATGCAGGGGATACGGGTTCGTGCCCCGGTCTGGGAGGATCCCATATGCCGCGGAGCGGCTGGGCCCGTGAGCCATGGCCGCTGGGCCTGCGCGTCCGGAGCCTGTGCTCCGCAACGGGAGAGGCCACAACAGTGAGAGGCCCACATACCGCAAAAAGGAAAAAAAAAAAAAAAAGAAAGAAATGTCCTTGAACTACTTCAGATAATGAGAAACTAAGCAACATGCTCGTTCTTTACTTATGAACCAGAAACCAGGAGACCAATCAGCTTTGGAAATGTAATCATTAAAACACACAAACATGGCTGTTTGGATAGAAGGAGCCATTTTGTATGGAAGATTTGGAATCCCTTCCTTATTTTGGAACTATCAATAAAGCTTTCTAAAGAAAGCCTTTCCCGACTCCTCCATGACTGTAATTCAGCTTTGATGAAACAAAAAGTGAAAGCAGAAGGCTAAGTGCTCCATCTAGAGTACAAAGGAACCAAGTTTAGAAAACTGGAAGGGATCCTTTAGAAAAAGACTTTTTCAGAAATACCCTTCATATGAGAAATAGATGGGACAAAGATAAAACACTATTTCCATTGCTTGTAAACTTAGAAATTGCTTTTTGTTAATTGTATTAGAATCAATTAGAATTCTCAGAATTGCTTGCTTTCTTAAGCAATTTTTAGAAATTGCTTGCAAACTTGTTCTGTTTCTCAAATTCATCAATCCAATCATATATAGCATTTTGATAATTCAGCCAGTACCCTAGATGCATTAAAAAATTTGTTCAGGTCACCTGAAAATACTGAAAAAGTAAATGTGGCATCAGTTTCTTAATTACTGTTTAACACAGTATGTTAAAAATCTTTATCTTCCATTATTAATGCAGCATTGGCTGGGTTTCAGATACTGAGTATCATAGCATCTCCCATATTTGTCCACCAGAAGGCCATACTCATAAAATGTTTGTATTTTGTTAACATTAATATCCATTTTTCCTTTCTTCCCAAGGCAATAATCAGAGATTTATCATTTACTACTAAGCTCATGACATCACGTTTCAGGACCTCTCACTCTTATGGAGTGTCACTGAAAGGCCATAGACATTTAGAGAGCCTTACTAAATAAAAGTAGAGTTGAGGATACATTTCCACTGGCTTTAGTGGGATATACTTAGTTGGTTCACAGTCTTTTTTGTTTGTAGTTAAGCTAATATTAACTGTGCTGGTGTAGTAATATTTTTATCCTCCCATATGCTGATACTCTGCAGCAGAAACGTTTGGATAATAGAGGAGAAGAAGCAGAAGCAGAAGCAGAAGCAGAAGTTTGTCCATGGCAAATTCTTCCAAATTGTACAGCTCACAAATATGATATTTATCAGGGATTGTCTCAAATTTGAAAACAATCATAAAAATGTACATTGACATTACTAAACAAGTTTGGAACTGAAAGAAATGTTTTAAAATTATCATCATAAATAAATGTCCATTACTCATGCTAGAGGAAAACTAAGTTACCTATTAAAAAAGCATGTTGTATAAAGAGGTAATCAAAGAGCATGTAGCCCCCAAAATGTAAGAAATAAAAATACTATATCGGGGGCTTCCTTGGCGGCGCAGTGGTTGAGAGTCCGCCTGCCGATGCAGGGGACACGGGTTCGTGCCCCGGTCTGGGAAGATCCCACATGCCGTGAAGTGGCTGGGCCCGTGAGCCATGGCCACTGAGCCTGCACGTCCGGAGCCTGTGCTCTGCAACGGGAGAGGCCACAACAGTGAGAAGTCCACGTACTGCAAAAAAAAAAAAAAAAATACTATAGAGGTGTATCAGGTCATTAATTAATAATGTGTTATTTTGGTTTTTGGTATTATTTATTTCTTAATTTTTTAAAATTTATATTTTGTTGTGATTTTGTCTCACTCTAAATATTATTCGCTTTGTATGTAATTTTGTATTCCTTTTCTTTTTTAAAAAATAAATGTTAACATTTAATTTTGAAAAAAATCTGAACAATGAAAAGCAAATTTTAAAAAATTAAGACTATCTCTATTGCTTCAGCAGGTCGAGAGCAATTTCCCCTTTTATTACATTCATTTTTCCTTATATTTTTATAAAGCTCCTTAAAACTACTGTTTTTCACTCACAGATATAGAGAACAGACTGGTGGTTACCAGTGGAGAGAGGGAAGGGGGAGAGGCAGTACAGGGGGAGGGGATTAAGTGGTAAACTCTTACGTATAAGATAAGCTACAAGGATATATTGTATAACAGAGGGAATTTTTTAACTATAAATGGAGTATAGCCTTTAAAAATTGTGAATCACTATATTGTACGCCTGTAACTTATATAATATTGTACATCAACTATACTTTAATTAAAAAAAAAACTATTGCCCTTCATATTCTTTTAAGCATATAAAGACACACATACACCCAGGTTTCTTCTGCCTTTGTATTTGTTTTCTTAAAAGGGGCACCCAACCCATCCATCCCTGTCAATAATTCTTACAGTATCTAGAAATTCAGTTTACAATGAGTGAAATAGCTTCTATTTTTTATGAAGGTCATCTTTAGCCATTTCATTCTTTATTGCATTTTATGAGAAAACTAGACTTCAAACTCCCCAGAAATCAATCTAGCTTTTTGTTAATAGATACATTATGAAGAGAAGTCATGGAGACAACAGTCTTCCAAATAGGTTCCCTCCAAATTTTCCCTCTCAATAAGTAAAGAACCAGGTTTCCTTTTTTTCTAAAACTGGTTCATGATTTGGGGAAGACTGCTTCTAGAAGGAACGAAGTATTTCTGATAACCAGAGATTCTTTCTGAAAAAGAGTTTTATGCTAAAAACAAAAAAGATTCTTAAACTTTGAGTCTCTGTAGTCTTGAATCAATATAAGTTGGTAAGTAGGTCTAGAGGAGGCTGGACTTTTGAAATTTGACTGGTGGTCTCTATTATGAGAGTTGCAAGTGGTTTTTGAAATATATGAAATGACATTCAGAGGATGGCAATGGTGGTGACAGATGGAATGATCCTGTAAGACAAAAAAATGGATTGTGAATGTTGAATTTAATAGCTACAAGATTTTCTACAAACCAAAGTCCTCTGTGAGCTCTAATTCCTCTCTGTGCCTAGCTAGCACAGAATCAGGTTCAACTGGAATCCTAGAAGGCACAGTAAGTGCCATGTTTCATCAACATAAATAATTAACTGAAGAAGGGCATGCAATATTCATAGCGGGAAATTATTAAAGGAGATTGCAGGAGGGGAGAAAATATCTAAAAATTGAAGAAAAAGGTATCGTTCAGCTTATGGCAATTCCTTTCTTTATTTATATAATTAATTGAAAAAAAAACCCTTTCCTTTTGTGCCAATGACAAATGGTGGGTGTGCTAGTTAGTAGGACACTTAGACTCTATTTGATGCCTGATTTGAAACAATACAGGCTTCCATGATTCTGGTGCATTCTGACAGGAGGTAGGCCTCTGGAGGGGGGAAAGTGGGAGTCACATTCTGCTTTTTTACTTTAAGCTGATTCCAATAATAAGGCAATTGTTATTTTAGGAGTCGGAGCAATTGTTCTTTTAGGAGTCGGAGCAATTGTTCAGTTTAATGTCACAACCTGCAAATGATTTATGCTATTGGAGGTTTTCACTTTTGTGGGAAGGGATGCTGGTGATGGGTTCTAGAAAATCTATTGAATAAATAAATATTTCCATGCAGATGTTGCTTTTCTGCCCCTAGCCAATACCAGCTGCAAGGCACAGAGCTTACGGTTACTGGTAGTGATATTAATTAGCATCACAAATTAGCGTCTGTTGAAGTGTCCATGAGATGATAAACAACTGTTACTTAAGCTATGCAAAGTGACTAAAAATGAGTCAAAAGAACAACACTTCTGTGATGTCATTTCTCCTGTCAGATGCACAGCGTCTATTCCCAGATGTTCCCGTTTGTAGGAGGAAAAAAATGGATTTCTTTCCTTGCTTCTTAAAACCTGTTCGTAGGAGACCCTGAGAGCTTTAGTCCTTCCAAAAGCAAAAGATGGATGACTTTCAAGCCCAGGAGCCTTATTGGGATTTCTGAGGAAATGGAAGGTGGTTTGATGGGAGGCTGAACTAAGGCTACCAGGTGTAGCTCTTTAGAGCTAGTTAAACCACTCATCTTGCTGAAGAGGAGATTTCAGGGGGAGCTCTAAAAAACTGCATTGTTCAGGTGTGGCCCCAGGAACAATGATGTACAAATTAGCTGTGTCCCATCACTCAGAAAAACTTATCATCATCGGACTCTCTGACATTACCTCTCCTGCCCTCTTTCCTTTTAGCTTAGAAAGTAGAATAGGATTGAGACAAAGGAAAAGAAGCTCAGGGATCTGACACCAATTTCTCAAAAGGAAAATGGGGGTATTTTGGGGGGAAAAAATACTATAGTTTAAAACCATATTTACTATAGATATCAGTTATATTTTAAAGCAGTTAAAAGTGATATCCTTTAACTCTTCTTAACACCTAGAAATTTGTATATGAGCATTTCTTAATCATAATGCTTTCTTCCTCTTTTGTTATTATGGACAAATGTTAATCACAATGGAATCTATAAATGTCAATTGAACATGATACTTTACCCCAAATGGAAGTTATACTATAGAGTATATTCGATGAACAACATATGAAATAATTTGGGCATTATTGGAAATGGCATTAAATTATTAGGCATCAACAATGCTGTTGTATACCTTGGGCCTGCATTTTAGTAGGGAAACAGCTCATGCATTGGTATTACCAGAGAATGAGTTGCCCAGAATAGAATCTTTTGGATAAGTTTTACAACTGTATTTCCAAAAATTATCTCACACCTTCAAGGTAACTCTAAAACTTTAAGAGTATAATTTGAAAATGAAATTAAGAAAAACACTCTGTGTAATGACTAAGGTTAGAGAACTATAAACATAATCTATCCTAATTGACAATCTATATGTGAGTACTGAGGACTTTTGAAGACATCCAGATTCTATTCATGGCTATCTTTTATTCATGGAGTTATTCATTCATCAAATATTCATTAAGCCTCTAACATGTTCCAGGCATTTCATTAGGCATCTTATAAAAGAATGGCTGTATTTTTTCTAAAGTTTTAGATTATCAATAGCATTTTACCCAGTCTGCAGAAATGCTGAGTTAACCCAGGGTGGAACGTTATCAGGTTGGTTGGAAATAGTAAGACAATGAATAAGAATTTACTAGTATATTTCCAAGGTTCTTAGAAGAAGAAGGGCCTCTGCCTTTCAATGCAGTTATTCAGCACACTTAGCTGGCAAAATAAGAATAGTAACCAAAACGTAACACTTGTTTAGTATAAACTGTGTGCTAAATGCTTTACGTGCATTAGTTTATTCAATCCTCAAATTAGTCTTGCAAAGTTACAGTCTTCACTTTTTGAGTGAGGAAACTGAGACTTCTAAAGGTTAATTAATTTGCTCAAGAACACATAAAGTCTGAAACTAGAATTTCAATTCAAGTCTTTTTGACTTCAAAGCCCAGGACTTCTATACATAATGGAAAAATATTTAGATGTTTAAAATAGTTTGATGATATTAGCCATTAACCATCCTTTAACTCTTGCTCCATGTTTCCCCAACATTGTCTTCTGATTTACTTAGAAATTCCATTAAATATTTTCCTTGCAGGAAGATGATAGTCCACCAATGATTTTGAGTGGTTGATTCCCCTTGGACATTATATATTTTAAAAATTGTGATCAAATGATTTTGCAGCAGAACAAACCTACCTAAGGAGGCAAAAGAACTGTACTCTGAAAACTATAAGATGATGATGAAAGAAGTTGAAGATGACACAAACAGATGGAAAGATATACCATGTCCTTGGATTGGGAGAATCAATATTGTCAAAATGATTACACTACCCAAGGTAATCTACAGGTTAAATGCAATCCCTATCAAACCACCAATGGCATTTTTTGCAGATCTAGAACAAAAACCCCTTAAAATTTGTGTGGAAACATGAAGGACCCTGAATAGCCAAAGCAACCTTGAGAAAGAAAAACAGAGCTGGAGCAATCAGGCTCCCTGACTTCAGACTACACTATAAAGCGACAGTTATCAAAACAGTATGGTACTGGCACAAAGGCAGACTTATAGATCAGTGGAACAGGATAGAAAGCCCAGAAATAAACCAACACGACTATGGTCAATTAATCTACAACAGTGGAGGCAAGAATATACAATGGAGAAAAGACAGTCTCTTCAATAAGTGGTGCTGGGAAAACTGGACAGCTACATGTAAAAGAATGAAATTAGAACATTCCCTAACACCATCCACAAAAATAAACTCAAAATAGATTAAAGACCTAAATGTAAGGCCAGACACTATAAAACTCTCAGAGGAAAACATAGGCAGAACACTCTATGACATAAATCGTAGCAATATCTTTTTGGATCCTCCTCCTAGAGTAATGAAAACAGAAACAAAAATAAACAATGAGATCTAATGAAACTTAAAAGCTTTTGCACAGCAAAGAAACCGTAAACAAAATGAAAACACAACTCACAGAATGGAAGAAAATATTTGCAAATGAAGCAACCAACAAGGGATTAATCTCCAAAATATACAAACAGCTCATGCAGCTCAATATCAAAACAAAAACTCACACACACACACACACACACACACACAAACACACACATACACACACATAAAACAAAACAAAAGTCACCCAATCAAAAAATGGACAGAAAATCTAAATAGACATTTCTCCAAAGAAGTCATATGGGTGGTCAAAAAGCACATGAAAAGAGGCTCAATGTTGTTAATTATTAGAAAACTGCAAATCAAAACTACAATGAGGTATCACCTCACACCAGTCAGAATGTCCATCGTCAAAAAGTCTACAAACAATAAATGCTGGAGAGGGTGTGGAGAAAAGGGAACCCTCCTACACTGTTGGTGGGAACGTAAATTTGTTCAACCACTATGGAGAATAGTATGGAGGTTCCTTAAAAATACTAAACATAGAGCTACCATATGATCCAGCAATCCCACTCTTGGGCATATATCTGTGGAAAACCATACTTCAAAAAATACATGCACCCCAACTTTCATTGCAGCACTATTTACAATAGACAAGACATGGAATCAACCTAAATGTCCATTGACAGATGAATGGATAAAGATGTGGTACATATATACAATGGAATATTACTCAGCCATAAAAATAGAATGAAATAATGACATTTACAGCAACGTGGATGGACCTAGATATTATAATACTAAGTGAAGTAAGTCAGATAAAGACAAATATCATATGATACCACTTATATGTGGAATCTAAAAAATGATACAAATGAACTTATTTACAAAACAGAAACAGACTCACAGACTAGAAAACAAACTTATGATTACCAGAGGGAAATGTGGAGGGGGAGGGATAAAGTAAGAGGTTGGGGTTAACATATACATACTACTATATGTAAAATAATCAACAAGGATCTATTATATAGCACCAGGAACTTTATTCAATACTCGGTAGTAACCCATATGGGAAAAGAATCCAAAAAAGAATAGATACATGTATATGTATAACTAAATCACTTTGCTGTACACCTGAAACTAACACAACATTGTAAATCAGCTATACTCCAATACAAAATAAAAATTAAAAAATACAGTACAAAATTTTAAAAGTTTAAAAAGAATTCTTGGCCATTTATGCAGAAAAAAAAAGATTTTGCATAGTGATTTATACTGTCTCCTCTTGTGAATTTGATTAATATGAGTTTGCCCCTCCAATACAAAGATCACTTCTGAATACATTTACATATGGACATTTTTGGTCTATAGAACTCAGGACCAGATCCTAGACCAAGGTATTTTTGGCATCTAAGCAAAATCTCTACTTTATCATTTTTATTCTCAGAAATAATGCAGTAGTGTTTGTTTTTTTAAAAAAATAATCACAAACCTACAGAAAAGTTTCAAGTTCAGTCTAAAGAAGGTTTTTTTTCTGAATCGTTTGAGGGTAAATTGTCAACATGATGTCTTTAACCACCAAATACTCTAGATCATTCTCTTAAATAACACGATTAACAATCAAATGATCATAATCAGGAAAGTAACATTACTACCATAGAATGCTCAGACCAAATTCACATTTATCCTTTTATCTCAATAATGTCAGTTACAGCAAAAAAGGATCCAGTCCAGAATCATGCTTAGCATTACATTATCATGGCTTTTTAGTCTCCATGGTTCTTGATCAGTTCTTTCATTTTCCCTTGACTTTCATGACCTTGACTTTCTAGAAGGCTGTAGGCCTAATTATTTTGTGGAATGTTCCTTATGGGGTCTTCCTCACGATTTGATTCAGTTTTGCATATTGATAATGTACAAGTGATGCTTCTTCCTCTCAGTGTGTTCTATCAGATGGAATGTGACTTCTCTAAGTCCTATTTCTGGTGATGCTAACTTTGATCACTTTATTATGGTAATGCCTATCAGGGTCCTCCTTTGTGAAATTATTCTGTGAGTAAATAATTTGAGAATAGGTAAATATCTCTCCTTCGCCAAACCATTTATTTATTTATTTATAATTTATTTATACTAGTATGGACTCATGCATTCTTACTTTAGTCAGTGGGTTACAATCTTTACTATTATTATTTAATTTGATGCTCAACTTCTCGAAGATTTGATCAATGGGAGCCCCTTCAGTCTGGCTACTGTGTCCTTTTGATGTATCTCCATAATTCCTTGAGCACTTAATTTGTGTCAGAACAAGATGTTCTCAGCTCATCTTGTATTTTTTCTGCCGTAGCATGGAAAGAAGACATCCAAATGGCCAACAGGTACATAAAAAGGTGCTCAACATCACTAGTCATCAGGAAAATGCACATAAAAACCACAATCACCTCACTCTTTTTAGAATGGCTATGATCAAAAAGATAAGCATTAATAAGCATTGGTGAGGGTGTAGAGAAAAGGGAACTCTTGTGCACTGTTGGTGGAATATAAATTGGTTCAGCCTTTATAGATAACCATGGAAGTTCATCCAAAAATTTAAAATTGTAACTACCACATATTCCAGCAGTTCCACTTCTGATTATATATCCCAAAGAAATAAAATCAGTATCTTAAAGAGATATCTGCAGTCGCACGTTCACTTCAGCATTATTCACAATAGCCAAGGTATGGATACAACATAAGCGTCCACTGACAGATGGATGGATATAGAAATTGTTATATGTATTTATATACAGTGCAATATTATTGTCATAAAAAAGAAGGAAATCTTGTCATGTACGAAAATGTAGATGGACCTTGAGGATATTAGCTAAGTAAGATAAGTCAGAGAAGGACAAATACTACATGATATCACTTATATGTGGAATCTAAAATAACTGAACTCATAGAAACGGAGAGTAGACTGGTATTTACCAGGGGTGGGAGGAGAAATGGATGAAGGTAGTCAAAGGTTACAAAATTCCAGCTTTAAAATGTAATGTATAGCACAGTGATACAGTTAAGAATACTGTATTGTATATTTCAAAGTTGCTAAGAGAGTACATCCTAAAAGTTCTCACCACCCACAAAAAATTGTAACTACATGAGGTGATAGATGTGTTAACTAACTTTATTGTGGTAATCATTTGCATATATACACATTACAAATCATTTCATTGTACATCTTAAACCTACACAATATTACATGTCAATTATATCTCAATAAAGCTGGAATAAAAAGAAACACATCAACAACAAAAAGAAATCATGAACTGCATTGTGGCATTTATGTAACATTTATGGCGTTTATTGTTCTTCGATAATGAACATCAATAAATTTTTGCTGAAGTTAGTCTTTCTCAATTTAATGGCTATTTAACTGATGGCAGTTGTCTTATTGGAAACTCTAACACATTAGGAAGTGTTCAATCTGGAAAAAAGTAAGTCATGTTCCTGTGTACAACATGCATAAATATACGCACACACACAGAGAGTCGTACATAAATACGTCATTTTACTTACACAAGAAAATGACTCAGATGCTCTGAGTGTAAACAAATCAAGGAGCTAAGTAAATTAATTTCTTTGGAAAATTGTACTATAATGTTTGGGCAACTAACTTTAATTTGTATGCAGAATTAGGGTTCACTGCTTGACTCTGGAAAATTTAAGCCTGACAAGAAGCAAAGAAAACATCCGGGGAAAAACACCTGCCTTGCAATGTGGGTCCAAGTAGAGGAGTAGGGCTTGTTAATCAGTAAGTATAATCATTTTCAAAAATCCTTCAACCCTCTGCATTAATTTCCTAGGGCTTCCATAATAAATACCACAAAAACTGGGTAGCTTAAAACAACAGAAACTTATTCTCACAGTTCTGAAGGCTAGAAGTATGAAATCAAGGTATTGGTGGGGTCATGCTCTCTCTGAAAACTGTAAGGAAAAATCCTTCATTGCCATTTTCTAGCTTCTAGTGGTTGCCAGCAACCCTGGCATTCTTTGGCTTATGGACACATCACTCCAAAATTTGTTTCCATCTTCACAGGGCCTTCTTCCTTGTGTGTCTGTGTGCCTCCAAATCTCTTATGAAAACACCAATCACTGGATTTAGGGCCCACCCTATGCCAGTATGATCTCATCTTAACTAATTACATTTGCAAAGATCGTATTTCCAAACAAGGTCACATTCTGAGGTTTTAGGTACACAGGGATTTTGGGGGGGTCACTATCCCACCAGAACATATTCCCCTCCTGTCTGGGGGCACATTCACATTTAGCTTCCCAGTTTTTCACCCTACACAATGTATTGATACATTTTACCCATGAAGCAGTTCATGGGTAGCATTTCACTCTGAAGGGGCTCCCACAGTGTGGACCACACCAGTGGCATGGTGCTGAATGTCAGTTTCCTCCTCCCAGGACACATCCACTTCAGCTAAGAACCAATTTATTTTGGAAGCTGGAATGCAGAATTTTTCCAACTTTGTACTATCAAGAGATGCTTTCATTTTGTTTCTTCATGGGCTCCCTGTTTTAAAAAATATTTTGTTTATCAAAGAAATTGTAATTATTAACTAATTAATTCAATTACTCATGAAATTAATTAGAGACCATTTAATATAAGTCCTATAAACATGGAAACTTGACACTTAGCCTATACAGATTTGTTATACATACATGGATACATGCATGATTTTAGGTAGGCATTTTGAAATTCTGGAGATAATCAACATGCCATTATAACTGTATCTGTTGACTTCCAAGGTACAAATCACTATTTTAAGGATTCATTATAAAGACTGCTGACTTGTGAAAATAGCATAAATCTTCCATATACTTTAAATGGAAGGAATTCATTTAAACACAGTTTACATCTTATCATCTGTTCTTAATGAATATCATAGTTAAGGTCTGCTGCTAAGTAACGATATATTAGATAGAAATCAGATGTGGAAAAACTTTACTTTCTCCGGATTTGAGATGGAAAGGTGGGAGGGTGGATAGAGAAAGGTGCGAGGAATTCAAAAATCTGTTGAAAAATGTAATAGCAAAGAATTTGTCTAGACATTTTGATTTAGAATATCTATCTATCTATATACTTTATATATATTTTTGATAATGCTAACATTATAGATGTAAAAGGCAAGTATTATTTACCATAATTTCACAGAGAGAAAAGTGCAGCTTGTTGGGGTTAAGACAGGGGTCCCCAACCCCCTGTCCGTGGCCTGTTAGGAACAGGCCGCACGCAGGAGAGGAGTGGCAGGCGAGGAGTGAAGCTTCATCAGCCGCTCCCTATCGCCTGCATTACCGCCTGAACCATCTCCCCTCCCTCCTTGGAGAAATTGTTTTCCATGGAAACCAGTCCCTGGCGCCAAAATGTTTTAGGATCACTGGGTTAAGATCACTCACTCCTTGACCAGCTGAAGAGTACACAGCAGAATTTGACGCTACAAGGTAAAAATAGGAGCACAGAGCTGAAATTAAAAAAAATTTAGGTTCTAATTTCAGCAGCTATCTTCTGACCTTTGACATCTATAAACGGATGTGATAATATTTGCCCTACTTCTCTTGAGGGTTGAGAGAAGGAAGCAGACACAGAGACATGAAACAAGGATGAGACATCTTATGGGCCATAAGAGATTTTGAGATTCTCATAAGGAACACCTTGCAATTGTGTTACCTGAGATTCCCGTTTCCTTTAATAACAAATTCACCCTCTGCAACTTTAGATAAATAGCTTTTGTTGTTTTTGTTTCATGTGCTCAACATACTCTGTTCCAAAGACTAAAGTTTATAGTCTAGTGGGGAAGACTGACATAAAACAAGTAATTTCTCCAAAGTATGATAAGAGTAGGGGAACCACTCAAGAACTCTGTGTTGAGGTGCCTTTGTTCATTTGTCTTTCAGCATCTTTTTCTTCCAGATCCATTCAAGCTCAGTATTCAGCAGGGATCCTGAATGGCGTAGGAGAGGCTTTCTGTGAACTCAGGTGGTTGGAAGAGAAAGGCATTGAAACAGAAGGCTCTTGTTAATTCCTTCCCAATTCAGCAGAGTTGGAAGGGACTTGTTGCCCCCTTTTTCCAAGCCTCCAGTGTCTTTTCTTGTTTACTCCCTTTGTATATGAAGTATTGCCATTGGCTTTCTCTTGGAAGATATTTGGGAAAGTCAAAAATCCTTTGCGTTCAAGTTTTTTAAATGTCTTTTATTTTAGGAGGAAGGAAGTAGGAATATGTATATATCACACTTGTGTAAAGGTGAAATGCACCTGAAATATAACATTATAGTTTTTTTATCACTAGGCATATTGTCAAAATGCTATTGCCCTGGAATTTAGACATGATGGAGCACAGTGGATGGACGAAACCCATCTGCACAAAAGGCACCATATTAAACGGTTTTGAATCAAGGGTCTCTTGCCAACAGTAAAAAAATGACAATTTTATGTGGGGCATAAAGCAACTAACAAACAAAGCTGTAATCATGGGATTATTAGCAAATAAACTTCCTTGGATTTATAGAGCCATAGATCTGCTGGGGAACATCCATGTGGTAAGTTAAAAAAAACAATTCATGTGAATTTATATAAAATTTCACATTGTGATGAATGATTTATTACAACTTTATTTGTATTAACCCAGATGGTGCACAATTTGGATAAGTAACCCTGTGTATTAGAAAGGCTTTATAAATGCCACATATCTCTGTTAGGCAGCAGTGACTGTGTGCCAGGATGACATTCCACTCCAGAAGATCCATGCCAATATGAATAAAGAAGGGAATGACATCTTACTTGTTGGAGTAAAGACACTGCAGTGCAAACAATAACAACAATCAAGCAATCAGAGAAGCGATTAAGTAGGAAGAATTCATTCTAAATGACTGACCACAGTGGACCCATAAGCCATGACCACTCCATGTCACCCAGACAAAAAGAAACTTTGTTTGAAATGATCATTCTTCAAGTTTCTGCTTTACAAGTCTTTTTATAACCAGCTGTCTTTCAACAATTTATTACCAGAAAATACCGGAGCGATTTAATCTCTTTGTTGGTTCCTAACTGAGTTTCAACTTTGGTTTCGGAGAAATTATTCTGGGCAATTCCGTTTCAAATTTTTACTCATAAAGTTACAGAAATGAAAGGATCTATTTCTCTAGGTCCTTTATATTTTTTTAAGAACTATACCTAGAGTTTCAAGGTGTCTGTGGACCCACATGAGTAGATTTAAAAGTTTTTGTGCATTTTTCTTCTGAGAGAATTTAGAACAATAAAGGCCAATCTTGATGGGTGTCAGTTTCTCCATGTAAAACATCAGTTGGTTACAATTATCAACAAAGGTTTTCATGCTGCTTAAGTACTTGGAGAGTTTTCTCACATTGAGAGCTTTTCTGTTCTTAAGAGTGACAGTAAAAGTATCCCTGAAAAAAAGGTAACAAAATTGCTGAATCAAGATTTAATTAATCAATCAAGTATAACATGCTAATTTAACTGAATTAAATAGATAGCATCCATCAGCAAGTTAAAAAAAAAACCCTAAATGTGAAGGGTAAGACATTTAGAGAATAACAACGTGTTTATGTTCACGTTTTATATCAAATAAATGAAATCTGTCAACCCAGTCTAGGAATGAAAAGTATGAAAAAAAGAACCTTTCCTGTAGGGAGCATTTTTCTCATTCTGAAATATTGATTCATCCACTTATCTTGATTATTCTACCTTAGAAGTGGCTGGGTCATTTTGGCCAATTAAAAATGAAAGCAATTTGTTGAAGGAAATTCAAGTTAATCTAAAATAGCCTTTCAGTAAAATAGGGATGGAAATAACGTGAAAACTGCTTATAAAGTTTGGCATCTGAATATTCAATATAAAAAAGATACATACAGAATAATGAAAAGGTTCAAAAAATTAAAGATATATGCACAATGATGAAAATGAGCCCAAATAGATTTCAAATTTTTCTTAGTTTCCTAGTGTTTCCATAACAAATTATCGAAAATGTGATGTCTTAAAACAACGGAGATTTATTCTCTCACAATTCCGGAGGCGAAAATCTGAGATCAAGGCATCCGTAGGGCTGTGCTCCCTCTGAGGGCTCTAGGGAAAAGTCTGTTCTTTACCTCTTCCAGCTTCTGGTGGCCCCAGGCATTCCTTGGCTTTTATGCTACTCCAATGTCTGCCTACCCCTGGCTTCAAATGATCTTCTATTCTGTGTGTTCCTTCCTGCCTCTCGTAGAGAAAATCTCATTGGGTTAGGGGCCCACCATAATTTAACAAGAGCTCATCTCTATCCATAATTTAATCACATCTGCAAAGACCCTATTTCCAACCAAGGTCATATTCTGAAGTCCTAGGCAGACATGACTATTTGGGGGACACTATTCAACCTACCACAATGATATTTCAGTTTTTCATGAATCGTATGGCTCTCTGAGCTAACTAGTACAATAATTAGAGAGAGAGGAAACCCATTTTCTTCTTCTTGAGGCTTGCATAACTCAAACTGGCTATTAAATCTATAGCCTAGACTGCTTTGAGATTTTTGTTGTTGTTAAAAACTCAACTGAAGTGTATGTGGTCGCACACTATCATCTTGCACAGCAAAGGACTGCTTTGCACACATGAGCTATTATCTGTGCTGCTACCCTGGTGGATCGTCTTACTGCCCATGACCTTTCTGATCCATTTCAGCAAAGCTAAGGCATTTCAAAACTTTGCATATACTTTCTACAAGCAACTCAAATGATTTAGGAATCAGGCACTAAATTTACTTCCTATAAGAAGAAGTTTCTAATTTTTTCTTAAGGGTAACGATCTGAAAAATATTAGATGTTAGATCACAGAACGTACTTTTATTTTGGAGGGATATTTTATTGATAGGAACTTCAAGGAATATCTAACTTGCAAAAGTAACACAACTCACAAAGCTATGTTGTAGAATTCGATACATCTATAATTAAGAAATCCTTTACTGAACTATTTACAGTTGATGGTTGACATATTCAAAGTTGTGGGAATCTGGAGAAAAGTGTACATTACATCATAATTATTCACATGTCTACATGTATGATGTTCACAGAGAAACATGAGTGGAAATAAGTGCATCTAAGAGTGCAATTACACATGTTCACTAACAGAGAGACATACATAGAGAACAATGATGAATCTTGAATCTAATCTAAATCTTGCCTTTTATTTAAAGAATGTTCTGGATAACTTCTCTCAATTTACCTCTGCCAAGCCCAATCCCAGCTAGCAAAGTGCCTACATATATAAAAGACAGTGGGAAGAATTTCTTCAGAATTATGGGTATTTCTGCCTATCTCTGTTAAAACACCTTCCATGCACAAGTTAACTTATTTCCATGTCCCTAAAACATTGATGATTGCCCATTTATTTTGTCCTTATAGATCTTTATAGGCCCATTTACCCATAATAAGAAGTAAAGAACACTAGTTTGAAAAGTTACATGCACCCCAATGTTCATAGCAGCATTATTTAGAATTGCCAAGATATGGAAACAACCTAAGTGTCCATTGACAGATGAATGCATAAAGAAGATGTGGTATATGTATTTATATACAGTAGAATATTACTCAACCATAAAAAAGAATGAAAATTTTGCCATTTATAGCAATGTGGATGGACTTAGAGGGCATTATGCTAAGTGACATAAATCAGACAGAGAAAGACAAATGCTGTATGATATCACTTATATGTGGAATCTAAAAAATACAACAAACTACTGAATATAACAAAAAAGAAGCAGACTCACAGAACAAACGAGTGGTTACCAGTGGGAAGGGGGAGAAATATAGGGATGAGGGAGTGGGAAGTACAAACTCTTGGGTGTAAGATGGGCTCAAGGGTGTACTGTACACCATGGGGAATAGAGCCAATATTTTGTAATAACTGTAAATGGAAAATAACCTTTAAAAATTGTATAAAAATTTTTAGGGAAGTAAAGAATAATGAGAACTACAGGTTTTATTTACTTATTCATCTGTATATATCATGAGAGACAGATATATTAATCCAGTGTAGGTGGGCAACTGGCTATCTTGAGTTTTATAGTTAAGTTAGCCACTAAAACTTAAGTTTCATCTTTAAAATGGAGTGTTTTTTTCCTATACAGAAATATAAAACTATTTGAATGTATTTTGAATAAATTAAAACTAAATTCAATAATATCCAGGACTTCCCTGGTAGTCCAGTGGTTAAGACTCTGTGTCCCTGGCAGGGGGTACGTGTTCAATCCCTGGTCGGGGAAGTTCCTCATGCCACACAGTGCAGCCAAAAAAAAAAAAAAAAAAAAAAAGATAATACACACACACACACAAACACACACACACACACATATTGAATAGCTAATGGAATGATAACACTAAATAGGATTACGGATATAACAATACATGAAGCAGACATATGCGAGCTTAAAAACATCAGAAAAACTTTAGTGACTTAAATTTCAAAAAGTTTTATATACAAAAGTTATAAAACCATAATTCAAAAAGAGTCATGTACCACAATGTTCATTGCAGCACTATTTACAATAGCCAGGACATGGAAGCAACCTAAGTGTCCATCGACAGATGAATGGATGAAAAATGTGGCACATATATACAATGGAATATTACTCAGCCATAAAAAGAAACAAAATTGAGTTATTTGTAATGAGGTGGATGGACTGAGAGTCTGTCATACAGAGTGAAGTAAGTCAGAAACAGAAAAACAAATACCGTATGCTAACACATATACATGGAATCTAAAAAAAAAAAAAAACGATTCTGATGAACCTAGGGGCAGGACAGGAATAAAGACATAGATGAAGAGAATAGACTTGATGACATGGGGAGGGGGAAGGGTAAGCTGGGAAGAAGTGAGAGAGTAGCATTGACATATATACACTACCAAATGTAAAATGGATAGCTAGTGGGAAGCAGCTGCATAGCACAGGGAGATCAGCTCAGTGCTTTGCGACCACCTAGAGGGGTGGGATATGGAGGGTGGGAGGGAGATGCAAGAGGGAGGGAATATGGGGATATATGTATATGTATAGCTGATTCACTCTGTTATACAGCAGCAACTAACACAACAATGTAAAGCAATTATACTCCAATAAAGATGTTAAAATAAATAAATAAATAAATAAATAAATAAAATAAAATGTGAAAAAAAAACTTGAATAAATGCAATTTTTCAGTGGTTCAGGCAAGCCCAGCACTCTTGTTTTCAACATTTCCTTTACATGTATCAGTGATTCACATCTATCTTTACAACCCACTTATCTTATTTTGATAGAATATTGGAATCTCAGGGTTTGGAGTTCTTCAATTCCCCTCTCTCCAGAATTCCCACAGAGTGGTTGTACAGGTTGAGTTATTTGATCATTGTCAGTGATAGAGAACTCTACCTCTCAGGACAGATCCTTCCTTTTGCCCAAAGTTGATTATTAGAAAATGTTCCATAAGAAGCACAGAATGGGGATCATTTTCAACATCCTGGAGACTCTAACCAGAAACTTCTTATTTTGTCTATGGCTCTTATACATGGCATCTAGACTAAATGATTTAAGTTGACCAAGAGTGGAACCCAATATAGTGAAATATCTCCCTCGTTCTTTGTCCTACATTCCTATGAATAGATTAAGAAAAAAATACACAGTTAATTGATTTTTAAATTTAATACACTAAAATTAACGTTTTTGTTGTAAAATTCTATGAGCATTGACAAATGCATACAGTCCCATAATCACATCATGATCAAGGTACAGAATGGTTTCATCAACTCCAAAACATGTCCTCTGGCTGCTTCTTTGCAGTCAATCTCCTCCCAGCCAGTAACCCATGGCAACCATTGATCTGTTCCCCCTACCTATAGTTTTGCCTTTTCTAGAGTATCACATAAATGAAATCATGTATTTGAAGCCTTTTGATTCTGGTTTCTTTCACTTAGCATAATACATGTGAGATTCATCCACATTATTGAATGTCTGTTACTTTATTGTTTAGTAGTATTCCCTTGTATGGATGTATCATAATTTTTTTTGTCCATTTTCCAGTTGAAGTGAAATTGGGTTGTTTCCAGTTTTTGGCAATTATGAACAAAGCATCACATGCAGGTTTTTGTGTGAATATGTTTTAACTCCTCTTGAGTTAATACTTAGTGAGTTTAGAAAGGTCACAGGACATAAGTAAATTACAAAAATCAATTATATTTCTATATACCAGTAATGAACAATTGGTATTGTAAATTTAACAGACAGGACTATATGCAATAGCACCAAAAGTTGAAATGCTTACCTATATATCTAACAAAATATGTACAGCATATTATGCTGAAAACTAAAATATCTCTGATGACGATACAGACCAGCTCCACAATCTGTTGAATTTTTACTGAATCTTTATTAAATTGAGAGACGTTATAGTCCTATGACATAAGCCAGACATATTTGTGAAAGTATCAATAACTCGAAATTAAATCCTTTGACACTGATGCTAGGAAGATAAAAGCAGGGACATATGGAAATAAATAAATCATTGAATGAGGACAAAAAAAGCTATTTATTCTGAGCTTGTTAAAGCAAAGGCATCAAGCACAATCATTTGCGTTTGGCAGAGACTCAAAGGCAGAGAGAAAAGTGGTGTGAAAAAAGGGAAGGTTTCAGGTATGTTCTGACTAGAGGCTGTTGTCATGGGAAAGCTAGAGGTTGGCTAACTAGAAACTGAACATCCTATGTGATTGGTTTGGGGAGCATGTTTGGCTTTACCTTGTTGGTCCTAAGTTGGAAGCAGGGCAAAAAAATAGGGAAGCTGGCAATCACTGCCTATGTCCTGATCGTTTTGGAGCCGTTGCTAAGAAATTATTGTTTGGCTTCCTGGGCTGGTTACTGAAGACGTTGTGAGTTATAGTTCTATTGTTATATATGATCTGGCCACTGTCTGTGTGTATATTCAATCTCTCAGATGGTATTCTTGAAAGAAGACACTGGAAATACTCTGGACATATGAACAGTTCTCAACCAACTAAAGGTGCAGGGAAAGAATATTCTATGCATAAGGCACAGCATATGCAAAAACGGAATCCTGTCTATGTCTTGAAGAATTATAAGTTCTACACACTATATAAATGGTGCAGTGGTGACATTATGCAGTACATGCATTATAAAATTTTAACCAAATCTATATTTTATTAGTATAAAGCACCCATATTTGCACACTTTTCTTTGTATTTTCCTCATTCTGAGACTGAGATTGCTGCCAGGGGCTTCTACATTCTATTTTTATCCCCTCTACACATGGTTGATACTCTTATACTCTAACAATACTGTCATTCATTTGCATTCATAAAAGTCTTCACTCCTCTCCACACACAGGAGATATTTAGTCCAGACAAAGCCAGCTCAACTGTCAAATTCTGAAAGAGCCTCTCTGCTTTACTTTTTGGAATTAGGCAGACAATAATCAGTTCTATTGTACATTATCAAAAGCAAAATTTGATACCAAATTATGTTCCATTCTCTACAATGAAAGACAGTTATGAAAAATGCTGGTTAGAAGAATTATTTATGGTAAAAGGGTAGAATGCTCATCATTTGGAGAGTTTAACAGTTGCCACTGCTTTTTTGCTACAGCTTTTGAGGTATTTACACTTTGCTTTCTTCCCATGGCTAGTTAACCTTTTACTTTTGAACTTCTTGTGACTCTTAAATATTTCTGCAGAGTCTAGTGATCTATTTAAAGTATCAGATAAGTAAATCATTAAAACGGCTTTCATCTTAAAGAGGAGAGAAAATTATTTCCCACCATTATATGAAATTTGAAAGATACTTGATGATTTTTTTTTTTACAAAAGCTGTGTTACCCAAAGAGAGCAGTATGTCTTCTATTTCTGCTAACCCAGTTTTTTCCTTATTTACATTGCTTCCCAAGGACACCTTCCATGTTACCTTTGCAATAACTGCCTCCCTCCTTACTGCAGTCAGAAATATATAATATCCAATTTATGCTTAGATCATTTCCTTTAGGTTTACTTTGTCCCAGATCAACCCTAAAAGTGAAGTGACATTCTGACCTTGGGTGACTGGGATTCATACCCTTTTTCATTCTGCCCAAATTTCAGTCAGACATATATGCTGATTTTCTACAATAGTGTACAATCAAAGCTGTAGTTGAAATTTCCCATGCATACACTGGTAGTAATAGAGAAAATGAGTAGAACTTGCCTCTGTTTTTAGATGTGGCTACTATCAGATACTTACCCCATGTTTAGGCTCCTCTATAGTGTACCTCTGTGCCCACCTCCTGGCATACTTCTAGGGCTAAGGCTGGGCCACCTCCACAAATGGGCAATTTCTGTGTTTGCCTCTGGCTCAAATTTCAGGTCCAACTCCTGGGGATTCTCCCTCCTTCCAGTTCAAGGCCCCACTATTAGTGTCTTTCCAGAGTGTCTGAAAGTGCTATTATCAAGTCCATTCAGGAAGATGGGAGGCTTCAACGTGGGGATGTCATTTTCCCTCATGGCCCTTACAAAGACAGCAGTTAAAGGACGCCGTGCTTCAACATCAGTGCTTGCAGAGATAATCACTTTTTCAAGTGCATGAGGAGCATCAACTGAACAGTATGAGTAGAGTTTGACAAAAATCCTACTGAATTCCACTTTGTGTTCCTTTTGGCAGCATGAAATGAAAGTCAGACTTCCCTGTCATCTTCCAGGTCTTATTACTGACCTCTGAGCACCTGCTTGAACAAGGACACATATGTCTCCACATTAACTGTAGTGTAGTTACTTGTACTACAAGATAACTTGTAGTTTCCTTATTATATAAGCCTATAGTTCATAGGTTTGCAAGAGAACATGCAATCCTAAATGTGTATGCACCAAATAACAGAGCCACAAAATATGTGTTGCAAAAATTGATAGAACTGAAAAGAACAATAGACAAATAAACAATTATAGTTAGAAACTTCAATTTCTCTCTTTGAGTTTTGATGGAAAAAACTAGACAAAATCAGCAAAATAAAAATGAACTCAACAACACCATCAACCTGCAGCATCTAATTGGCATTTATAGAATATTCCACACAAGAACAGCAGACTACACATTCTTTCAATTGTCCACAGAACATGTACCAACATAGACTGCACCCTAAGCCATAAACAAACCTGAACAAACTTAAAAAAATTGAAATCATACAGTGTGTTCTGTTATCACAATGGCATCAAACTAGAAAAAAGATAACAGGAATATCTCCAACACTTGGAAACAAGACAGCACACATAAATAATCCATGGGTCAAAGAGGAAGTCTCAGGGGAAGGTAAAAAATACATTAGAGAGAATAAAAATGAAAATACAACATATCAAAGTTTGTGGGACACAGCAAAAGCAGCGCTGAGAAGAAAATTTATAGCACAAATATGTACACTAGAAAGATAAGAGGAAAGTTCTCAAATAAATAATCTGAGCTTCTACTTCAAGAACCTAAAAAAAAAGTGCAAAATAAACTCAAAACAAGCAAGGGGGGTGGAGATAATAAAGGCAACACTAGAAATCAATGAAATTGAAAACAACAGCAAAAATATAAAAACAATGAAGCAAAGAGCTGGTTCTTTGAAAAGACTCTAAAATTGACAAACCTCTAGCAAGACTGACAAACAAAAATAAGAGAAGACACAGATTAATAATATCAAGAATGAAACAGGAGATGTCACTAGACATTTTGCAGACATCAAAAGAATAATAAGGAAATGCTATTATAAAAATTAATAAACAGAAACCTCAGTTAAACAGAAGTTGAGAGACCAGAAGGGGGCACTCTCATGACCTGCGATCATAGCGGAGCCCAACAGGAAGAAGAAACACTCCTCTTCTTTCCTGGCAAGGATTCAGCCAATGAAAAGCCACAGACTCTTTTCTGACTATACCCTCTGGACGTCCTTTTCCTCCCTGTAAAAGTGTTCTCCTTTCCTTGTGCAGGAACTTTCATGTGGCTCGCAGTGGTTGCAGACTTCAAATTGTAATTCTCTGCTGACCCTGAATAAATCCATCTTTGTAGGAGAAATATCTGGCAGTCTGTTTATTTCAGGTCAACATTTTGGTGGCCTATATGGGAACCAGAGAAGACCCCTCACAGCTTTGGGGCTAGTGAGCAAAAAGGTGTGGTACCCACAACTGAGCCCACTGTTGCTCACTGCTTTCTCACTAACCCCAGGGTTTGAAGGTACGTCTTTCTCCTGGATCCAAGCTCACATCATCTTTGCATTTGAAGCTCTCCAGGCTTTATTCAAGGTCTTTTTAAAGGTTTAGTTTTTCTGATACTACCCCTGTAATATTCCTACTTTACCAGGGAGAAAACCTAAGGGTAAGGGTGGAGATTTGTTCAGGACCACCGAGCAATAAGTAACACTATTATCCCTTGACACTCTGTTGTTTGTTCCTAACTCATATGCTACTTACATCCATTTCTACCTAAAGTAAATTCTCTACTGTAATTGATTTATGCCATGTCTTCTTTAGTATTCCCACTGATGAAGACAGCCAATACCTTTTCACCCTCACTTGTGAAGAAAAATAATTCACCTGGATAGTAATGCCTCAGGGTTTTACTGAAGAGTCCTTCTTACTTCTCACAAATTCTAAAGGCTGATCTGGAGGATACAAAGTTCTCTAGAGGTTCTAACTTGTTGCAATATGTAGAGGATTTGCTCCTTGCTTTTCTTCTCAAGCCTCTGAACAAGAAGACACTTGCTAAAGTTTTTCCTCTTAAAGGGACTTAAGTTCACCAAAGAAAAATTGCAGTGTGCCCAAACTTAGATTCAACATATAGGGCTTCTGAGATGAGAACAAGGACTACACCTAGATACAGACAGATTTCATGGGGTGAGTTTCCCAAAACCCAAAACTAAGTGCCAACTGTTAGGTTTTCTCAGATTAGTTGGTTATTGTCAAAATTGAATTCCAGAGTTTGGTTGGTTCAAGATGGCAGAGTAGAAGAATGTGCACTCACTCCCTCTTGCGAGAGCACCAGAATCACAACTAACTGCTGAACAATCACTGACAGGAAGACATTGGACTTCACCAAAGATGATACCCCACATCCAAAGACAAAGGAGAAGCCTCAATGAGATGGTACGAGGGGCACAATCACAATAAAATCAAATCCCATAACCACTGGGTGGGTGACTCACAAACTGGAGAACAATTATACCACAAAAGTCCACCCACTAGAGTGAAGGTTCTGAGCGCCATGTCAGGTTTCCCAAACTGGGGGTCCCACAACGGGAGGAGGAATTCCTAGAGAATCAGACTTTCAAGGCTAGTGGGATTTGATTGCAGGACTTTGACAGGACTGGGGGAAACAGAGACTCCACTCTTGGAGGGCACACACAAAGTAGTGTGCACATCAGGACCCAGGGGGAAGGAGCAGTGACCCCATAGGAGACTGAACCAGACCTACCTGCTAGTGTTGGAGGGTCTCCTGCAGAGGCGGGGGGGCAGCTGTGTCTCAATGTGGGGACAAGTACACTGGCAGCAGAAGTTCTGGGAAGTACTTCTTGGTGTCAGCCCTCCTGGAGCCCACCATTAGCCCCACCAAAGGGCCTGTAGGCTCCAGTGCTGGGTCGCCTCAGGCCAAACAACCAACAAGGAGGGAACTTAGCCCCACCCATCAGCAGACAAGTGGATTAAAGTTTTACTGAGCTCTGCACACCAGAGCAACACTCAGCTCTACCCACCACCAGTCCCTCCCATCAGGATGCTTGCACAACCCTCTTAGGTAGCCTCATCCACCAGAGGGCAGACAGCAGAAACAAGAAGAATTACAATCCTGCAGCCTGTGGAACGAAAAACATTCCCAGAATATTAGACAAAAAGAAAAGGCAGAGGATTATGTACCAGATGAAGGAACAAAATAAAACCCCAGAAAAACAAGTAAATGAAGTAGAGATAGGCAACCTTCCAGAAAAAGAATTCAGAATAATGATAGTGAAGATGATCCAGGACCACGGAAAGAGAATGGAGGCAAAGATCGAGAAGATGCAAGAAATGCTTAACAAAGACCTAGAAGAATTAAAAACAAACAAACAGAGATGAACAATACAATAATTGAAATGAAAAATACACTAGAAGGAATCAAAAGCAGAATAACTGAGGCAGAAGAATGGATAAGTGACCTGTAAGACAGAATGGTAGAATTCTCTGATGTGGAACAGAATAAAGAAAGAAGAATGAAAGAAATGAAGACAGCATAAGAGACAACATTAAACCCACCAACACTGACATTATAGGGGTCCCAGAAAGAGAAGAGAGAGGGAAAGGACCCGAGAAATTATTTGAAGAGACTATATTCGAAAGCTTCCTTAAATGGGAAAGGAAATAGCCACCCAAGTCCAGGAAGTGCAGAGAGTCCCAGGCAGGATAAGCCCAAGGAGAAACACGCTGAGACATACAGTAATCAAAATGACAAAAATTAAACACAAAGAAAAATCATTAAAAGCAAAAAGGGAAAAATGACAAATAATATACAAGGGAGCTCCCATAAGGTTAACAGCTGATTTCTCAGCAGGAACTCTACAAGCCAGAAGGGAGTGGCATGATACATTTAAAGTGACAAAAGGGAAGGACCTGCAACCAAGATTACTCTACCTGGCAAGGATCACATTCAGATTTGATGAGGAATCAAAAGCTTTACAGACAAGCAAAAACTAATAGAATTCAGCACCACCAAACCATCTCTACAACAAATGCTAAAGGAACTTCTCTAACTGGGAAACACAAGAGAAGAAAAGGACCTACAAAAACAAACCCCAAACAATTAAGAAAATCGTAATAAGAAGATACATATTGATAATTACCTTAAATGTGAATGGATTAAACATTCCAACCAAATGACACAGTCTCTCTGAATGGATACAAGAAAAGACCCATATATATGCTGTCTACAAGAGATCCACTTTAGACCTAGGGACACATACTGACTGAAAGTGAGGGGATGGAAAAAGATATTCCATGCAAATGGAAATCAAAAGAAAGCTGGAGTAGCAATATTCATATCAGATAAAACAGGCTTTAAAATAAACAACATTACAAGAGACAAGGAAGGACACTAGCTAATGATCAAGGGATCAATCGAAGAAGAAGATATAACAATTATAAACGTTTATGCACCAAACATAGGAGCACCTCAATACATAAGGCAAATGCTAACAACTGTGAAAGGAGAAACTGACACTAACACAACAATAGTAGGGACTTTAACACCCCATTTACACCAAAGGACAGATCATCCAAACAAAAAATAAATCAGGAAACACAAGCTTTAAATGACACAATAGAACAGATAGATCTAATTGATATTTACAGAACATTCCACCCAAAGGTGGCAGAGTACACTTTCTTCTCAAGTGCACATGGAACATTCTCCAGTATACGTCACCTCTTGGGTCACAAATCAAGTGTCAGAAAATTTAAGAAAATTAAATCGTATCAAGCCTCTTTTCTGACCACAATGTTATGAGGCTGGAAATCAATTACAGGAAAAAAACTGTAAAAAACACAAATACATGGAAGCTAAACAATGCGCTACTAAATAACCAAGAGATCACTGAAGAAATCAAACAGGAAATCAAAAAATACATAGAAACAAAAGACAACAAAAACACAATGACCCAAAACCTATGGGACACAGCAAAAGCAGTTCTAAGAGGGAAGTTTATAGCAATACAGTCTCATCTCAAGAAACAAGAAAAATCTCAAATAAACAATCTAACCCCGCACTTAAAACAACTAGAGAAAGAAGAAAAAAGAAAACCTGAAGTCAGTAGAAGGAAAGAAATCATAAAGATCAGAGCAGAAATAAACGAAATAGAAAAGATGAAAACAATAGCAAAGATCAATAAAACTAAAAGCTGGTTCTTTAAGAAAATAAACAAAATTGATAAACCCTGAGGCAGACTCATCAAGAAAAAACGGGAGAGGATGCAAATCAGTAAAATTAGAAATAAAAAAGGAGAAATCACAACTGACACTGCAGAAATACAAAGGATTATAAGAGACTACTACAAACAAATATATGCCAATAAAATGGACAACCACGAAGAAATGGACAAATTCTTGGAAAGGTACAATTTTCTAAGACTGAACCAGGAAGAATTAGAAAATATAAACAGACATATCACAAGTAATGAAACTGAAACTGTAATTAAAAATCTTCCAATAAACAAAAGTCCAGGACCAGAGGGCTTCACAGGAGAATTTTATCAAACATTTAGAGAAGAGCTAAAACCAATCCTTCTCAAACTCTTCCAAAAAACTTCAGAGGGAGAAACACTCCCAAATTAATTCTATGAAGCCACCATCACCCTGATACCAAAACCAGAAAAAGATATCACAAAAAAGAAAATTATAGGCCAATATCACTGATGAACAAAGATGCAAAAATCCTCAACAAAATACTAGCAAACAGAATCCTACTGCAAATTAAAAAGGATCATGCACCACGATCAAGTGGGATTTATCCCAGGGATGCAAGGATTCTTCAGTATACAAAAATCAATCAATGTGATACACCACATTAACAAATTAAGGAATAAAAACCATATAATCATCTCAATAGATGCAGAAAAAACTTTTGACAAAGTTCAACACTGATTTATGATAAAACCTGTCCAGAAAATGGGCATAGAGGGAACCTACCTCAACATAATAAACACCATGTATGACAAACCCACAGCAAGACTGATACTCCGTCGTGAAGAACTGAAAGCATTTCCACTAAGATCAGGAAGAAGACAAGGATGTCCACTCTTGCCACTTTTATTTAACATAGTTTTGGAAGTCCCAGCTACAGCAATCAGAGAAGAAAAAGATATAAAAGGAATACAAATTGGAAAAGAAGAAGTAAAAATGACACTCTTTGCGGATGACATGATACTATACATAGATAATCCTAAAGATGCCACCAGAAAACTACTAGAACTAATCAATGAATTTGGTAAGGTTGCAGGATACAAAACTAATACACAGAAATCTCTTGCATTCTTATACACCAACAATGAAAAATCAAAAAGAGAAATTAAGGAAACACTCCTATTTACCATTGCAACACTCCTATTTACCATTGCAACAAAAAGAACAAAATACCTAGGAATAAACCTGCCTAAGGAGGTGAAATACTTATACTCAGAAAACTATAAGACACTGATGAAAGAAATCAAAGATGACATAAACAGATTGAGAAATATACCATCTTCTTGGATTAGAAGAATCAATATTGTGAAAATGACTATACTACCCAAAGCAATCTACAAATTCAGTGCAATCCCTATCAAATTACCAATGGCATTCTTCACAGAATTAGAACAAAAAATCTTACAATTCATATGGAAACAAAAAAGACACTGAATAGCCAATCTTGAGAAAGAAAAACGGAGTTGGAGGAATCAGACTCTCTGACTTCAAACTATACCACAAAGCTACAGTAATCAAGACAGTATAGTAGTGCCACAAAAACAGAAATATAGTTCAATGGTACAGGATAGAATGCCCAGAGATAAACCCATGCACATATGGGCAGCTAATTTATGACAAAGGAGGCAAGAACATACAATGGAGAAGAGACAGCCTCTTTAATAAGTGGTGCTGGGAAAACTGGACAGCTACATGTAAAAGAAAGAAAATAGAACACTACTTAACACCATACACAAAAATAAATTCCAAATGGATTTAAAACTTAAATGTAAGATCAGACACTATAAAACTCTTAGAGGAAAACATAGGATAAACACTCTTTGACATAAACCACAACAAGATCTTTTTTGACCCACCTCTTAGAGTAACGAAAATAAAAACAAAAATAAACACATGGGAGTTAAAAGCTTTTGCACAGCAAAGGAAACCATAAACAAGACAAAAAGACAACCTTCAGAATGGGAGAAAATATTTGCAAATGAAGCAACAGACAAAAGATTAATCTCCAAAATATACAAACACCTCATGGATCTCAATATCAAAAAAACAAACAATCCAGTTAAAAAATGGGCAGAAGACCTAAATAGATATTCTCCAAAGAAGACATACAGATGGCCAAGAGGCATATGAAAAGCTGCTCAACATTGCTAAATATTAGAGAGATTCAAATCAAAATTACAATGAGGTATCACCTCCTGCTGGTCAGAATGGCCATTATCAAAAAATCTAGAAACAATAAATGCTGGAAAGGGGGTGGTGAAAAAGGAACCCTCCTGCACTGTTGGTGGGAATGTAAATTGATATAGCCACTATGGAGAATAGTATGGAGGTTCCTTAGAAAAGTAAAAATAGAACTACCATATGACTCAGCAATCCCACTACTGGGCATATACCCTGAGAAAACCATAATTCAAAAAGAGACATGTACCACAATGCTCATTGCAGCACTATTTAAAATAGCCAGGACTTGGAACCAACCTAAATGTCCATGGACAGATGAATGGATAAAGAAGATGTGGCACACATATACAATGGAATATTACTCAGCCATAAAAAGAAATGAAATTGAGTTATTTGTAGTGAGGTGGATGGACCTAGAGTCTGTCATACAGAGTGAAGTAAGTCAGAAAGAGAAAAACAAATACCATATGGTAACGCATATATATGGAATCTAAAAAAAAAAATGGTACTGATGAATCTAGTTGCAGGGCAGGAATAAAGAGGTAGACATAGAAAATGGACTTGGGGACATGGGATGGGAGGGCGAAGCTGGGGCAAAGTGAGAGTAGCATTGACATATATACACTACCGAATGTAAAATAGTTGGCTGGTGGGAAGCAGCAGCATAGCACAGGGAGATCGGCTCGCTGCTTTGTGATGACCTAGAGGGGTGGGATAGAGAGGATGGGAGGGAGGCTCCAGAGGGAGGGGATATGGGGACATGTGTATGAATACAGCTGATTCACTTTGTTGTGCAACAGAAACTAACACAGTATTGTGAAGCAATTATACTCCAATAAAGATCCATTAAAAAAAAAAAGAGTCATGTACCACAATGTTCATTGCAGCACTATTTACAATAGCCAGTTCAGGGAAGCAACCTAAATGTCCACTGACAGACGAATGGATAAAGAAGATGTGGTATATATATACAATGGAATATTATTCAGCCATAAAACGGAATGAAATCGGTTCATTTGTAGAGAGGTGGATTGGTTCATTTTGTAGAGAAACTGGTTCATTTCTAGAGACTGTCATACAGAGTGAAGTAAGTCAGAAAGAGGAAAACAAATATCATTTATTAACACATATATGTGGAATCTAGAAAAATGGTACAGATGAACCGATCTGCAAGGCAGAAATTGAGACACAGATGTAGAGAACAAAGGTATGGAAACCAACAGGGGAAAGCGGGGTGGGCGTGGGGGTGGGGGTGGGATGAATTGGGAGATTGGGATTGACATGTATACACTAGTATGTATAAAATAGATAACTAATAAGAACCTGCTGTATAAAAATAAATAAAATTAAATTAAAAAAAGAAAAAGAAATTGAATTCCAACTTTTTCTCTTTTTTTAACATCTTTATTGGAGTATAATTGTTTACAATGGTGTGTTAGTTTCTTGCTTTATAACAAAGTGAATCAGCTATACATATACATATGTTCCCATATCTCTTCCCTCTTGAGTCTCCCTCCCTCCCACCCTCCCTATTCCACCCCTCTAGGTGGTCACAAAGCACCAAGCGGATGTCCCTGTGCTATGTGGCTGCTTCCCACTAGCTATCTATTTTATGTTTGGTAGTGTATATATGTCCATGCCACTCTCACTTTGTCACAGCTTACCTTTCCTCCTCTCCATATCCTCAAGTCCATTCTCTAGTAGGTCTGTGTCTTTATTCCCGTCTTGCCCCTAGGTTCTTCATGACCTTTTTTTTTCTTAGATTCCATATATATGTGTTAGCATACGGTATTTGTTTTTCTCTTTCTGACTTACTTCACTCTGTATGACAGACTCTGGGTCCATACACCTCACTACAAATAACTTAATTTCATTTCTTTTTATGGCTGAGTAATATTCCATTGTATATATGTACCACATCTTCTTTATCCATTCATCTGTCGATGGACACTTAGGTTGCTTCCATGTCCTGGCTATTGTAAACAGAGCTGCAATGAACATTTTGGTACATGACTCTTTTTGAATTATGGTTTTCTCAGGGTATATGCCCAGTAGTGGGATTGCTGGGTCGTATGGTAGTTCTATTTTTAGTCGATTAAGGAACCTCCATACTATTCTCCATAGTGGCTGTATCAATTTACATTCCCACCAACAGTGCAAGAGTGTTCCCTTTTCTCCACACCCTCTCCAGCATTTATTGTTTCTAGATATTTTGATGATGGCCATTCTGACCTGTGTGAGATGATATCTCATTGTAGTTTTGATTTGCGTTTCTCTAATGATTAATGATGTTGAGCATTCTTTCATGTGTTTGTTGTCAATCTGTACATCTTCTTTGGAGAAATGTCTATTTAGGTCTTCTGCCCATTTTTGGATTGGGTTTTTGCTTTTTTGATATTGAGCTGCATGAGTTGCTTGTAAGTTATAGAGATTAATACTTTGTCAGTTGCTTCATTTGCAAATATTTTCTCCCATTCTGAGCGTCCTCTTTTGGTCTTGCTTATGGTTTCCTTCGCTGTGCAAAAGCCTTTAAGTTTCATTAGGTCCTATTTGTTTATTTTTGTTTTTATTTCCATTTCTCTAGGAGATGGGTCAAAAAGGATCTTGCTGTGATTTATGTCACAGAGTGTTCTGCCTATGTTTTCCTTTAAGAGTTTGAGAGTGTCTGCCCTTACATTTAGGTCTTTAATCTATTTTGAGTTTTTTTTGTGTATGGTGTTATGAAGTGCTCTAATTTCATTCTTTTACCTGTAGCTGTCCAGTTTTCCCAGCACCAATTATTGAAGAGGCTGTCTTTTCTCCACTGTATATTCTTGCTTCCTTTATCAAAGATAAGGTGACCATATGTGCGTGGGTTTATCTCTGGGCTTTCTATCTTGTTCCATTGATCTATATTTCTGTTTTTGTGCCAGTACCATACTGTTTTCATTACTGTAGCTTTGTAGTATAGTCTGAAGTCAGGGAACCTGATTCCTCCAGTTCCATTTTTCGTTCTCAAGATTGCTTTGGCTATTCGGGGTCCTTTGTGTTTCCATACAAATTGTGAAATTTTTTGTTCTAGTTCTGTGAAAAATGCCAGTGGTAGTTTGATAGGGATTGCATTGAATCTGTAGATTGCTTTGGGTAGTATAGTCATTTTCACAATGTTGATACTTCCAATCCAAGAACATGGTATATCTCTCCATCTATTCCAACTTTTTCTCTTATGGTCAAACCTCTACATGCTTTACTCAACACTATAATAACCCCGCGCTAATTTTATAGGAAGAAACAGATGACATAGTCTTCAAGGTCTTAAAGGAGATTTTGATGAACCCACCTGCCCTTGGACATCCCATTTATCACATTCCCCCCTTTTTAATATAAGAAAAGGAAGGAAATGTCCTTGGGGTACTCACCCAGAAACACAGGAAACACCATTGACCCTTGTCTGAAGTGCAACCATGAGAAGCCTGTATAACAGCTCCTGGCCATTTAAAACTGCCTAGTGGACCATTTGAAGTCTGGCAAATGGATTTCATACAACTTCCTCTGTCTCATAGTTATAAATATATTTTAGTCATGGTCTGTATATTTTCATAATAGAGTGAAGCTTTCCCTTGCAGACAGGCTACTGCCTCTTTTGTGGCTAAAATCTTTTTGGAAAAGATTATCCCTACCTTGGGAACTCCTCTCAAATTTCATAGTGATGGAGGAATTCATTTTATTGGCCAGGTACTTTGACAAGTCTGTGCTCTTTGGTTGATTTTTAAAACAATTTCACTGTGTCTGCCACCCTCAATTCTCTTGTTTAGTCCAACACAAATGACATTATTAAGACTAAATTGGAAAAATTTGTTGAGGTCTTCCAAATACCTTGGCCAAAATCATTGCTGTTGGTCCTTCTAAATCTCAGATCCACACCTTTTGGAACTCATAAACTCTCACCCTTTGAAACAGTCGGAAGACACCCAATGCACTTGGCTCCTTCTTATTTTGACCCACAACTGCTAAAAAGAGAGATACTCCAACATTGCAAAGGCCTATTGCCTCTATTTAAAATAGTTATGTTCGAGTAGAACAATCTTTACACAGTGAGAATTTCAGTGGAGAATCCAACCAAACATTTAAAGAAGAATCAACACAAATTTTATACAATCCTTTCCGGGAAATAGCAGAGGGGTGTGACTTTTCAGTTCATTTTATGAAGCTAGTATTAAACTGATACCAAAACCAGATAAAGCAGTACCATAAATACATATAAATAAGAAGAAAACTAAAGGTCAATATCCCTCATGAATATAGCACAAAAACAGAATTCAGCAATATATATAAAAAAAACTATATACGATCACCAAGTGGGGGTCATCTCAGGGCTGGTTCAATATTTGAAAAAATTAATATAATCCACCATTAGCAGACTAAAGAAGAAAAATCACATGATCATAGCAACTGATACAGAAAAAGCATTTGACAAAATTCAACCTGCTTTCATGATTAAAAAAAGAAATTCTTGGGAGTTTCCTGTTGGTCCAGTGGTTAGGACTCAGTGCTTTCACTACCAGGGCCCAGGTTCAATCCCTGGTCGGGGAACTAAGATCCTATAAACCTCGCAGTGTGGCCAAAAACAAAAAATTATCTGCAAACTAAGACTAGAGGGGACTCTCGATAAAGAACATCACTTAAATCTACAGCTAACATTATACTCAGTGGTGAAAGACTGAATACTTTTTCTTTGAGATCAGGAACAAGGCAAAGATGCCCACTCCCATCATTCTTATTCACATTGTACTAGAAATCTTAGCCAGAACAATAGGCAAAAAAGGAAGTAAATTATCCAGATCAGAAAGGAAGAAATAAAACCATCTCTATTTGGAAATGTAATGATTGTTTATGTAGAAAATTCTTAATAATCCACAAAAAAACTCCTGGAATTAATGTTAGTTCAAAAATGTCACAGGTGATAAGATCAACACATGCAAAAAAAAAATCAATCACATTTCTATATACTAACAAGGAATGTGTAGAACTTGAAATTCAAAACACAATATAATTTATAATTTCTCCGGGATCTGTATCATAGAAATGACAAGGTGATGATGAAATAAATAAGAAATCTAAATAACTGGAAAGATATACTGCATTCATGGATTGGAAGAGTCAATATTATAAACATGTCAGTTAACCCCAATTGATCTATAGGTTGAATGCAATTCCTATCAAAATCTCAGGAAGATTTTTTTATAGGTATAGACTAGCTTATTCTAAAGTCTATAGTGAAAGGCATAGGGTCTAGAAGGACAAAAACAAATTTGAATAACAAGAATAAAGTAGGAGGAATCAATCTAACTGATTTGAAGACTTATATAGTCAAGGCAGTATGATATTGGTGAAGGTATAGACACATAGATCAATGGAACAGATTAGAGAGCCCAGAAACTGACCCCCACAAAAATTCCCTTAACTAACTTCTGCCAGAGATGCAAAAGCAATTCAACAGAGTAGGAGAGCCTTTTCAATTAATGGTGCTGGAGCAATTGGACATCCATAGGCAAAAATTAACTGAAAATGAATCATGGGCTTAAAAGTAAAATGTAAAACTATGAAACTTTTGGGAAAAAAATACAAGAATATCTTCAGGAGCTAGATCTAGGCAAAGAGATCTTAGACATGACACCAAAAGCACAATCCTTAAAAGGAAAAATGATAAATTGAACCTATCAAAATAAAAAAAAATGCTGTGCAAAAGACTCTGTTAAGTGGATGAAAACACAAGCTACAGATTGAGAGGAAAATGTTTGCATACCATATATCCAACAAAGGACTAGGATTTAAAATATATAAAGAACTCAAAAAATTAAACAGTAAAAACCAAATATCCAATTAGAAACGGGCAAAAGACATGAAGAGACATTGAGGATATACAGATGGCAAATGAGCATATGGAGGGAGGGAGACGCAAGAGGGAAAAGATATGGGGATATATGTATATGTATAACTGATTCACTTTGTTATGAAGCAGAAACTAACACACCATTGTAAAGCAATTATACTCCAATAAAGATGTTAAAAAAAATGTTCAACACTATTAGCCATTAGGGAAATGCAGGCTCCTCTGTGTACAAGTCTTTGGGTAGACGCAATGAGGTATCATTACTCACCTATCAGAATGACTGTGATTACACCAAAAACTGGTGAGGATGAGGGGAACCTGGATCACTCAGATAATACTGATGGGAATGTGAAACAGCCACTCTGGAAAAGAATGCAACAGTTTCTCACACACACAAAAAAATGTGCTTACCATATAATCCGGCAACTACACTTTTGGGCATTTAGCACAGAGAGATAAAAATTTATGTTCTCACAAAACCTGTACACTAATGTTCATAGCAACATTATTCACAATAACCAAAAACTAGGAACAACCAGATGTCCTTTGATGGGTGAATGGTTAAACAAACTATGGAACATCTGTACCATGGAACACTATTGATCAATAAAAAGGACAAAGTCTTGATATACCCAGCAACTTGGATAAGTCTCCAGAGAATTTTGCTTAGTGTAAAAAAAAAAAACTAGTTACCTAGTGCTGACGGGGAAATTTGTTTTATACAGACAAAGAATAAAGTTGATGTCTGTGTACCCATTTTAGTTCTTATAAACATGTCACTGATTATGCGTGTGATGACTGCATTGTTTTACAATAAACAAAACAAATGGGACCCCTCCTCCCAAAAGAACAAATATGAAAATTCTGGTTTGTGCATGTCTCCCATTGTAAAATCTTACATTTAAGACGCTATCTACGGTATGAATATATAGTATGGAATTAAATACCAAAGAAAGCACAGGCACACATATTTTTTATCACATGGAGAGGATATTAGGCAGTGTCATATCCTAGACAGTGTTTCGCTATTTTTTTCATGCCTATATTGTGGCTTTGTTTTGTGACAAGGAATGAGAGCAGTTATTAAATTTTTTTTTTCGCGGTACGTGGGCCTCTCACTGTTGTGGCCTCTCCCCCGTTGTGGAGCACAGGCTCCGGATGCACAGGCTCAGTGGCCATGGCTCACGGGCCTAGCCGCTCCGCGGCATGCAGGATCTTCCTGGACCGGGGCACGAACCTGTGTCCCCTGCATCGGCAGGCGGACTCTCAACCACTGCACCACCAGGAAAGCCCTAAATATTTTTAGTAAGTGAAATCTATGACAAAGTTATTTGTTTCCAGTGAGCAGTATTATAATTCAGTAACAACCCCAAATTGCAAGGCCATCTTCGGATGCAGTAGAGCACAGTGGTAAAAAGCATGAGCTATGGCATCAAGAAGACCTGGGTTCTAATCTGAGCTAAATCTGCCTTATGCCCAGGGAGTTAACTGGTGCTTCTCCCCTTCAAATGCTGATATAGTGAGTCCTGTTTTAGTCACAGTTGCAATCACAAGACCAGACCCTACTCTCAGATTCTATCTTTTTCATTGAATTGCCTTGGTGCCTTGTAGAAAATTAATCGACTGTGTATGTATGGGTTTCTATCTGAAATCTCTATTTTGTTTCATTGAGTTTTGTTTTACTATCCCTATGCTAGTACAACATTGTTATGATTACTGTGGGTTTGTAGTAAACCTTGAAATCAGAGAGTGTTAGTTTTCCAACTCAGGTCTTATAGATTTGGCTATCCTAGGTCTTCTGTATTTTGACATAAATTTTAGAATCATTGTTTTAATTTCTACAAAGGTCCTTTTGGAATTATGATAAATTTTAACTCATAGATCAATCTTTTAAATTGACATCTTAAAATATGGAGTGTTTCAATCCATGAACATGGGGTATATTTCCCTCTTTATTCAGGTTTTTGATTTTTCTCAGCTATATTTTATATCTTTCACTATAGAGATCTTGCATATTTTTGTCAAAATATTCCTAATATTTTTTATGATACCATTTTAAATGGTATTATTTTATTTTCAATTGTTTTTTCCTACTATATAGAAATACAATTAATTTTCACTGCTGTCTCTGAGTCTATACCTCAGTTTCCTCACCTATGAAATAGGGATAATAATAACAACAAATCCTTAGTGCTGTTGTGAAGGATTAAATGAGTGGTTACGTATAAATTATTGCCAGAACATTGTCTAGCCTAAAATAAATACTCAATGAAAGTTGGTCATTGTTGTTTTTATTCATCTCCAAGAATAAGGGAAACATTTTCATTTTCAAGGACTACAGCCAGCTGGGGTCTCTAATCAGCTCCTCTGGAGTTCTTCTGAGCCAAGGGTAGTTACAGAGTCACATCCTTTAGCCAAAATGCAGTTCTCTTAGGCTGTGTCCCTATCTGGTCTGGATTGAGTGGATGGTTCCAAAGCAGAGGGTTCTTTTCCTCTTTACACAGATCTACCCAGAAACTTGAATTATTCTGTGAAGGGCTATAGATGTCAAGGAATGAATACCACTGTGCTAAGCAAGATAACAGCATCACCACATGTATATAAGGCATTTTTTGTTAAATGTATCTTCTAAGAATGCTGAAAACTGTGGGCACAGGAGCTAGGAAGAGATCCTATTTCTCTTTTGACATTAAATCCAAAATTACATCTGCTAATGGTTAATAGAAATATAACTTGAAAGGCAGTGGCAAGGCTGAGGTCTAATACTATGCTGCAAAGACAGTGTATGTTAGAAATTTTCATATATAGAGAGAATTCAGTTAAATGACACAACCTCATAAGATTTTCCCAACCCATAGTGGAACTTACATTTTTCATGAAACTCCAGGCTTTGAAGATGTCCAGAAGCTTGCTTTATTTTGCAATAAGTTGGTCATTTGGACTATCCCAAGATAAGAGTGAGAGAAACTTAAAAAGACTGAGTTAGTTTTCCTTTCACAATATATTACAGATCCTTAAGTGTCACCGGTATATTTACCCACCCAATGTGCTGCTTCTTCCTGATAGCTTTAGTTTGGTTTTCTATCATCTTGAGCAAAATGTGTATTTTGTGGAGCTGTGACATTCTGTCAATTAGATCTGGAAAGATAATGATTAAATATTATTCTCTGATAAAGATCAGTATCCCACACACATGATTCATGCTGGAGTCTCTTTTCCAAACATGACTGCAAAGCTTAAACTTAATGTTAAAGAAAAAGAGAAAGGACTATAATACAAACATCAAAAACAGACTGTTATCTGAATTTACCAGTTGTTATTTCCTCTCTTTTTGGGATTAATTCATACCAGTAGAGAAGGGAATAAAAAGAGGAAAGGCAAGTGGTATCTGAGAATATGTTTATATTTTTCTTTAATTTAGAATACATTTTTTTTCTGATTGAAAAAATGACTACTTGATGAAATTTGGGAAATAAAGACAATGGTAGAGAATAAAATAAAAATCAATTTTAGTTTTTTGATCCAGAGAGATCTGCTGTTGGCATGTTAATCACACACACACACACACACACACACATACACACACACACCACCACCACCACCACCACAGAGTTTAATATCCTGATTAGTTCATGCTTTTTTATACCCTAATTCAATCATGGACACTTCCCAGTGACCCTGACAGAGATTTCAGTAGCATTAATTTAAATGAATGCAAAATATTAAGTCATAAGGAACACATTATTTTATTTTGACCATTCTCATATTATTATTATTTAGGGTGTTTCTGTGTTTTCCTACTGCAAATAACACTGCCATAAATATCACTGCACATAATAAATTCCTAGAAGAGGTATTACTGGGCCAAAGTTATAATTTCTAAGGGATTTTAGATCCTAATTTGCTTTCTTCAAAGTTTATCAATTTACACTGGCACCAACCATACATGAAAGTAAACATTGCACTTTGCCCTCTTTAACACTGACTGAAAATTATCATTAAGGAAAGAAAAAACAGACCAACTGTATACCTGAAAAATGATCTCTCATAATAGCTTAAATTGGCAATTTTTATAACATTAGTGAAATTGGACATGTGTTTTTAATGTGTCAGCAAATTTTTAATTTCTTTTTTCATTCATATAATGCTCTTTGCTTATTTTCTCCCCAAGTTTTAATAATTTTTAAAACAAATTTTAAGATTTAACTCTTCCACATTTATTAAAAATTGTCTCACTTTTGTCTTTAATCTACTATATATATTATATATATATACATGTTATATGTAAGAATGTATATTTTATATCGGCATGTCATTGATATTTTTATTTGCTATTTCTGTCAGTACTTTTATGCTTTAGGAAGTCCTTAATTGACTTGAAATAATATTCACCATTTTTTAAAATTCAGGTTGTTTTATAGTTTCATCTTTTACATTTAAGTAGAATTTACTTGGATTATTGTATGAGCTAGAGATCTTTACTTTCTTCTGAATAGTTAAGCAATTTTCTAGGACCATTTATGGAAATAATCATTTATTTTGCTACTGATATGTTAAATCACTTTTATCTTAAAATAAATTCTTATATAGGCCAGCATAGAGTTCAAGGCTCTTTGTTCTATTGTTTTGTCTAGCTATTCTTGGATTGACATATCCTGGTTCTCAAAGTAATTGGAGAGATAAAAATGCATCCTAATCTTGTCATCTCAGTATCACATATAAATGTGGTGTTTAATCATAAAAATACACATGACTAGAGGTTTACTTCATTGGAAATATCTAAATCTGATATCAGTGACCCAAGGCTCTTATAAGAGCCACCCACTTCCTACCATCCTGCTCCAGGTGAGGCTACCTGGATGTATGGATCTCATCCTTGGGTGCACATTGAAATCAACTGGAAAGCTGAAACCATACTGATGATTGGGCCAAATCTGTCAAGAAAGTATATTGCAAAAATAGGATCCCCAACTTTTCTTTTCCTTGTTGTGTTTTAATACAAGTTGATGCTGTTTTATAAAATAAATTGGGTAGGCTTCCCAATTTTTTTATGCTCTGGAACTTTTTAATACGCCTGGGAACTAATAAAGTTGAAACAAATCATTTTATAACTAGCCTTGGAATCTTCAATGCAAGTATTTATTTGATGTGTTTAAATTAGCTCCACGATTCATTTATTTGTTTATGTATTCTTTAGTTCGTTTGCTCATTCAACAAATAATTATTGAGCTCCTGTCATGCACCAAATATGATGCTAGTTACTAAGGACAAAATGGTCAACAGACCAGAAATATCTCCTGCCCTCTTGGGGTATATAATCTAGTGGGGAGACACAGAGAGATCCAGATACAACAAATATATATAAAATTGCAGCTCAAACAATATAGTGCTAGGAAAAGCCAGGAGTTTTGTAATAGGCAGGTAGATCAGAGAACGATTAGCTGAGGAGGTGAAACATGAGCTGGAGTATAAGTTACCAGATGTTAATTAGGGAACAGTAGGAGTAGGAGCATCTAGGTCAAGAAAACAAGCATATTCAAGAGTCCTGGGCTTCCCTGGTGGCACAGTGGTTGAGAGTCCGCCTGCCGATACAGGGGACTCGGGTTCGTGCCCCGGTCCAGGAAGATCCCACATGCCGCGGAGTGGCTGGGCCCGTGAGCCATGGCCGCTGAGCCTGCGCGTCCAGAGCCTGTGCTCCGCAATGGGAGAGGCCGCAGCAGTGAGAGGCCCGCGTACTGCAATTAAAAAAAAAAAAAAAAAAAAAAGAGTCCTGTGGTAATAAGAGGAAGCAGGGTGATGGGAGGGACTGAAAGGAAACCTGCGTGAGGAGCAGATGGGGGCCAGACAATTCAGGGCATTGTGGACTTCCTTACTAATTTCTGCCTTTATCCTAAGATCAAATGTATTAAAAATGCTAAGGGCAAATCAGAAGTTTGTTACCTAATTAGATTTGCCTTTCCGCAGTGTGAAGAACAGTGTGGCAATGCTGGTATGCAGAATAAGTGCAAGTTAATTTGTGGGAGACTACTGATACAATCTGGGCAGTGATGCTAGTAACTTGGACTAGATCAAGAGTCTACAAACTGGCCCAAATCTGGACCCACACTAGTTTTTATCAATAAAGTTTTGTAGAAACATAGCCAAGCTCATTAATTTACAGTATCTGTGGCCGCTTTCCTGTTACAATGACAAAGTTGAGCAGTTGCAGTAAAGATTTTATGGCTTGCATAGCCTGAAATATTGATTATTTGGTCCTTTACAGAAAACTTTTCCAATCCCTGGACTAGGCAGGTAATGGTGGAAACTGACAGACCAGGTGGACTTGGGATGGTTATTGGATGAGTCGAGTTTTGGCTTCTTATATCAGTTATGATGTTGTGGGTGTTTATCTACAAAATTATCTGTATCAATGATATTTTGTATTTTAATGTTAAATGTTATTCTATTTTCTTATAATTGCTATAATTTCCTTAGTACCTGTTTGTATGACCTTTTATATGCTAATGTACATTTGCATTTTCTGGGTCTGGCTGATGGGACTTGAAGATATTTTCTCCACTTAATGAGATGCTTCACAATATTAGTATAGAAACTACATCAATGTTCCAGCTTTTCTGTTTTCTCATGCAGTGATTTGTCTAGTTTTTTTATTTTTTTAATCCTTATTGGGAGTATAATTGCTTTACAATGGTATGTTAATTTCTGCTTTATAAGAAAGTGAATCAGTTATACATATACATATGCTCCCATATCTCTTCCCTCTTGAGTCTCCCTCCCTCCCACCCTCCCTATCCCACCCCTCTAGGTGGTCACAAAGCACCGAGCTGATCTCCCTGTGCTATGCAGCTGCTTCCCACTAGCTGTCTATTTTACATTTGGTAGTGTATATATGTCCATGCCGCTCTCTCACCTTGTCACAGCTAACCTTTCCCCTCTCCATGTCCTCAAGTCCGTTCTCTAGTAGGTCTGAGTCTTTAATCCCATCTTGCCCCCCAGGTTCTTCATGACCTTTTTTTTTTTTTTTAAGATTCCATATATATGTGTTAGCATACGGTATTTATTTTTCTCTTTCTGACTTACTTCACTCTGTATGACAGACTCTAGGTCCATCCACCTCACTACAAATAACTCAATTTCATTTCTTTTTATGGCTGAGTAATATTCCATTGTATATATGTACCACATCTTCTTTATCCATTCATCTGTTGATGGACACTTAGGTTGCTTCCATGTCCTGGCTTTGTAAACAGAGCTGCAATGAACAATGTGGTGCACAACTCTTTTTGAATTATGGTTTTCTAAGGGTATATGCCCAGTAGTGGGATTGCTGGGTCGTATGGTAGTTCTATTTTTAGTTGTTTAAGGAACCTCCATACTGTTCTCCATAGAGGCTGTATCAATTTACATTCCCACCAAGAGTGCAAGTGTTCCCTTTTCTCCACACCCTCTCCAGCATTTATTGTTTCCAGATTTTTTGATGATAGCCATTCTGACAGGGGTGAGGTGATATCCCATTGTAGTTTTGATTTGCATTTCTCTAATGATTAATGATGTTGAGCATTCTTTCATGTGTTTCTTGGCAAACTATATATCTTCTTTGGAGAAATGTCTATTTAGGTCTTCTGCCCATTTTTGGATTGGGTTTTTGCTTTTTTGATATTGAGCTGCATGAGTTGCTTGTAAGTTATGGAGATTAATCCTTTGTCAGTTGCTTCGTTTGCAAATATTTTCTCCCATTCTGAGGGTTGTCTTTTCATCTTGTTTATGGTTTCCTTTGTTGTGCAAAAGCTTTTAAGTTTCATTAGGTCCCATTTGTTTATTTTTGGTTGTATTTCCATTTCTCTAGGAGGTGGGTCAAAAAGGATCTTGCTGTGATTTATGTCATAGAGTGTTCTGCCTATGTTTTCCTCTAAGAGTTTGAGAGTGTCTAGCCTTACATTTAGGTCTCTAATCCATTTTGAGTTTATTTTTGTGTATGGTGTCAGGGAATGTTCTAATTTCATTCTTTTACATGTAGCTGTCCAGTTTTCCCAGCATCACTTATTGAAGAGGCAGTCCTTTCTCCACTGTATATTCTTGCCTCCTTTATCAAAGATAAGGTGACCATATGTGTGTGGGTATATCTCTGGGCTTTCTATCCTGTTCCATTCATCTATAGCTCTGTTTTTGTGCCAGTACCATACTGTTTTCATTACTGTAGCTTTGTAGTATGGTCTGAAGTCAGGGAGCCTGATTCTCCAGCTCTGTTTATGTTTCTCAAGATGGCTTTGGCTATTTGGGGTCTTTTGTGTTTCCATACAAATTGTGAAACTTTTTCTTCTAGTTCTGTGAACAAAGCCATTGGTAGTTTGATGGGGATTGCATTGAATCTGTAGATTGCTTTGGGTAGTATAGTCTTTTTCACAATGTTGATTCTTCCAATCCAAGAACATGGTAAATCTCTCCATCTGTTTGTATCATCTTTAATTTCTTTCATCAGTGTCTTATAATTTTCTGCATACAGGTCTTTTCTCTCCTTAGGTAGGTTTATTCCTAGGTATTTTATTCTTTTTGTTGCAATGGTTAATGCTAGTGTTTTCTTAATTTCAATCTCAGATTTTTCATCATTAGTGTATAAGAATGCCAGAGATTTATGTGCATTAATTTTGTATCCTGCTACTTTACCAAATCCATTGATTAGCTCTAGTAGTTTTCTGGTAGCTTCTTTAAGATTCTCTATGTATAATATCATGTCATCTGCAAACAGTGACAGCTTTACTTCTTTTCCAATTTGGATTCCTTTTATTTCTTTTTCTTCTCTGATTGCTCTGGCTAAAACTTCCAAATTTATGTTGAATAATAGTGGTGAGAGTGGGCAACCTTGTCTTGTTCCTGATCTTAGTGGAAATGGTTTCAGTTTTTCACCATTGAGGACAATGTTGGCTATGGGTTTGTCATATGTGGCCTTTATTGTGTTGAGGTAAGTTCCCTCTATGCCTACTCTCTGGAGGGTTTTTATCATAAATGGGTGTTGAATTTTGTTGAAAGCTTTCTCTGCATCTATTGAGATGATCATATGGTTTTTCTCCTTCAACTTGTTAATATGGTGTATCATGTTGGTTGATTTGTGTATATTGAAGAATCCTTGCATTCCTGGGATAAACCCCACTTGATCATGGTCTATGATACCTTTAATGTGCTGTTGGATTCTGTTTGCTAGTATTTTGTTGGGAGTTTTTGCATTTATGTTCATCAGTGATATTGGCCTGTAGTTTTCTTTCTTTGTGACATCTTTGTCTGGTTTTGGTATCAGGGTGATTGTGGCCCCATAGAATGAGTTTTGGAGTGTTCCTCCCTCTGTTATATTTTGGAAGAGTTTGAGAAGGATAGGTGTTAGCTCTTCTCTAAATGTTTGATGGAATTCTCCTATGAAGCCATCTGGTCCTGGGCTTTTGTTTGTTGGAAGACTTTTAATCACAGTTTCAATTTCAGTGCTTGTGATTGGTCTGTTCATATTTTCTATTTCTTCCTGGTTCAGTCTCAGAAGGTTGTGCATTTCTAAGAATTTGTCCATTTCTTCCAGGTTGTCCTTTTTATTGGCATATAGTTGCTTGTAGTAATCTCTCATGATCCTTTATATTTCTGCAGTGTCAGTTGTTGCTTCTCATTTCTCATTTCTAATTCTGTTGATTTGAGTCTTCTCCATTTTTTTCTTGATGAGTCTGGCTAATGGTTTATCAATTTTGTTTATCTTCTCAAAGAACCAGCTTTTAGTTTTATTGATCTTTGCTATCGTTTCCTTCATTTCTTTTTCATTTACTTCTGATCCGATCTTTCTGGTTTCTTTCCTTCTGCTAACTTTGGGGATTTTTGTTCTTCATTCTCTAATTGCTTTAGGTGTAAGGTTAGGTTGTTTATTTGAGATGTTTCTTGTTTCTTAAGGTAGGACTGTATTGCTATAAAGTTCCCTCTTAGAACTGCTTTTGCTGTATCCCATAGGTTTTGGGTCATCATGTTTTCACTGTCATTTGTTTCCAAGTATTTTTTGATTTACTCTTTGATTTCTTCAGTGATCTCTTGGTCATTTAGTAGTGTATTGTTTAGCCTCCATGTGTTTGTATTTTTTACAGATCTTTTCCTGTAGTTGATATCTAGTCTCATAGCATTGTGGTTGGAAAAAATTCTTGATAAAATTATCAATATTATATTATATAAGTTATAGGTGTACAGCATAGTGATTCACAATTTTTGAATGTTATATTCCATTTACAGTTATTGTAAAATATTGTCTATATTCTCTGTGTTGTACAATGTGTCTTTGTAGCTTATTTTACACATAGCATTTTGTGCTTTGAAGTAGCCCAAACACTGCCCAATCCTATCACTTTCACCTCTCCAATGCCATACACAGCATTACTTCATTCTGTATCCACTCAGGCATCAAAATGCACAGAAACTTTAAGGTAGGAAGTAGAACAAAACAGGAAGTCACACATTAATTCCTGAGAGGTGCAATTTGAACATGGAAAATGCCACAGTTAACGTTAAAATGTATAAAACTTCGAGTAGCAGTGAATGTTAGAGATGATAACATTTTGTGTGTTTGATTAATTCAGATGACCAGAAAGATAATCCACAGATTTAGAAAAACCCTCCTCAATTCAGCTGAGCTGTATTATATGAAAGCCATTTAGACACTCATACAAATCACTCCTGAAGTGCCTCTTCCATGACCTCATTTCATCTCCATTTCTAAGCATTTTCACATCATTTCCTCCTGTTCAATTAGAGTTAACATTCCAGGCGGGAACAAAAGCCTTTGGATCACTAGATTTATTATAACCAGTGGAATATCATGCTCCTCTTTTAAGACATATTGCTAAACTCTCATCATTTCCAAAATCCTGAATATGATCATTATAATTCAATTAAACAGATTTTAAAATACAGCATTTGTAGCAGGACACTATAAACTGCCAAGTTTTCTACCCTTGTATTTCTAGTCCAAATACTGAAGGGGGAAGGGGTGGGCAGTTGGTGGAGGAAGATAGTGGGGTAGAGGTTCTGTCTTTCTATCTTCTTTAAGACTGTTAAATTTGCTGTGGCAGAAAAAAGATACATTAGCCACTGACTATGATCTTCATAGTTGGAATTATGATGTATAGTTCCAGATTCAGGATATAGCTTTTCTATCTCTTCATATTATTATTGTATTCTTCCCTAATTGTTTTTCTTTTTTTTCCCCCTCAATCCAGCCACTGCATTACAATGGAAGCCAGACAGTGGCGGTAGATTCCTCATACTCCAAAATGACCAATATAGGCTACCCTATAAAGGTCTACTTGCCTTGGTTTATTTCTGTGTATTTTACCCATTTTTCTTATCCTAAGCCAGGAATGTATGATCCAAAAGTCATAGAATAAAATAACTAAGAGCCCAAAAGTAGCACAATGAATTAGATCTTAAGCTGGTGTAGTTTACTTTCTTTTAAAAATCAGGACACTGAAATTACAATGACAAGTCTCCACAGAGGAGTTAGCACTAAAGTTTCACTCATTTTTACTTGGCCGTGACATTTTTATGGTTCCCTATCTATCCATAAGGCAGTAACTCTGCAATCTGTGAGCTACCTAAGTTCATTCTTACCCTATTACAGTGGTTAATGGTATGTAAATGTGAGATCATTTTTACATCTCTTCTTTTTAAAATTAGCACCCAGAGTTGTGACAACCAGAGTCACAGATATAGTTGAGCAAAAATAACTAGTTTCTAAAAGTTTCCCCACCATCTTTAAATGCCAATATTATGTGACTGTCCAGTAAAGTTAATACTATCATTTCACAATATTGGAACATTAGAGATTTACCTCCTAAAAAATCATCAGAAACCCCTTTCTCAGGGAAATTTGTCCATTTTCTCAATGATAAGCATGGGGGAAGGCATTACTATCCTTGATATTTACTAGTACCTTGGGACCTTTAAAACTGGGTCTTCTCCATGCCTTAGAAAGATAGTTCCTAGCCTAGAAGGACTGTTGCTCTATCTATTCTTTTTACTTATTTCCCAAAAGTATTGTCTTTCTCCTCTCCTACCAAATAGAACCCACCTGCTCAGAAATATTCATGAAAATCTTTTGTGAGAGAAAGCCCCAGAGGAAGAGCTTCCTCCAGAAACCCACCGCTAGGATGCATTTCTGCCCTGGAGGGGAGGGACCACTGATGGCCCTGTGAGCTGTGGCCCCTTGGACTTCTCCATTTAGCCCATCTGCAGACGTTAGTCTCTCTTTCATGTCACCTTGTCAAGCTAAGCTTGCAAAGCTGTGAGGAGGGCTGGTAAATCTCAGCAGGATGAGTTGGAGAGTGAGCCAGAGAGGGTAAGCCATGAGGGCTCTAGAGGCAGCATGTGACCTTCAGAAGGATGGAAAGGTCAAGATCATGCCACATGGGGCCCTAGACCATCAGAGGAGTTGAATAAAGATTCTTGCCCTCAAAGTTTGGATTGGGGGCATTCAGAGTAGAAGTCATTTGTGCTGGGAGTTAAGGAAAAGATTTCATACAAGATAAAGAAGAGTGGGGACAATGAAAATGACCTTCCCTTGCTTTCCAGCTGTGCTAAGGGGCCAGCTCTGGGTTAAAGACATGCTGCAGCTAATTGAAGAGATTGTTACCTTTCCTACAGTTTCTCAATCTTGGCTTTCAGACTTCCTCAACTGGCTATTACTGGATTGCAGCCACATGACCTCTGGAAAAAAACTCTGGGGGGTTTTTTGGGCCTCAATCTTCTAATAGGGCCTTTTCTCCTTCTCTGATGGACAGCATTCTTCTTAAAATGACACTTTTATAGGCAGCAGACAGAACAAGAACACAGCCTCATCCAAGGCCTATTTCCATCCACTGGCCTCCCCCTCCCCCTCAGTTGACTTCTCTGCCCTGCTGGAAACCTCACGAATCTCCTTAACATTATGTTCTTAATGAGGCTATTCACCCCGCATACTAAATGAGATCATGACTACGTAATAAATTCTTCACTCTGTGCTAAGCTGGAAGAGTCAGCCTCTTCAGCCGCTTACAATTTAACCTTTTAACTGATAAGAACCCTATTGCTGTACATAGATTGCATATTTTAAGGTTGTCATGATGAAAGAATCCCAGTAACCTAGAGCTCTTTCACACGCTTTAAAACAATATCTGTTTTTAATTTGAATTTTAATTTTTAATTCCAATTGCTAGTTTTTTCATTCTGGAAAACAATCTGGGAAACCATTTGAACTAGTAAATATCTAAGAAGAGTCTCCCTTGATGTAACATACATACATAAATGCACATATGACCAAGAATTTTACACACATGAAGAAGAAAGCTCGGGTTTCCAGTTCTTACCTCAGAGTCTGACCTATTTTATGTGTAACAGAAAATGCTCCTTGTATTCTGAGCAGAGTGGATCCTGGGTATTTGGAAAGTCTTATTGTCAGGACAGAGGGATACAGGTGGGCAAGTCTGGAGATTTGGAGAAGAGACAGAGGTGTATTTGTGGGGACTGAGGGTGCTAATGCTGAATGTGAGTTTTTGATGTAAATGCTGCCCACTGGGTAGTGTAAAACCCTTTCTCCATTTCCTGCATATTGTTTAGGGACCTTGGTGAGTGGATTATTTACAGGGAATTTGAAGAAGAAGTGTACTATAGACCGAATATGTGTATCCTGCCAAAATTCATATGTTAAAAACTAACCTCCAATGTGATGGTATTTGGAGGTGGGGGTTTTGGGAGGTGATTAGGTCATGAGGATGGAGTGCTCATGAATAGGATTAGTGCCCTTATAAAAGAGACCCTAGAAGGTTTCCTTGCCCCTTCCACCATGTGAGGACAGTGAAAAGACAGCCATTTATGAAGCAGGAAGTGTACCCTCACCAGATACCAAATCTGCCAGTGCCTTGATCTTGGATCTCCAGCCACCAGAACTGTAAGAAATAAATTTCTGATGTTTATAAGACCCCCAGTCTCTGGCATTCTGATACAGCATCCCGCACAGACTACAGCAAAGAGCTAATCCTGCTTCACATTTGACAGGGGTTGAAATAGAGGCGGTACATGTGTACTGTCTGTTTTCTCATGAGGGGGAACACTCTTGATTGTTTAAAACACCTTCTCCACTAAAGCCTGGAATTCTACCATCAGCACAGTTACCTCTTTTAAGCATTTCCCCTTTTCTTTTACAATGAAATGTACTCAGAAGGAGTCCTCTGCACCTCCATGGAAATGAACTTGTGTTTTCCAAGAAAGCTGCTGAACAGACTGGGCACAGGAGAGCACAGGGTGGAAAGATTGGGAGGTAAGGTCAGGGCAGGAAGCCAGCCTAACTCATGCAATGCCCCGCCCTGAAATGTGGGCTTGGGCCTAAATGCCAAACAGGGCTGATCATCCAGGCAGGGGATTCTATGAGAGAAGAACCTCTGTTACTGTTTCCTATTAGACCCTATCCTTCTCTGTAATGCACCTAAACACTACAGCTCCTAAACTGTGCTCTTGGGCAAACTGAAGAGAGAACCTGGTTGAGACCCACCGGAGATGCAGCTGTGCAAGAGTCAGGGAGGTAGAGGGCGACCCCAGCAGAAAGGAAGAGTGGATGGTAGCGAGGGAACTGACTGCATAGGACTCTAGGGGGAAATATATGGATGGTGATTGTGATGATGATGATGATGATGATGTGTGTGTGTGTGTGTGTGTGTGTGTATACATGGGCAAAGACAGAGAGAAACGAATGGAATGGAAAATCATCTGTTCATTCATTATTAATTCATGTGATGATCATGAAATCACTGTGGGTACAGCATAGTCCTCAATCTCAAGAAGTCCTCTGTCTCTGGCAAGAACAAAAATGTATGTGAAGCTAGAGTAACAGAAGAAATGAGTACTAATATAGTAGAGACACTGCAGTGAATACTAATGATGTAGAGGCAGGTGCCAAGGGGACAGCAGAGCAGTCAGCATGGCGGGCAGCAGCACGAGGACCACTTCCTCCTGGCCACACGGTGGTTTCCATCACAATCACTGCCGCCTGGGAAACGACTTAAACCATCCCTCTCATTGAAAGATTGGAATGTTCCCCAACATCTCAGTGGGCTAATCCAGCCTTCTCTCCACTGTTTTGCTTTGAAAGGTGGAAGCAATTTCCAGCCTGCAGAGAGAAGTTCCCATGACTGAGGACATACCCAAGGCAACCGATCACCTCAGCTGTCTCTTTCTACAATATTTATTCATAAGGAAGATACATTTTTTAAAAGGGAAACCTTGAAATGTAGCTTTAAAAATTAACCCTTGAGGTCAGATAGCTCTCAGAAACCTTGCTCACGAGAACAGTTTAAGAGAGAAATGAAATAGCTACAGAGAAATTTCACTGAGAAGACTCGCTCATGTATGTATATACAAGATATAGATGTATATGTATTTATAATGTATACTATAATAACATTATAATCTATAGCATAATTTATAGTATACATTATATTTTAATCTATATACCGTATCATTCCATACAATGTATATGTATAAAGTGGATATATATAATATACATGACCTGTACAATTAGTGTGCTATTAGGAGAGGCTAGAAAGCTTTTATTCCTTCCCCCAATACAAAACTTAATGGAAAAAGGACTGTGATAGAGAAATTCAGCTGCTTTATGAAGCTCTTACCTGACTGCCACCAAACACCTCCTTTACCTCTTCCAGGAGCCTCTATGCTTCCTTAGTTTCTCTCTCTTCTTTCCTCTCTCACTCTCTTCCTTGCTTCCTGAGGATCAAGTATGCAGAATTCGATTTACCCAACAACTTTCAGTTTATGAATTACTATCATCGTCATCAGTCAGAGTAATCACCTCTTTCTAAAAGTCTTGTTTTTTTCCTTTCTATCTGATTTTCTCAATCAAAATGGATAACACTGAGCTACAGTCAAGGTGTCAGTAAGGCTGTATTCCTCCGGAGGCCCTGGGGACAATCTGCTTCCTTGCTCTTTCTTGTTTCTAGAAGGTGCCCACCTTCCTTGGTTCATGGCTCCTTTTTCTCTCTTTAAAGCCAGTATTGTTGAGCCAAGTTCTCCTCGTGCTGCCCTCTCTCTGCTTCTCCCTCTGCTTCTCTGCCTCTCCTACCTCTATCTTCTACTTCTAAGGACCCTGTGATTACAATGGGTCCACCCAGATAATCCAGGATAATTCAAGATATTATCTCCCTCTCTAGGTCAGCTGATTAACAACTTTAATTCCATCTGCAATCTTCATTGCCCTGGGCCGTGGAAAAAAAACATATTCACAGTTTCTGGGGAGTAGGATGTGAACATCTTTGGGGGACCATTAATCTGCCTCTCCTAGGTAGCTCTTAAAAATGAGGCCATGCTGGCTTCCCTGGTGGTGCAGTGGTTGAGAGTCCGCCTGCCGATGCAGGGGACACGGGTTCGTGCCCCGGTCCGGGAAGATCCCACATGCCGTGGAGCAGCTGGGCTCGTGAGCCATGGCCGCTGAGCCTGCATGTCCAGAGCCTGTGCTCCGCAACGGGAGAGGCCACAAGAGTGAGAGGCCCGCGTACCACAAAAAAAAAAAAAAAAAAAAAAAAAAAAAAAATGAGGCCATGTAGAGCAGACTTGAATCTAAACCTTGACCTAGAATTAATTCTCCAGCCCAGGTGAGATCAGCAGTTGCCTGTCTGACCCATAGATATACGGCTCAGACATAATGCTTGTTACTGTAGCCGCTGAAATGTTGAGGTTGTTAGTTACTATTGTGGCAATAGTTGACTCAATCATTTACAAACAGAATCAGCTAAGAATTTTAACCTGCTTTCACAACATGTCAAAAATTTTGTGAAAACCTGTCATAGTCTGTCTTCCTCAGGCTAAACATATAAATTATTTTATCCTTTCTTCATAGGATCTTCATTTATATAGTTATGCTGGATTGCTGTATCACATTACCACACTATCACCTTTTTCTAGAGCAAGAATTATCTTCCCCAGAATCCCATTCCTCACATGGCTCTGGGGCCGAGTGTAACAGTGAGAAGTTCTCTTATAAGGTGTGAAAAGTAGAAGAAAAGGAATGGCTATTAATCTCTGAAGGCAGCTGCAAGCAAAACGGTGGGCAGACGAGAGGTTCACTGTATCTGCTTCGTTGGTATGAAGGACCATCGCCTCAGCACTTCAGACTGAGGTCACCAGTGTTGCTTCGCTGACCTTACTTTCCCTGCTGCTCCAATAGTTATTTAAGCCCACGCTTCCTATACTAAGATCCTTTATGCCTGGGATGCATGAAATGGCCTCTGTCTTCCTGACCAAATCCTGGCAGATGCAGCGTCAATAGACACCAATTGAGGACATGCTATGTGCCAATCAGGACACTCTCCACCCCTTTAAGGTTGTCACTATTATACAGATCCATATGTATGACCACTCTCTCTTCAAAGTCTGCTCATAACAAATTCTGAGAGTCCTCTTATGAGCTACTCTGAAATTATTTTTATAAGTTAATCATATTAATACATCTGTATTATGCTGACATGGATCATTTTTCTATTTATATGATCAATTACTATTTCCACACCCTATATTGCTTTACAGATTCTTTTTCTTACCTATATTAACCCGCATATGTTTTTGTCGAATTTCACCGTGTTTTTGCAAATGTGATACATTCTTTTAATAAAAATCATATTGGGCTTAATTCCAAAATCTTAGAAACCCACCTAACCCAAGCTCTTCAGTAATATGGTTAACATACTATAAACTTTTTGATCAGGTCATCAATAAAATTATTGATTAGGAGAAGCCTTAGGATCAGTTCTGCCAAATACTACTCAATATATTTGCTCAGGCTAATGCAAAGCCATTGCAATGACCTGCCATGTGCAGCTTTCAAATCCCTGGAAAGACTAACATGGTGAGTACCACACTTTCTTAATTTGTGTCAACAGTGACCCATGGGTTAGAATCAAAGGCTTTATTAAAGTAAAAATAAACTTTACTAAAATAAAAATAATTTTTAAAAAAGATAAAACATTATTCAATCCACTGAAATCAATTATACTACATTTAGAAATATATGATAAATTCTTTATATTTTATACTTAACTCTTGTGCACAATAATGTTAACTCAAATTTTGGCTCTTCATATTTATTGGAATATTCATCTATTGATTGGCATTTGGCATTTATTAATGTGTTAATACTTAACTTGTCATCTCTTATAAAGGACATATATGATAGGTGTGTTTGGGCATGGATATGGTATTTCTACCATATAACTCATTAGTATTTTGTAAATGAAAAAAGGTCAAATTGGAATTATCATCATAAACGATCTGAGACTACTTCTATGAAATTGATGGTTCAATCATAAAAGTTGGTCAAATCCTTCTTCCTGCAAACTCATTTAAACATTCGGATGATTCCTTCCTTACCATATCATTGTTGTCCTAGGCTTCGTTTCTTTTTCCTTCTATGCTCAGATGAACCACTAACCAGCTATCGCCCTTAGACTTTAGAATAGCCCCTTCCAGTCATCTGTCCCAGGAGGAATGTTTTCTTTTGTAAGTTATTTATTACAGCAGACGTTGCTGCAAGGTCTTTTTTGTTAGTCCGTCATGCCTCCTCTCCAGTTTGTTTGTCTAGTTCCTGTACCTTTGCTTCTGTATGTCTTTGCCCCTCATTGTGTCTAATCTTGTAGTACTTGTACTCTTCCAGTATTCTGGAATTTGTTCTAATGATTTAACTTGCTTTCTAGCCACTGAATTTCCCTGGCTCCTGACTGCTTGATTGATTTGTCCATTGGCTTGCTTTGCCCCTGGGCTTCGTGGGTCACACCCTCACAGTCTTGCTCTGAGCACAGAGTACCATGAAACCCAATTCTATGTGGCTCTTCTGCTCCTGACTTACCTGAATCTAATATCTGGGTCTCTTACCTTAAAGAAGGTTGATGGCTTATGTAATGACAGTGATGTCTACACAATGGACATTTTAGCTGTGTCACAGTCTTCAAATTTTAGTTCTCCAGTTTGTTCAAGGAGCACTTGAAGCTTTGAATTTAGTATGTAAAAAATTTTCTCCTATTAAAAAAGATTTTCATGCTTCTGAATATTGTACGTTTTTTGTCCTAAATGGAAATGAAATCTCTCTTTATTTATTAAGGGATGTGTGGAATCAAATACCTGAGTAAATTATGTCATTTCGGGGCTTCCCTGGTGGCGCAGTGGGAGAGTCCGCCTGCTGATGCAGGGGATGCGGGTTCGTGCCCCGGTCCGGGAAGATCCCACATGCCGCGGAGTGGCTTGGCCTGTGAGCCATGGCCACTGAGCCTGCACATCCGGAGCCTGTGCTCCGAAACGGGAGAGGCCACAACAGTGAGAGGCCCACGTACATCAAAAAAAAAAAAAAAAAAAAAAAAAAGTTAAAAAAATTATGTCATTTGTATACAGCAGCCTTTTTCAAAAAGTGGATCATGTAATATCCATCAAAACTAGATGAATAAAACCAAGATTGTATTTGCAAAGTTTGGGAAATACTGGGTTTATCAAAGTTAGGCAGGTTTCTTTCATGTAGTTTTTCTCTGAGCCTTTTATATGTTAATTTAATTCTGTATCTTTATGATAAGAGGTAAAGTTTTCAGAATATCAGTGAGTAGCTTGACTACAGATTCCTTTTATCTGTGCAGAACCTTTTTACATCTCACTGGATACCAGGATTCCATGGAACATGATTTGGAAAATGCTGAAAGATAGGTTTTTAGAAAATGTTATAATGATAAAGTGTACAGATCAAAATAACTCCCTCTCAACAAGAGGAATCTGTTGTGGCCTGAGTTAATATTAATCTGTGAGCCTGAGACAGGAACTCATCAGGAGAGTTAGACACAGTTAAGAACTGTCAAAAGCATGAGAACCAACTGGGCATTGTGATTGCTCTCTGGTGGAAATGCCTGTTATGGGGAAACTTCCTTTTTCATTTCTAAAGCACAATGCATCCAGAGTACAGAACTCTCTCTTCTCTTACAGCTTTATTGTAACAAGAACCATGTGACAGAACTCATTCCATCCAGTTCTCTCTGACATAATGTCCACAGGAGGATGCTTACAGGTTTGAAGCAAGACTATTAGTACGTGCTACTTCTGAAGTAGAATCTGTTAGAAGCTCAAAGCTATACTGGGAGGGTCTATAGTTCACTGTTTTCTGTAAGTTTTAATTGCAAAAATACTATCAAATTCTGAAAATGGGCAGGATAATATTTTTATATGTTAGCCATTGTGTTTTTCAGTCCTTATATTTTTCTGTTTCTTGTGATGTTCCTGCCCCCATTCCATCCCATAAATTCCATGCCCTCTAACTACTGCCTTAAGGAAAAGAACATGGAAGAAACAAAAAAATCAAACAATCTTTTGGATCCAGTACTGAGGTCAGGACACAAAGATTAGATCTTGAAGAACAGCTGAAGATTTTGGCTATCTTGACAGTCATCTAGATAAAGAGTCTGGAGGAGGAAGGAAGAAGACAGAAGACAATGCTGTGAGCAGAGGTCAGTGGGACCAAGACTAGTGACCCAGAACTGAGTGATACAATGACAGGAGGGGCATCAGCATCCAGGACCTATCTCATCTCCAGCTGAATAATCATATTTGTCAACAGTTTTTGAGAGCCATGTGGAAAGCCAAGAAATCACCCACAAATCATCATATTTCCATTCCAGGGAGCTTGGTGCTTTGCTTGTATCAAGCCGGCAAGTTAAACATAGCTCCCACTGGCATCAAAGAAGGACCTATCTCCCACCAGTCTTTGACAGCTTGCCATCCAATAAGAGTGGGTCCCATTTGTGCCCAGAGACTTTGTCCTCAAACTTGACTTATGGAAACCACCCTCTTTTCAGCAGCTCAGGACACTAACGATCCCCCAGAGCCAGAGGCCCCTGGTTACTTAGAGGGGTAGTAATGATATAGAAGGGAAAGTGCTGGGGTAACTGTGTCCACAGACTGGAACCAGTTCAAGATTTCCCTGGACCAGGTAAATGTTGAAACACCTCATTTCACCCTGTCTTACAGATATTCCTGCACCGTGGCAAACTCAGCCTGATGGTTGGCCAAAGAAATGTATTTTTAAAATATATTAACACATTCCTTGACTAAAGTACCTCAAGCTGTTTATTGTTTAAAATCTACTTCCAATAATGTTTTGAATTTTTTAACCATTTTTAAAAAATGAAGTATAGTTAATTTACAATGTTGTGTTAGTTTCAGGTATACAGCAAAGTGACTCAGTTATACAAATATATATGCATATATATATATATGTATAACTGAATATATATATTGTTTTTCAGATTCTTTTCCATTATAGTTATTATAAGATATTGAGTAGAGTTCCCTGTGCTATACAGTAGGTCCTGTTTTTTTAATCTATTTTATATACAGTAATGTGTATCTGTTAATCCCAAACTCCTAACTTATACCTCCCATTTGGTAACCATAACTTTATTTTCTATGTCTGTGGGTCTCTTTGTTTTGTAAATAAATTCATTTGTATCATTTTTTAAGATTCCACATATAAGTGATATCATACACTATTTGTCTTTCTCTGCCTGACTTACTTCTCTCAGTATGATAATCTCTAGGTCCATCCCTGTTGCTGCAAATGGCATTATTTCATTCTTTTTTATGGCTGGGTAATATTCCATTGTATATGTATATACCACATCTTCTTTATCCATTCATCTGTCAATGGACATTTAGGTTGCTTCCGTGTATTGGATACTGTAAATTCAATAACGTTTTGAATTTTTAAAAGTCTCTAGCTGTAGTTGTAAAATCTACCATGCAGGATGGTCTTCCAGGGCAATGAACCATTATGGAGATGTGCTCTTTTCTCCAAAGACAGCCTGAGAACCATAATAGCACCTTGGCCGTGGCTCCTGTTTTTAATGGTTTGTATCATATATTGCCCTACCTCCCAAAATACTTAGACAGCTGTGCCTCTTTTCAGCAGTGAGCCACAGGGCTGACCTTCTTCTAAAATTATTGTGAAAAATCTTTAGTGTCTTTATGATGAAGTTGCTGTTAGTCTCGCCTGATTTAGGCTCCTATCCTTGCCTTTAAAAGTAAAACATTTCACATGTGTATAAACCTTGCAATAATCTCTCTAAATACGTATGTCTGGGAGCATTTCTATTTTGTTAGAGCAACTGAAGTTCCTAGGATATTTGAAATGCTTAAACTTTCATCTAGCCTATATGCTGGGCATTTCCATTTTAATTTATACATTAGTTTTTTCTACATGATCAGCTTTCATTGTTAAATTTTCTTTCATGTCACAGGTAACTTTCCCAGAATAGCAGATGAAAAGCTATGAAAAGTACTATTACATATTCAGACATGATATTTTTGGAAAACAACTTTTTTCCTTTGTATTCAAATATCCTGTTTCTTAGAGTTATATGATGCCTAAAGTTTGGTTGAACAGATTTGTGCACAATAAATAATTGTCTTTCTGTTTGTATGCTGACTGGGCTTTTGTCTGTGGCAGTATCAAGAGCTGACTGGAAAACAGTGCCATAAAACTCAAAAGAGAATGTAAATTCAAACAAATTTTGGAATGCCTTGTAGTAGTATATATTAAAATGTGTAACATCTTACCCTTTGACATAGCAATTCCACTTTTAGAATTTTATCCTGCAGGTATTTGTACAAATATATTATTCCCAAGCTGATTTTTAGCAGAAAACAATTCAAAACACTACAAATGACTCCCAGTATGGAATTGATTGAATGAATTATGATCTGAGCATACAGTAGGATATTATGCTACTAAAAATAGTAAGACAACATTATATATGTGATATGGAAAGATGACAAAGATATATTTTAAAGCAGATGCTAATTTGGTAACAGTGGTTATTTATTTGGAGAGAGGAGTAAAAGAAGAGTGTGAAAGACTTGTTCCGTCTGTTTACATCTACTTCACGTTTGAGCTGTTTATATTCCAATGCTATCCCCTTCCAAGCTTGTTTCCTTTCCATTACACCATATTACCCTTTGAAAATGCTTTGTACAGCACAAAGAGCGAAATGACTATTATCTGTAATCTTTTCTGTGTCGGTCTGATGGGCTTCCACCATCACAGAAGGGTTCTTTTTAGGTAACTGAGTTCTATTAAATCACTTTCGATTGCCCTTCCTTGCTGTTTATGCCAGCCATTTGCCTGTTTTCACTCAGATCCATTCCCTGTTTTCCCCTCTCTGCTTTCCATCTCAGAGATCTGACTCTGCAAATGGTATTTCCCAGGAGTCACTGTCCAATGGCTTTAGCTAGGTTTGGCCAGTGGGAGATATTGGCAGGAGGTTAGAAGGAGGGAAGTCAGAATATGTCTCACTTCCTCTCTGCTTTGAGTGGCATCTTGTGTGAGAGGTGCCTCTCTGGCAGTCTCATCCTCCATGCCAGCTCCCATTCTTCTGCCCCAGCAGCTACATTTCAAAGGACCACTCTCTCTCTCTTTTTTTTTTTTTTTGCGGTATGTGGGCCTCTCACTGTTGTGGCCTCTCCCGTTGCAGAGCACAGGCTCCGGACGCGCAGGCTCAACGGCCATGGCTCACGGACCCAGCTGCTCTGTGGCATGCGGGATCCTCCCGGACCGGGGCACGAACCCGTGTCCCCTGCATCGGCAGGCGGACTCCCAACCACTGTGCCACCAGGGAAGCCCCACTCTCTCTCTTTGATTCTCCAGCCTAAAGGGCTCGAGCTGCTTCCTGTTCTTGCTAATCTTTTGGCCATCTGACCTTCTCTGTTTATATTTCTCTCAATACTGTTCAATGATGCACAGAATAGTCTCTTGAATTACATGGTATGGTTTGTGTATTCTCCTGTGACCCACACAAAATTGTGTATTGTGGGAAACGCAACTGGCATTAAGTTTATATGCCACAAAAATGTCATGAAGAACTTAGGGGTAAAACAGGAATAGAGACACAGACCTACTCGGGGTGGGTTTGGGGATGTGGGGGGGGTGGGCTGTGATGTTGCGGGGGAGAGGCATGGACGTGTATACACTGCCGGGCGTGGGGTGGATGGATGGTGGGGGGTGGCTGCGTGGGGAGAGTGGGAGGGAGGGAGACGCAGGAGGGAGGGGATGTGGGAACAGATGTATATGTATGACTGATTCACTTTGTTGTAAAGCAGAGACTAATAAAAAAAAAGAAAAAAAAGTTTACTGCTTGATAAACTGAATGTAAAATAAACAAATGTAAGTGGAAACCCCTGGAGTTAGAGAAGAAGGAAACTGACAATTCAGACACCTGCTATGCGCCAAGAATTTTCCTGCCATTAAAAAGTAGTCTTCACACCCTTTTTATGGGTGTGAAATAAGTCACAGTAAGAAATAGAGACTCAGATTAATTAATTGGCTTGTGAATGGCAGGGCTGCGATTCAGCTCCAGGTCTTTCTGACTCAAAGCCCCAGATACTGCAAAGATGTTATAAAGTTTATTTCTGTGTCTCTTCCTCCCACCTTAAATGTTCTCTTTTGCTTCACCTTCTTATTCCGGCATTTACCATCCACTGGCCCCCTTTCAGCATAGTCTTATATTTCTAAAATTTACCTTCAGCTCTGCCACAGAAAACTGCACGTACCTCCTGTGTTACCTTTCTCCAATGCCTTGTTTTCTGCTGATCTGATAACCATATTTGAGCTGAGCTATTATTTGATGGTAATTCCTATTCTGTCAGAAGAAAAACAAATGGATTTGAAATTGTAAGTCAAGCCTACGATAGTTTCTCTAAAACCATTTATTCATTCATTCACTTTCCTTTCCAGAAAATGTGCCGGTTGCTAGGTACACAGCACTGAACAAGACAGATTACAGCCTGGTCGGGAAGAGAGTCATCAAACAATTTTATTGAGTTCTATGTACGAGAAATGTTCTGTGGAGGCCGATGAGAGGAAATTGCACTGGAGAGTCCAAAAATATCTCCCTAAGGAAATGAAATTTGTGTTGACCATAAAGGAGGCACTAGAGAAGTAAAGGCAGAGTAAGTGGGAGAGAGAGAAATTATATGACAGCATATATATCGGTCCTGGGGCAAGAAAGAGAATGGCCCATTAGAGAATTTTTTTTTTTAAAGACCAATAATGTGAGTGTGTAGAGAAGAGCAGGCAAAGGCAGGAAAGACAGGAGGCAGCCTGATCCTGCAGAAACTCAAAGGACATGTGAAGGGTCACAGACCATGTCTTTTCTCTCCTAAGAGGAATAGGAAACCACTGAAAAGTGTTCAGCAGGGAAGAGGGACAAGATCTTGTTTCTAAAATGAATACTTGGGCTACATTATGGAGAATCAACTGGAAGACAGTGACAATGGAGGCAGTAAACCACTTAAGAAAGTTCTTGAGTTTTCTTTTTTTCTCTTAATTTTTATTGGAGTATAGTTGCTTTACAATGTTGTGTTAGTTTCTGCTGTACAGCAAAGTGAATCAGCTATACGTATACATATATCCCCTCTTTTTTAGCTTTCCTCCTCATTTGGGTCACCACAGAGCATTAAGGAGGGTTCCCTGTGCTATACAGTAGGTTCTCACTAGTTGTCTATTTCATACACAGTAGTGTATATATGTCAATCCCAATCTCCCAATCCATCCCACCTTCCCCTTCCCCCCCTTGGTATCCATAAGTTTGTTCTCTACATCTGTAACTCTATTTCTATTTAAGTTCACCCATACCATTTTTCTAGATTCCACATATAAGATATTACACAATATCTGTTTTTCTCTTTCTGACTTACTTCATTCTGTATGACAGTCTCTAGGTCTATCCACATCTCTGCAAATGACCTGATTTCATTCCTTTTTATGGCTGAGTAATATTCCATTGTATATGTGTACCACATCTTCTTTATCCATTTCTCTGTTGATGGACATTTAGGTTGCTTCCATGTCCTGGCTATTGTAAATAGTGCTGCAATAAGCATTGGGGTGCATGTATCTTTTTTCAATTATGGTTTTCTCTGGATATATGCCCAGGAGTGGGATTGCTGGGTCATGTGGTAGTTCTATTATTAGTTTTTTAAGGAACCTCCATACTGTTCTCCATAGTGGCTGTATCAATTTACATTCCCACCAGGTGCCAGAGGGTTCCCTTTTCTCCACACCCTCTCCAGCATTTATTGTTTGTAGATTTTTTTGGTGATGGCCATTCTGACCAGTGTGAGGTGATACCTCATTGTAGTTTTGATTTGCATTTCTCTAATAATTAATGATGTTGAGCAACTTTTCATGTGTTTGTTGGCAATCTGTATGTCTTCTTTGTAGAAATGTCTATTTAGGTCTTCTGCCCAGTTTTTCATTGGGTTATTTGTTTTTTTAATATTGAGCTGCATGAGGTGTTTGTATATTTTGGAGATTAATTCCTTGTCAGTTGCTTCATTTGCAAATATTTTCTCCCATTCTGAGGGTTATCTTTTTGTTTTGTTTATGGTTTCCTTTGATGTGCTAAAGCTTTTAAGTTTCATTAGGTCCTATTTGTTTATTTTTGTTTTTATTTCCCTTTCTCTAGGAGGTGGATCAAAAAAGATCTTGCTGTGATTTATGTCAAAGAATGTTCTGCCTAAATTTTCCTCTCAGAGTTTCATAGTGTCTGGCCTTACATTTAGGTCTTTAATCCATTTTGAGTTTGTTTTTGTGTATGGTGTTAGAGAATGTTCTAATTTCATTCTTTTACATGTAGCTGTCCAGTTTTCCTAGCACCACTTATTAAAGAGACTGTCTTTTCTCCATTGTATATCCTTGCCCATTTGTCATAGATTAGGTGACCATAGGTGCGTAGGTTTATCTCTGGGTTTTCTATCCTGAAGAAACTTTTTGAGTTTTCTTGATGGGAGAGGATGGTGGCTGAAACCATAGGCTGCTGGAGGGAGAAGGAGAGAATTGATGGATTTGAGAGAGATTTAGGAGGTAGAACCCATAGGATTTGGGGAATCAAGGAGAAGGAATAATCAATAATCACTCCTAGTCTGGGGTTACTTATTAAAATGGGGAGAAGTGGAGAAATGGTAGGCTTAGCAAAGAATCCATGAGTTGAATTGTTTCGACATGCTGCGTTTATGGGTCTTTGAGAAATCAAAGTGGAATGCTGAGTAGGCATTTATGTCCCCCCTCTTCAAGCACAGATGAGTGATCAGGACTGGATAAAGAAAATTGAGGCTATTGGTACTTGAACGATAACTGAAGCCGTGGGGTGTAGATGTGATTTTCTAAGAAAAGAGAGGGCCTAGGAGTGAATCCTGAAGAATAAAAAAAAAAAAATTTGACCTCAGAGAGGAGGCTAGAAGGGGGAGAAACTACTGTACATAAGTTCAAGATAGTTTAGCTCCATTAGGGTGGGTGGGAGCTACTGTTCAATTCTAATATTGGGTGGGGGTAGGTTCAAGAGGAGGAATTATATTAGACAGCAAGGACAATTTCAAACTCTTAGCTAGCCCACATATGCGTGTGCGCACGCGCGCACACACACACACACACGTCTCTCCTTCTGAACCACTGGGATGGCACATTCACACTGCTCTTTTTCTTTATAAGTTGACTCTAGTTCTCAGGCCAAAAAGATGTTGCAGAAATGTCTCAGCAAAAACAAAGACAGGTTCAATCTTACCTTCAAGGGTGGCCCGAACAGACTGTCAATGTTTTGCTAACTTCAATCTAAAATAACTAATCTCAATTCTAGGATTTTGCAGTAGATAATAGATAAGTTCTCCCTTCCTTCCTTATTTGCTGTCACCTGTTTTTATCACTGCCTTAGGAGTGGGTCTTTTTGAATAGCTTTCTCATTTCATAGAAACAAGAAAGTTGACTGAAGTAAACAGTTATTGGGTGTCCTTCTTGATACCTGTCCATCAGCACATTGGCTATAAATTCCCTCTCTCTCTCTCCCTCCCTCCCTCTCTCTCTCTCTCTTTCTCTCTCGGCACTGCGTCAGGGCTGCATGCTGACCTAGTACAACTGTTCACCAGTGATGGAGAGAGTGGTATGGCAGTGTCCCCAAGACACTGAGGCCTGCCCAAGTCACCTCCAGCTGGGACCCACTGTCATCAATCTTTTTCACTGTGCTTTGCATGACAACCTTGTTGCCTATTACAGCTTAGTGGTACCTCTGTACCATTTGATACCTACCCCCAGAAATACTGTTTTTGTTCTCATAACCATGAAAAATGCTCTGACTACTTACTAATGAGCTTCTCAACATCAAGTTGAGTAGCTTTTCTAAGCACTCCCACATCTTTACCTCTCAGGAGCATTTTACATAGGTCACCACCACCACTTCTGATTCAAAAGTTTCTTCTTCCTTCACACTTTCTGGAATCCCCTGTCTGAGATGGCCCCCTTGCTAGCCTCTTTTTTCTCTTTCTACCTATTTATGAGGTACGCTCCAAATTTCTGTCTGTGGTCTCTTTTCTCTCTTATTTTATCTCACTCTATTTAATATATTTTGACTCTTACCTCTTTTGGAATGAGTGTGGAATCATTATCCTTAGGGTGAACTTTTTCTGGTCTTAAGGTCCGTATTTCCAATGGTTTGATGGGCATGCCCTCCTTCCAGCACCTCAAACACACAATGCTTTCAAAAATACTTATACATACAATCCATTAAACAGCTTCCTACTTCTAACTGCCCTTCTCTAGGCAATGGACTACACCTTGACCTGTCACCTGGCTTAAAGTCTGGGCTTTTTAATATACTCCTCTACCTCTTCGCATTTCATATTTAGTTGCCAAGTCTGAAAGATCGCTCCTTTTCTACACTTTGCCCTCCCATCCCCTCTTTTTCCCTTTTAATGCCATCACACTAATTGCAGGGAAAGGAACCCTTATATTCCTGACTTTTTTCACTGCTTCCTGCCCTGACATCCTCTGATACTACAGCCAAGTCAGTTTCCCTAACATTAGATTTAAATGAATCCTATTCTCTAAAAACACAATTGTTTGCCTGACATTACTTTCCATAAACAGTCCCAATCTATTGAATACATGTATCAGTTTCTTTTGTCTCCTGTGTCTCTCTAGCCAACTAGATCACCTTTGGTTCTCTGAGAGGCCCTTCTTAGGATTTATGTTAGTTCCATCTGTTCTGAAACTTTAAATTCTTTCCCTTTCTAATGCCACATATTGACCCCAATTTCACACTATCTTGTCCATCAAGTTCTCCTTTTTCCCCCAAGAATTGTTTTTCCTCTTCTGTACTCTATAAGGCTCAGCTTGTATGACTTTTACAGCTCATTCATTCGCTTATGTATCTTATTTCCCTTAGCAGATTGGAGGTATCCTGAGAGAGCTGGATCTTACATGTATTTTATTACCTATGGGGTCTAGTATTTTGTCTTATTGTATTAGTTTGTATTAGATATGGCTGTGGGCATTAGAATTCCTCCAATAATAGTGGTTTAAACAAGAAAAAAATTACCTTTCTTTTGTCTAAACGAATTTAGGGCTGGAGATGTAGCTCTGCTCCACCTAGAAATGTTCTTTCTCTGTTGTTGCTCTGCCATGCATGGCTTTGACCTTGGGAACCAAGGTGGTTTCTGCACTGTTGAGCAAGAAGAAAGATGGGCTGAAGAATAAAAGAGCTAAGGGTACATTCATTCTGTCTCTTCAGGAAGGATCCTGGAAGCCACTACAAGTCACATTCGGTTTTGTTTTGTTGGTCAGAGCCAGCTGCGTCACCTGGCCACACAGAGCTGCAAGAAAGGCCAAAACATACAATCTTTATAGCTGGTAGCTAATTTATAGCCAAAAACTTTATGACTCTGGGACAAGGAAAGATGGAAATAAAGACATAATTTAGGTGATAATGTTATTTCAATGGAGGTTCATCGATTGTAACTAAAGTGCCACTGTGGTGTGGAGTGTCTACAGTGGGGGGAGGTTGTGTATTTGTGGGAGAAGGGAGATATGGGACCCCTCTATACATTCTGCTTGGTGTTGTTGTAAACCTAAAACTATTCTAAAAAATAAAGCCGATTAAAAAGTTAAGGCATAATTAGTCTCTGCCCCATTCCTCTGGAAGAGATTGGAACAAATATTGGGGAGTAAATGAATGAATGACAATAGAGGGCAAAGGATAGTATGTGAAGGTTGAAATAATTTTCCAAGGGAGTTATATTTAGAATTTTTTTTTTTACTTAGTGAACTTCGTAGTTAATAATCCTATTATCCTTATTTCTGGGTTAGCGATTATAATCTTATTAACTTATTTTAAAAGAAATCTTTTAAAATTCGTTTCTTATAAAGTGTAGCTTTACTGGATTCACATCTAAATAATTTATTTTAAAAGAGAGGAGGGAAAAAATAAAAGAGAGGAGGTATTTTTTTCTATATTGTATTTCTACAGCTTGATAATTATCATTCCATTTGCATAAACTTCTAAAATAGCTATTTCAGCTTCTATACATATAACTTAAATTCATATGGTGTAGGCACCTACAACTCTGGTAAAGAATTTATGTGTGTTTTCAAAGAGCTCTCTTTAATTGTGTATTTACCCTGTTTCTGTTGCCAAGTGAGCATTAGATAGGTAATTTAGTCTCTACATAGATTTGAAATTTTAATGTTTTGTTTTTTCTTTTCTCTCCTTTTATCCCAACTCTTCTGTGCCAGAGGAAACTAACCTGTTCACTTATTTTTAAAAATTATCCATTAATTACCTGAGGCCTCATTCAGGGAAACTACCCTACTGGAAAACTAAAGTTTCCCATCGAACCCAGAGAAAAAGGGGATGTAGCTGAACAAACTTAGGACCTGTTAGAACTGGAATTTCCTGGGCATTGATCAGAGCTAAGGCCTGATAATGCCTGATGGGAAAGAATTTCTCCCAGATTGCTAGTGTTTCTTCTGGAGGAAAAAAGAAAGGAGGCAAACTTCTTCTTTTTCCCTGGGTGGCACTTACTGTGTAACATCCACCCAGCCTTTCCACCCACAAGCCTTTTCATCAGGGTCTTCCTGGAATTTATTCTCCCATTATGTGAATCTAGCTGGCCCCAAGAGAAAGCTGAGAGCATATACCTGGTGGGAACCCAGAATTGCTGTAAAAAGACATCAGAGGCTGACCACAGAGTTAAATTAGATAAGTTTTCAATGACCCAGAAATTTTGAGTGGGATTATCATTTTGATTTTACATTAACAGGAAGGAGTTTTGAGACTCCTCCCTGAAATTGCTGTCCCAACGTTAAGGAAACATTTCCTAATGTATTCATTTTATACTCTCTGTAATACCTTATGATTTAATTCTCTGAATAGAGAGTGTTCTTTGGCCATCTCTTTAAATTCTCTTGATCTTGAGTTCTTTTTCTTCTTAAATGTACTACTGATCAATTGATGTACTTGTTCTTTTGTACTCTTTGAGAAGAGTTATTATAAATCCATTGTTAAACTACTAAATGGGTCAAATCAATTTTCCAGTTGCCTAGAATAAATATCAAATTCCTGTCTTCCAGGAGCCATAAGCAAATACACCTCTCCCCATTAATGAAATAAAGTCTCTTTTAAGTGTTCTTGCTGGTAGGAGGGAAAATTCTTGGTTATTTGTCAAACCAAATGAAATGTTCTGATTATCTCTTTGAACCTACTTAAAATATGACTATCACAGATGTGTGTCAGATTTCACTGATATAAATTGTCTTCTCTTATAATAATAAGCCATGAACATCTTTATTTTTGTGTCATCAATTTATTTAATAAATATATTTGGAGCATCTAGTATGTACTTAGTACTGTGGAGAATACAAAGAAGGAAAGTTTATAGTTCTCCTTTTTAATGTTCCTAAAATCTATTTGGATAGACTCCAGGAGACTATCAAGAGGGACTGGCAGTGGGTCAAGACATTGGAGGATACTGGGGAGAAGGAATCAGTTGTATCAATGGGAAAGTACAGAGGAATAGAACTAGGTGAGAACTTGGTTTGAATACAGAACAAATGAAAGCCTCAGAAACGACAGAAAGTCCAATCTGTTGCGTCCAATTTTAAATCTGATTCAGGCATTAGGGTCAGAAAGTACAATACAATGGGAAAAGCTAAGAACAAGGAGATAGAAGATTGTAGGAAACAAAGGTATGGAAGGTGAGATGGGGACTAATAATACATAGGAAATACCTGAGGAGTTGAATATCATTATTAGAGATGCTACAAGGTTCTCTATGTAATTATAGTGACAGTTGCTAACATGTGTTAAAGGCAACGTGCCAGGCAATTGTTGATCTTAATTTTAATCTTAAGCTATTACGGTATGAGTTAATCATCCTGGTGTCCAATGCATGAATTTGCTAACATTATACCCATTTTTGTTGATGAGACAAAAGAATTTACCCAAACAAGTAAGTTGCAGAGCTGGGCTATGAGTCTTGCTGCCTGATTGCAAAGACTGTGTTCCCGACCACTACAAAGTCCTACCTAGATACCAGATAAGAGGCGTAGGGAACAGGCAATTACAGAAACACAGAAGGGAGAGGTGGAAGGATCACAGTGAGCTGGGAGGCACAGCAAAGGCTTCTTGGAGATTGTTTCATCTCCCTAGAGACATAGTTAGCATTTTCATAGGTGAGAGGTGAGGCTAGTGGAGACGGGGCAAAGCAAGAAGCAAGAAGCAAGAACATCAAGTCCAGGCTAGCAAATTCTACGCTGTGTTTGCAAGTTGTATTTGAGGCAGAATATTTGAAAAGGAAAGTGGAAATATAAGGTGGCAAACGTAATTTGGATCCAGAAGATGGAGCACTTTGAATGGGAGGAACTGAACAACAAAATAGTATCATGAAAGTGATATGTATTAGAAAGGCAGGAGGAGCTCCAAAGAAGAGACTGTAAAGAGATAAAGGCAGAGGGCCAAGAAACCAGCCTGGGGTGATTCCTACAATTAAAGCCTAAGAGGAAGGGAAAGAAAGCTATTCCATAAACATGAGCACTTGAAAGAGAGGGCTTGATGAAGTGGTGGCCATGAAAAGGAATATGCTTGCTGAATAAGTGAATGAGTGTGTGGACTCAAGAGTCAACACTATGAAATAGACCAGCATGGTGGGAGGGACAGCAGAGTGTAGTGGTCAAAAGTGTAGACTCTGGAACCAGGCTGCTGAGAATCAAAACTGGGATCTGCCTCTGATCAGCTCTGTGACCTTGGACAAAGTACCTAAGCATCTCCTTGTCTAGGATCCTCATTTTCATGATGGAGGTGATCTAAATGAGCAGGACCCTATGGGGCCTTCCCCAGACAGACCCACCCCCAACGTTCTGCCTGCCTTTTGTTTGTGGAAAAGCTGTAGTTTCTCAGGTCACCCCTGAGTCACAAAAGCCTGGCTCAAGAATTAATGTTTGAAAGGATGTGAACATGTAGTGACAAAAGTAGAAGTTGGGCCAAGAGAACTGGTAACAATTTAAATGGTAAATCAGCTATATGGCAGTCACAGAATCTTTAGTTCCTGCCTGAAGTACCCAGATAACAGTATTTGATGCCCATTCCTGAGTTGTTTTACAGATACCAAAGCTCCCACAATATGGAAGAAGTTAACTACATGATGACCATGAGCATGTAGCCCCCAGACCAGCTGGAGCTTGAGGACTGATAATGTGAACCCCTGAGACACCACCCTGTGACCTCACCATCAATCAATCAGAGAATTGTGCATGACCTGATCACACTCCCTGCGACTCCCCACTCTCACCTTGAAAACGTTTCCCTGAAACACATAGGGGAGTTCTGGGTTTTTGAGCATTAGCTGCCTTGAACTCCTTGTCTAGAGCCTTACAATAAACACTGCACTGTCCTTCACCACAACCTGATGTCAGGAGATTGGCCTTACTGCATGCAGTAAACTTGACTGGACTCAAATTTTGTTCAGTTACAGTGATGATTGTCCACTATCATTGGGTTGTTGTGAACCTTAAATAATCTTACATTCTAAAGCGTGTGGAACAGTGTGTAGCACACGGTAAGCTTGCTACACAGATTTGTTAAATAATTCAAGAAAAAAACATCAAGTCATGGTTTGGGCAAATAATTTTGATATCTTCTATTAAACATCAGATAATTGAGAGGCACCATTCAAATATCTGCTCGGATACTGATTCCTATGAGAAGACTTGCATCCCACTTTATAAACACTATGTGTATTGAGTATGTACTATAAACACTCTTTGGTTTTGAGGTGTGGGGGTGGGAGAAAAGCAATATTCCTGGTTTTAAAATCTCATAAGGGGACAGAAATACACAGAGAAAAGTCAATGACAAGCCCTACTAAGTTAGGCTATGGAAAGTGCTGTAATGGAGGTACAAAGAGCTTTATGAAAGCATAGTAGAGAGTCCCACAGAGGCTTCTTGAGTTGGTCAAGAAATGCCTCACAGAAGAAATGACATTTGAGGTGGGTGCTAAAGAGATTGGGAGGAATTCTGCCAGAGGAAGCAGCATGACTGTAAGCTCCATGATGCTTACCATTCTGTATATTTTTTGTCTAGCACAGTCTTGAAGTGAATGGACATATGAACAAAGAACAAATGAGAACGGTTGGAATACGCAATAAATTATGTGACCAAACCCAAAACAACTCCTACTTAAATAATATCAAACACTCCACCACTGCTAACCATCACTACCATCCATCACCACCACCAACCATCACTACCATCCACTATCACCAACCACCACCACTACAACACCCTCTTCCACCTTTTATGTGGAGGGAGATGGGTAGCTGAGCTTTGTCTCAGTTCTGGTAAGCTTCTCCATGAGAATGTGCCATCCGTGAGGATGGGGACCATGTCCTATTAGGTTTTGCCATCCATGCAAATTGAAATATCTGTCACTTGTTGAACACTCAATGTTGAGTAAATCAATAAACAAGAACGTTCATCAGAAAGCGTTCTTGTCATCTAGAATTCCAAATAGGAGTGTACAGTCTAACATTGATAACAGAGTGGGATCACATTTAATTAGACAGCAGAATAAGAAAAATCAGCTAATAAATGACAGGATGATGAGGTGCTATTGGAACTTACATAAGGGTCACTGTGTCTGTGTGTGCATGTGCGTGCGTGTGTGTTTAGAAAGCAGCAGCAATTATTGAAGTGCTAAATTTAAACAGAGTGGAATGAGGGGAAGGTATGGTTGTGTTCCAAAATACTGCAAAAATGATATATTATGCAAAAACAAAAGCAAGAGCCAAACAAAAACTTTGTGTCCTTAAGTAAAGTTCAATTTGAGGTGTACAAGAAAAAACATAAAAATTCAAAACAGTTTTGATGTTGCATGGGAGTTTTTGTTAGCTTTTCAACAAAGTTGCTGGAGGAATTTCTCATTATGTCTCCAGCTGTGGAGGTTTTCAGGGAAATAAACAATCATTGGCCTGCCCTTCAAACACCCAATATGCGGAGTCCAGAGACAGACTGTGTTTATCTTTTGCTGCCTTAAATCATGTAAGGTGACACCTCAAGTGACTTGATGTATGAGACTGGAGGGAGTGTAATAGTGTAAAGTCCCAAAAGACAGGAAAATGGCAGGACACAGCTTTTCCAAGTCCATTAAATTATCAGGGCTCACTTCTTAAAGGCATTCTGCACATGCAATACATGTTCCCACAGGGAGAAATGTTTATTAGTATCAAAGGTGTGAAGTAGTGTATATTCATAATGTAGGCTGTATTCTTTATGAATTTAAGCTTCCATTATGTATGTGTCCTACCTTCCTAAATAGATTGTAAATTACATGAGGTCATCTTGCTCCCAATATTTACCCTGTTTATCTATTATGTACATGGTAGTCTTAGTGTCCTTAAATGAAATGAATATATATATTCATAAAATTTAAATTTTCAGATGGTTTTCCCACTGTCCTTAGATTCCAAATGCCATGTCATCACTTGGGTCTTAATCTGCTCAGACTGCTGTAACAACCTATCATAGACTGGTAGCTTAAACAATAGATCCTTATTTCTCACAGTTCTGCAGGCTGGGAAGTCCAAGATCAAGCTGCTGACAGATTCAGTGTCTAGTGAGAACCTGCTTCCTGCTTTGTAGATGGCTGACTTCTTGCTATTTCCTCACATGTTCTTTCCTTGGTGTGTGCTAGTGGAGAGAGATAGACTTTCTCTTCCTCTTCTTATAAGGGCACTAATCCCATCATGAGGGTCCCACCCTCATACCTAATTTAAACTTAATTACCTCCCAAAGGCCCCATTTCCAAACACCATCAAATTGGGGGCTAGGGCCTAAACATATGAATTTGGGGGGAACACAAACATTGAGCCCATAACAACCTGCAAAGTTTCATTCTAGTCTTTCTCTCAGAGCTGATCTTCTCCTCCTCTCCTGCCACATACAGCTCCTCCCACATTTGGCTTCTTTCTGTTCTCTAAATAAGCCAAGATTATTCCTGCGTCTGGGCCTTTGTACTTGTTGGGATCTTATTTTCCCCCATTTGTTCACATGCCTTCTCTTTCAGCTTTCCATTCATGCATCACCCCCTCAGAGAGGTTTCCTGGATACCTAGCAAAAATTTGTTTCCTTATTCCTATATCATCACTCTCTATCACAGCATCTCATCTTCTTTTTTTCCTTTTCACTAGTTATCACTATCCAAAATTATCTGTTATTATTATTGTTACAGTTATTATCTATGAATTGTACAAGCATGTAAGCTTCATGAGAAAGGTGTCTTATCTATATTGTTTATAACTTTATCTCCAGAATTTAGAACCTAGAATATGATATATAAATATACATATATACACATACATTATATGTCAGCATTATATATATATATATTATTTATATGTAAAATATTTCAGTGCCCAGCACAGTGCCTTGGACATCCTTGAGGTTTAATAATAATATTTGCTGATGATGGCAATTCTAAGAGTGAAAGTAGCTACATTGTTTCTTTGTTTGATGACTTTAGTAAAAATTGTACAATTTTAAAAAAATTTAGCAGTCTCTCTCTCCACCTTCAGTATGGTCCTTCCTTCTCTAGGATCACGTTTGCTTCATCACTATCAACCAAAGATTAACTGCGAAATCACCCCCAATTTGGTTTAGCTTATAAAACTAAACCAAGATTTTGATAGATCAAGAGGATGGAGTCTGACAGTGGCATAACAGAAATGATAGGCAGATGGGAAAATATTTTGCTTTCAATGGTCTATACACATTGGGACTGAGAGCTGAGATTTTCTTCCCAGACTGGAGGGAAAGAGAGGATGCTATGACTCATCCATCTGATTTCAGTGACCAGCCCCACACTCCAAGCCTTGCTATGTTTGCCTACTGGGTTCATAGTATTTCAGAATCTGACCTAAGATATGGAAAAATCTCAGAACCAACTCATTAATAATAAGGAGGAAGACTTTATTTATGTCTTTTTTCATTGTGGTCAGAGGTCCCACCTCTGTCCCCCGCCGTGTCACTTACTAGCTCCTAATGAGTGGACCAAGTCAATCAGCCACAACTTTTAAGCATCCCTATCTGCTTATGAATAATAAAATTCCAATTCAAGCACATGCTTCCTCATTCTGTGATCCTCTCATCCTCTGCACTGGCTCTTAATACGCAGTGTTAATGTCAAATCTGCTTGCTTTAATTATGTTAAGAGGTTATGTTGGAAGGTTATCCATTTAGTCTTTAACAGCATGAAATAGCACTGAGATTATCATTGTCACTTTTCTGCACATAAGCAAGAACCTGATTAACATTAGCTAACCATTAGAAAATAAATGTTCTCTTCAATGCAGACATTTTTAGTGTATAAGCACTAGGTGTCACTAGTATCCTCTTAACTGCAATTATCTATACCTTCAGAGGAATCAGCTTTGAGGGAGGCTAATAAAGAAATATAGGCATTCCGAGAAACAATGGGAAACTCTTCCTTCAGCAAATAATATTTATTTGTTTAAAACCACACAAATGTCTTAAAAATATTTTAATGGATTATAGTGAACATAGTAGTTGAGTAACTTTGAGATACATGGGAGACCATCATGATATGTACTAGAAACATACCTGAACCTTATGTGTGAAACAAATATTTATCAACTGAATTCTGCTTTCCCACTAATTTCTTTTAAATTTGGGGGCATGTAATCCCACCTCTTCTTCCCAATATTCACAGTTTAGCACCATTTTAAAATCAAAAAGTATTTTTGAGGTGGTGAAATGTTCTATACTTTTAAATAAGTGATGATTCCATGGAAGTATACATGTGAACAAAGTCATTAAGCTGATCACTTGGGATCTGACATTTTACTGTATAAAAATTATACTCCCATCAAACACTAGTAAAAATTATAATTATTCATCTTAATGTTGCTTCTAACAGCTTTTCTGCTTTTGTAATCAGATATTCTGTGATTAAGTAATTATTCTACATAACATTTGCAAGTACTTAGTCAAATGAATGCTGAATCCATCTGATTTTTGTGTGTCTTAAAATATGCCACAGGGCTAATTCCCATATCTTGAGACTGCTGTCACTCAGTAAGGACTGAGTTTTTTATGTTGAAGGCACCACATTGGTGATTTTTCACATTGATATCAAACCCTTTTGTTGATTGCATTAACTGACCCTGTGAGTATGAAGAGCTTTGATGTATATGAACATGTATACTATCAACTAACATTTGTTTTAAATTGCGTCCATTAATTTTTCTTAAAGCAGAAATATCAGCATACTCCAAAATCATTGCTTCAGTTCAAGTACATACACGATTTTTAGACCTTCTCCAGTCTTAGCCTCAGCTCTCCAGAACGTTTGTAGTATACCTATAATCTACCAGTCCTATAAACCAGCCCAAGAAATTATTTGATGTCTTGATCCCAATCTGACACTTGAGTCTCAACTATTTTGGAGTGAGCACCTTCATGGTCCAGGATTTTGTGTGCTCCTCCCTCACTTAGTTGTTAGAAGATAGGATAGCTATGTCTATAAGGAAGCAATTCAGGTTAAAAAAAATAGATTGAGTTCTTAGTATGCACCAGGTACAAAGGCGAGGGATCAGGGGTACAAATATAGGTCCTAATTTTAGAGACCTTCAATATTCTAGAGGATCTACTCATAAATTGGCCATATTAATACTATATAATACCTCCCATGCACTAATCTTGTCAGTACCAATAAAAGAGATAGAAGGTAATGTATTTGCTACAGTGATCTAAAAATAAACAATCTTCTTCATTTGTGAGGCAAAGGATGGAGAAGAACAGTTATTATAAACCATGATGGTTTTCTCTTACCTTAACATTCCTCTTAGAGTGGAAAGAGATCATGCAAGATTAGGGATAAAAAGCCCAAACACAAGTATGTATATATGTGATGCAGACAGAAGTCAGGAGCCCCCGTCCATGTGTTGAAAACACTTTAGTAGACACGGCTACAAAAGACAGCTTCCCTTTCTGTTTCCCAAGTGCCTGATTATTTTTGACTAAATTTCCAATCCTGTTCTGTTCAAGAATACACTATAGGAGAGAAAAATGCTAACGAGTGTTTCTTCTCTTCCTCTGCATTTTTTCCCTTGAAGAACTGCATATCCTACAGGTTTCCCACTGGTAGTCCATGGTGAACACACGAAATAAAGAGGAAAATGTAAAAGAACAGCTTCCATGAGTGATGAACAAGATGTACTGTGGAGTGAGGGGTCATTGTAGTCTGGTACAGCTATGGATGGAGGCCCCACTGGTGTGTTCTGGAAGGCTGCAGCCATTACTCAGGGCACTCTGCAGCTCCAGGCACTTTGCAAATTCCTGATGCTGCTGCAGTGCCATGTGTCACACTTTATTGTGTCTCAAGGGCCAACCCAGGTAAGAGAGAGAAGTGTCTGAAGCTGGCAATATGAAAGATAAGTTTGCACTTGATGCCACAGACCAAGAAATGATAGCTTAATATCAATCATCACAGACAATTGCAAAAGAACTGGATGTTCATACATAGAAGATATATTACCCATAGGAGGTACATCTATCACAAACAGTACCCCAACACTTACTGACTGAAACCTGAATAAGCATCGTATCTCGAAGAGCAAGTAAGTTCAAATAGATGTGTTTGTCAAGATGAAATTAAATGGACCTTCAAGTGACTTGTACTTCTAGGGTAGCAACTATAGAATAGCATCATTTAGGGCTTCATTGTCATAAGTAGGAGAGAAACTTTTGCTATTGTCTCCAAGTGCTAGTAGTTCTCAACATTATTTCATCAGTGAATATGTAGTATATCCTTCTTTTTTTTTCCTTCTGTTAACAACACCTATATATCCTTGAATCATAGAATCTGAGACCTGGACAGAAACTTGGAGATCATCTGTCTAGCGGTCCCAAACCTTGCTCATAGCAGAATCACCACCAGGGAGGGTGGAGCTTTCAAAATACAGATTCCTTTGTCTCACTCCTAGAGTTTCTTAGTTTCTTTGGGCTGGCATAGCAAAGTACCACAAATGGGGTGGTTTAAAACAGCAGAAATGTATTATCTCACAGTTGTGGAGGCCAGAAATCTGAAATCAAGGTGTCGGCAGGGCCATGCTCCCTCGGAAACCTGTAGGGGAAACACTTCCATGCCTCCTCCTAGCTTCTGGTGGTGTGCTGGCTTTCTTTGGCTTGCAGGAGCATCACTCCAATTTCTGCCTCAATCATCACATGGCCTTTTTCCCTCTATGTGTGTGCTTCTGGGCCTCTTCTTCTTGTCTTACAGTGACACCAGTTATATTGGGTTAGGGCCCACCCTACTTCAGGATGACCTCACCTGACCTAATTACACCTGCAGTGACCTTATTTCTAACTAGGTTCACATTTTCAGGTCCTAGGGTTTAAGACTTTAACATACCTTTTGGGAGGGACACAATTCAACTCATAATGAAGGAATTGGAGTGGGAATCATTTAAGTGATTTGGTGGCAGACAACCTTGAGAACCATTAATCAGTCTAATTCTCTTCTTTTATAGAAGAGGAAATTGAGGGCTAGATATGTCTAGGAACTTATAAGTTACAGAATCTGAACATGCATATACCACTCACGTATTTATGCAAACTGTCACACTTTAGATTCCCACTTTAATTATTATGATGACAAAGATGCTTCCCTGAACTTGGATTAGGATCACTTGATACACTTGTCAACTTTAATAAAAAAGCTCTGTAGCTTTTTATTTTTTATTTTTATTTTGAAACCTACTGGATAATACTTAATCCAAGAGTTTTTACATTTAAAGAAATTCTGGCTAGTAATCTTATTCAGGTATACAAGCAAGGCTGATGTGAGGGTCAAGTGGATTTGCAACTGTAAAAAAGGATACAAAAGCATAGACCTAAACATTTTCTCTAAGACAGTGTAACGTTTTTTAAAATTTTATTGAAGTATAGTTGATTTTCAATGTTGTGTTAATTTCTGCTTTACAGCAAAATGACTCAGTTATATATATATATATATATATATATATATATATATATACTCCTTTCCATATTCTTTTCCATTATGGTTTATCACAGGATACTGAATATTGTTCCCTGTGCTATACAGTAGGATCTTGCTGTTTATCCATCCTATATGTAACAGTTTGCCTCTGCTAATCCCAGACTCCCAATACTTCCCTCCCCACCTGCCCTCCCCCTTGGCAACTTCAAGTCTGTTCTCTATGAAGACAGTGAAACATGTTTTTGAGACTTGATGGATTCCTTTCAAAATATGGATATCATTTGGAGCACCATAAGTGGTGGCTTAAATATCTCTGATTTAAATAACATAGTTCCTAGACACATGGAGCATCTGTATGTAAAAACTGAATGATAACTGTAGAATGGGCCTTGTACACTTCTGGATGTGTCTGTCTCTCAAAGTTCTCCTCTCCAGTTGTAGTCAGTCAGAGACATGAAGGTGTATCAGGTAATACCAAAATGAATTCAGAAGTGGGGTTTATAATTCAGAGAGTAAGGGTGTAAAAATGCTTCCTGTACACTTGGAATTATGCACAACCATTGGAACGAAAAAGTGCAAAAAAAAATTTGGAGAATGTCACAAAACTTGGGAGAGAAGAAACACTGGAAGGAGAAGTTATTATGGAAATCATGACAACTGTCCCCAAATATGCTGAGATTCCAGTAGCTTCTATAGGAGAAAAGGAAAGCAAGATTGAGATCTGTGTTGGATGATGTATGATCAGGGATATTGATTCAGAACCCAATCTCATATCCTGCCTGTTCTCTGCCCCACTCCCGCCAGTAAACTAAGAAGGACACTTTAAGAATTTGATCACTTTTCTTAGTATAACTACAAAGGTGCTCAGTAGACACAGGATTTTGAATGACAGAGGCATAAGCAGGGACAATGCACTCTCTGAGGACAAATATTTATAACCAGCATGCAGAATTATCAGTATTGAAGGACACCGATTTGTAAGTACAGGATAATAGTTCTGAATACATATTTAATGAAGAGAAATGGACCTTGCAAAACCAGGTGATTTCCATACAAGAAAACTTGAAATCTGTGACATGTAATTTGAAAGTTAGCATCTTTTCTGACCATGAAGTTGTCTCAAATTCATTTTTTGAAAGCAGGGAAACTGGACTGGGATATGACCAATTTCCTTATAGAATGGGATGACATGCAAAATATAATAAAAATATTAATCAAGTCACCTTCAAAATATCAGTGGTTGGTCATCAAATAATAATATGGAGATAATCCTCAAGCAAAGCAACAAAATTAATATTTTGAAAGACATTTCCAACTTCAGACAGGACTGAGAGTAAATGTGAAAAAATCTGAAGATAAATAATGAACATCACAAAACAGGGAGGAAGTTTTATGTAGAGTATTCCAAGAGTAAAGGAGAACCAGGTGAAGCTGCTCAAAAGTGAAACTAAGCAGGACCCTGTGGAGCCCTCTCAGGTAACAAAGCCTTTCCACGGCCCCCATTTCTTGTTTGTAGGAAGAAGTTTTCAGTCTCCTAGACCTTCCCTGAGTCCCAAAGAGCAGATTCAAATGGGTATTAATTAGAAGAGTGAGGAAATGTAGAAATAAAAGAAAGGCAATCAAGAAACAATAGTGCAACTAACAAAAAAAAAAAAAGAAGAAAAGAAACAATAGTGCAAGATGGGGCAGGGTCCTGGTTCCTCCTCAAGGGATACACATAACAATCTGATACACATCTCTTGAGTTCTTCTACAGGAACTAAGGCCCCACCCAGGTGGAAGATGGTTACTTCAGGCTGAGCACAAGCACGTGGACCCCAGACTTGTTGGAACCAGAAGGCTGATGATTGAGATTCCTGGAACACCACCCTATTACCTCCCCACCAACCAATCAGAGGAAGGGCACACACCCTGCAGCATTCCCCCCAAATTTTGCCTATAAAAACTCTTCCCCCAAAACGATAAGGCAGTTAGGGCTTTTTGAGCACTAGCCACCCAATTCTCCTTGCTTGGCCCTTGCAATAAACATCTCTCTGCTCCAAACTCCAACATTCCAGTTTGTTTGGCCTCACTGTGAGTTGGGCACATGAACTTGGGTTCAACAACAAAAGCACTGCAAAGCAGTGCATGAGGTCTGCACGCCACAGAGACCAGCATCAGAATCTCCCACCATGCTTGTGAAGATGAAAATTTCCACACCCTACTCTAAACCTACTGAATCCAAATATTGCTGGTCTGTACATTTCAGCAAATCCCCCCTGATGATTCTCATGTATCCTTAAGTTTGAGAGCCAGTGTCTTAGATTTTATAAAACACAACAAGAGGTTCAGAGGTGACAGCTATAAAGAATATAAAGACAGTGTATAGGATGGGACTGAATGAGATATGATGGTGTATAATTGAAAAGACTTAAATGAACTTTTTTAAAGGAAGAGAACAGATAAAGAGCAAGTTCATAGACTCACACTTGACTCCAGGAGAGAAAAATGAAATCAATGATTTAGAGGCAGGTGCTCACAGTTCAAGAAAGAAAGTGGTATAATCAATCCTGTAAAGAATGGCAGTGTAGGGCTTCCCTGGTGGCGCAGTGGTTGAGAGTCCGCCTGCCGATGCAGGGGACACAGGTTCGTGCCCCGGTCCGGGAAGATCCCACATGCCACGGAGCGGCTGGGCCCGTGAGCCATGGCCGCTGAGCCTGCGTGTCCAGAGCCTGTGCTCTGCAACGGGAGAGGCCACAGCAGTGAGAGGCCCGCGTACCACAAAAAAAAAAAAAAAAAAAAAAAAAAGAATGGCAGTGTCTGGAATGTGCCCTTATAACTGGATTCCATACAGTTTTGGAATATTCCTTGAGCACACTTTAGGGTGCAGCTTTGAATGATATCCAGGGAAAATATGATGAAATGGCCAACATATGAAGAGACCAGTTTCTTTTCCTACCATGTAGCCACTTTTGCTAGTGAACAGAAATGACTTCTGTCCTATGTCTGACCACTGCTGTTTACCAGCATTCAAACTTCTGTGAATGCTTTTGGTGACTTTCATCCCATAATTTTAGCATTCACTGCTTGTAATTTAAATTATCTCCTTATACCCCATAATAATATAATGAAAATCTTCGTTAAATAGTACTGCTAGGGCTAAGGCTAAAATTCAGACCTGAAATAATGCCTGAAAATCCATAACTTTGAAACAGGATTTAAAAGCAATAAAAAGTCACAAAGAACTCCAAAAATCCACTACCATGTGTTCTTCTGTAAATTTAAGAGACAGCATTTTGTGAAATAATAATAGAGGCATTGCCAGGCAGAAGAATATGAAAGGAAACATACCCTATAATGGTTAGAATATACCTGCTCCGAAATGTTCCCCCTAGCTGACATTCATTCACACGAGAACATCTGTGTTAAATAATGCAAGTTTTAAATTACACGGGTCTTCAGGAATTTATCACTTGCATAAGATGCAACAATCCAGTGTTGCTGGAGTATAAAGCACATGAATGGGAGTTTCAGACAAGTAACTGGAAAGGAAGGGGTACAAATCACAGGGCTGTGTGTGTCATATAAAGCCTGTAGAATTCAACCTCTGAGTGAGAGAGAGAGGGGATTGCAGTTTTTAAAACTGCAATTTTAAGTTCCTGTTTTTGAGAGATCTTTATGACAGCAGTGTGGAAAAGGGCTGAACCAGAGGCAGAGTGACATGTTTGAGGACTAGTTTTGTGATTAGGTCAGAGTGTGGGACCTGACCGGGCTGGTGATGGCAGTTCTGGGGAAGAAAGCATCACTTGGTAAATATTGAGGCAGCCAGGCAACAAATATTAAGTGAATGCCTACTATGTGTTTTCTGCCTTGGGAGGTAAAGTCCACAGCACTTGGAGTTTGATTGTATGTATCAGTTGTCAAACAGAGTAGCTAATACTTTGTTAGAGGAATAAAAGAAAAGGAGACATTTCTTCTAAGAAGCTCTGCAAAGGCTCTTTAGATCAAAGGGAGTTTGAATTTGGCCAAGAATAAAGGGGAAACTTTTGAGAGGCAGACATTGAAAAGCAAGGATGAAGCTGGCCAAGCATCCCAAACCAACCAAACCAAGACCTGGGTGTGGGCACACAATTCAGCTTCTCGAATGTGAAGCCAGCTTCTCTAATTGGAGCATTGGGTCTTACTGGTTTTGATGGGAGATTAAGCTGAACATTTATATAAGGCATACTTTTCAAAGACTTTTGAAAGGTAGGATAAGGCCTTTGGATTTTTATTCTGAATGCAGTGAATGGTCACTGGAACATTTTTCCTAACAAATCCTAGATCACACTTAATAGGGAGATTTAAAGGTGTAGTGAGGGCCTTGCATTGTAGCATAAGTCCAGCCTTGGTACTTGATTTAAAACAAACTGCATCACATATCAGTTATTCAATGATGCCTCTTTTGCATTCTTAGGGTGTTTCTGGTAGACTGGGTCTGAATTTTATAATTTACACAGTATATTATTATCTGAAACAAGAATTTTATACTGTTCCAAGACCTTTCCATTTTTCTCCGATGTTAAAGACTTTGTATGGCTTTGTTACGTTAAATTACAAGAAAATTTGATAAAAATCTATTTTTACTTGTTCTGAATTCGCACATTATGTTATCTGCTTTCTCATTGCAAATGTGTCTTCCATATCAAATGTTAGCTACATTTCAAATAAATCGTTTGCACTAAATCAAATATTGCTTTATTCTTCCTCTTCCAAAAACATAAAGCAGGTATTTTATCAAAAAGAAGCCATTGACAATTTCAGATCTTTGTCTTTAAGTTTGCAGCTTACACACTCCTACTAATAGCTCATTCAGTTGTATGCTAATAGAATTAATGATTTAAAAATATTTGAAGAGCAAATTGAAAAGGCTTGTTTATCTATTTCTATTCAATTTCTACTTCATGGTGTTTGAACTGATCTCCTGCATATTCTAGTAGGCTATACCTTTAAGCAAAAGAATATGTTATCTTTTCCTAAAATCTGATTCAGAACTCACTGCTTCTAGGAAACCTTCAAGGATTGATTTTTGGCTCGTGTTTTTTGTTCTACTGGGGGCCCCCTCAGAACTTAGCCATTATGTGCTTTCCTAAGTCACATCTGTTCGTTAGCATCAACCAAGAGCACAGGTTCGTCAACAATCTGTAAGACCAACTCCTCTCCTACCAGACAAATGCAAATATACAGAGGATTCAACCACAAACAACTCCAAGGGACAAAAGCTAAGATAAACATATGGCAATTTAACAGACTGAAATTTCATTCTGCGTAAAAATATCCCTTCAATTATATGGAGAGTCCATTGTAGAACCTAACGAGAAAACATTTCAGACATTTCCCATGACCTCCATCAAGTTCAAAGCAATCCTGACCTGGATGGTCAGAACAGGTCTCTGTGGGGAAGTGGGGGAGGAGAAAGTCTCTGGTTACCAGGGAAAAAAGACTTTGTCATCGGCTCTGGGAGAGAAAGAGAGCTCAGGGGGTGGGCGGGCGAGCTCCCAGCTATAAATGGGTTCAGGTCGTGGCCAATACTTTGGATTCCCTAAGAGCTCAGTTTTCGCTACTTCTGATAGTAGCACAACTTCTCAGCTCTTTGTAAAACAGGGCAGGTTCTTGGAGCAGAGGACTGATTCTCTCAGAAAACTGACTGAGTGAAAGCATGAGCAGGCAGGCAGGCAACAGAGGGAGGGCAGGCAGTCAATACACCCCTGCTCCCCGCTCCCCACTGAGGCACTCACACACACACACACACGGATGGAGCTCAGTGGGGTTATTTGTTAGACCTCTCACTTGCGGTGTTTGGCTCTTTTTCTCGATTTGTCAGAGAACCATTTTCTTTAGCTAAGTGTTCACAGGTCAATAACTACATAGCCTTATTGATCACGCTCTATTTTTCTACACGTGTGATGAAAAGCTCCTCCTGTATGTTTCCTATGGCATTCCTCAAACAAAATATCGATCTTTCTGTGATCCATACATACAAAGAATTTGTATTTTTCCCTTCTGTTAATCTTTTCATAAGACATCGATCCTTTCTGTGATCCACATAGACAAAGTAACATCTGATGAGTGATGCAAGATTAAGAAGTACAATGACAATACAGACTTAAGATGGATGCATAACATTGCTTTCCTGGACCATGTTGCTCTTAGAAAAGTCAAAGATCCTATATTCTATATTCAGGCACTTGGCTTGAACTCATATCTATAATTATGGGACCACAGTTCTATCAATCATCACTACAGTGGCCACCGTGACACTTTCAAGCTGAGAAAATACCTGTCATCAGTCAGGGTAGAGGGTTAGTTAACTCTAGTAAGACTGTGGCATGATGGTCCATACTGGTAGGGATCAGTCTGAAAACAGCATCACTAGTGGTGACCTAAAGAGCCCTAGAACCACTGGGATGGTGGTAGAAGTACCTCTTTTTTACCTTAGAACACTGTTGAGAACGATGTCCTAGAAACCAGAAATCCAGAGAGCAATGAAGATGTCTTAACCTGACAAAGGGAGCAAACAAGAAAGGAGGTGAGGGCCTCCCTGGTGGCGCAGTGGTTGAGAGTCCGCCTGCCGATGCAGGGGATACGGGTTCGTGCCCCGGTCTGGGAGGATCCCATATGCCGCGGAGCGGCTGGGCCCGTGAGCCATGGCCGCTGGGCCTGCGCATCCGGAGCCTGTGCTCCGCAACGGGAGAGGCCACAACAGTGAGAGGCCCGCATACCACAAAAAAAAAAAAAAAAAAAAAAAAAAGAAAGGAGGTGAGTGTGAAGGGCAGGGCTGTCACTTCAGGGACCTGTAGTCTCTGCAAACATAAGCCCAGCTACCTGACTCAGAGGAGAGATTAGAAAACTAGAGAAACACAGCAATAAAAGAGCTGCATATTAAGCCAGTGATTAAGAATACAGAAGTCCACAAAGTAGGTTGATCATTATGCATCAGTTATTCCTGAAATAAGACCTGGCCAGATACTAAGCTGCTTGGGTAACACATATTTTTTAGGAATTACCAAAGGGGAGAGAAGTGTAGCCAATATCCATTTCCCTTCTCCAGCAATTAATTGTCCTATCACATCAATCAGCCTCCTATTCAGTGGCCAGCCTCCCTCTCCCCTGACCCACCAGGAACACTGAGATCCTAGACTTTGCTAAGGAACCAAAAGTAACTTCAGAAGGAACACTTGACTTTTAACTCTTTGGTGTGGGACACCTAGATAAACAGGGAGGCATCCTAGCTAGTCTAACCGCAGGGAACCAGATCCTGGAAAGGGAACTGGCCAGGCAAAGCTTCCCAAGTCCTGCCCAGGGCCAGAGAGTGGGCCTTTAGTAGCCTGAGAACATGTCCTCACCTTAAAGTGGTTTGTGTTATATGTAGGCTCAATCAATAAATGAATGGTAACGGACAAGAGAATAGCCCCAAGGGTATATAGCCTGGGAAGGAACTTCCCTACCCCAAAGCCTGAATGAATGAGGTGGGAGCAGAAGGGTGAAGTTTAGGGCTTCATGACAACTGCTCACAAAAATGATTTCGGTGGACTCTTAGTTTTCAAGTATGAGACTAAAAGAGGAAATAAAGGGCATGAGAGAGATGGAAGAGGAATGAGCCAGAGTGCTCACACAGCCTCTGCTCTTGTTATCTCTACCAAATGAATCCAGAGAGGGCATAATTTAGTGCCTCCATTTAACCATCATGGGCAACTTTAACTTGAGCAGTGTTTACCGTAAAATATGTAGCCAGTAACTGAAGTTGTCACTGACCTTGGCAGAATTCTTTAACGATCCTCTACCCTTGTTCAATGAGCCTCCTCCTTGAAGAAACCTCCCTTCTTCACTGAAGAAACTGTATCCCTTTGTTCCCTCAAATCCTCCTCAGAGGCTAGCAAAGAGGTATTTTTGAACCTCAAAGAGCTATTTTTAATCAAACACAGCAAACATATTAATATTCCAAAAAGGAAGTGATGGTATGGAATACATTTAAGTTCTTCCTATACATTATATACATGTAAAATATGCACTCTCGTCATAGAAAAAAATCCCCAATTGTAGGTACATTTCAGAAGATGAATTCTTATTAAAAAATGAAAAGTCTTAGGTCAAAGGATAAGAATTATCTTAAAACATTCTTTTTAATCGAGGAAAGAATGAACAGTATGAAAGGGTTAATTAAGAAACTCTCAGCTATTGTTTATTACACGGCCTTTTGTAAAAACACCATACTCTGTAGACTAGATCTATGGAAACTATAATCTGAAGCAAAGTATTTCCTCCAAATGATCTGGTAAAGCAGACAGAAAAAACTTCCCATAAATTGTTTATTGACACTTCCTGCCAAGTCAACTTTACAAACAACTCCCCAAGAATCTTGAATGTTGTTGAAGCATCCTCCAATTCCCAATCTGCCAATCCGTGGTCTTGAGCTTCCTAGGAGAGTGTTAGAGAACATTGCAGTGGGCTGGAAAGAGTCAGGTTGGCACGCTCACTGCAGGCAGGCCAGGAGCCCAGCTTCCTGAGAGACTGAACTCCAGGTAGAATTCACTGTCTTCAGCTAAGTTGCTGCCTTCAGGTTTTCATGGTTTAACCCAAGAAAATTTGGGAGTCAGCCAGCCCCCCTGAATTGAGTGCTTGCCGTGTGCAGTATGCTCTTCTAGGGTCTTTGGGAAATGAAAGAATATTTCCCACAGCTGTCAGAAGCATGGTAAAGCAGTTCTAGTTGAGCAAGAGAACTTCAATCTCTTTTTCCTGGGTCACAAGGAATTTTGCATTGAGGTTTTTAGTATCACGGTTAGAGAAGATGGCATCTGTATTATGGACGCAGGTCAGGAGCTTAGGCAGAAAGCTTCTCTGAAGGTTTCCCAAGACAAAAATGAGTAAGCCATATCTTATATTGACTTATATATTTATCTCTGGGTCTTTTACCATTTCCTTAACAATAAGACTTTAAATAGAAGTCTTTTTTAAATATCTAGCCTCTTTTCAGTTTTGCTACAGAAAAAGATATGCTGGAAGAAATAGTGTCCTAGAGGCCAGGGGAGTGTTGATAGCAGAAAAAGTGAAACGTCCCCAAGGGCAGTGTAGTCCGAGGGTTAGAGTTGGGAAGACAAGGTTCTAGTTCCCCTCTTTATAGTCTTTATCCAGGGTCAACTTTCCAGGCTAGGGCTTGATTTTACTAGATGTGGCAGTGGTTTTCCTTACTGCTCTTATTTAGTGTAAAACACTGTACTAGGTCCTTGGAACATAAAATAAGTAAGACATAGTCATTGCCTCAAGAGAGAACAAGTTATCTTGGCTAATTTGACTCACCTTTCGTTAATAAGGAAATTTTGACTTGAAGGATATTACTTGTCATGTAGTTATGTCAAAATACAAAGTGAGTATTTTAAAGCAGCAATAATATTCATCATAAAACCTTACCTAATCTCTGACCCTCCCCCCACTCCTCACTCCTCCATACTGAATCAGAAGTGGGATGGGGCCAAAGATGGGAGGAGAAACCCTCATTTTCAATTTTAAAAGCTTAAAATGTAATAGCTGATTTTTAAGCTCATGTAAAAATAGCTGTTTCATTTTGAATACATCAAAACGGCTGCAACAAATGGAAACCTGTTGGTCTCCTAAGATTCACAGGTTTTAACAGAAATCAGCAGCTTCCAGCTAGGTCATCTGGATTATCCAGGAAAGATTCTTCAGAGCTGTGGAGGTGCAGTACCACTGCCTCCTTTTGCGAGCACTTAGTGTTGAAAGGTTCATGGGAGAATCTACTTTAAATCTAGAGTCACCTTGGAGAAGCAAGGCATCACCCATGATTCCTCTTGCTTGATCTGAGCAGAATCCGGAGTGAGACCAGCAACTGATTTGTTGACTTGGTTGACAATCTCTTCAGGGTGACTTTTTAGCCAGATGGCTCTGTGTACTTCTTATTTTAGAAGCTCAGAGAGATTTGCCTCTCTTTCAAACCTAGAGCATCAAGGTATGCACTACACATATCCGGCTACACACTGGATTATCATCAACTCCCTTGGTAGTTCTTTTGAGTTGAGTGAGATCTGCTATCCCTGGCAAACTACTCATCTTCCAAAAGCAGCATTCCCCAAAGCCTGTGCTACAGAATGTTACCATCTTAGGTTTTAGAAAGTATTCTGTGGAAAACAGGTTTACCGGTCAAATGAGTGTGGCAGATCTTGTCCTAAACAATGTGGAGTGGATTTCTTTACTCCAGGATTTCTCAAAACCCCAAATAGGGGAGTGAGGGAAGTGAATTAGCTTTCAGACTTATTTGAATCCTAACTCTACCTCTTACTAACTTTGACCTTGAGAGAGTTATTTAACCTTTTCAAGGTTTAATATACTCACCTGTAACTTTAGGATACAAATATCCATACCACAGAATTGGTCAGAATTGGATTAAACAAGATAAAATACCTAAAGCGGTAATATGTTCTATTTGTTTTGGGAGGTAATTTATATCACTCTGTTCCTACATCATCATGCAATTTAGATAATGCCTTTGGCATACCAAAAATATAGATTCATTTTTAATGTACAAGCAAAGCAGAGGTATTGCTGATAGTTTTAAATTCTATTTAATCATTCTTCTATTAGATGCTGCATTGGGAATCACATGGCAAATCTCTGGGAATTAGCTGCCCATTTCATGCCCTTTTTTAATGTGACCTTAGTGTTATCCTATACTGGTCATTGATTTTTCTATTGGAATTCAATCGACCTTTAAATGGCCCTGCACTAATGATGCCAATGCATTTTAAAATACTGGAAAGTTCAAACGGTGCTTCCTATACACAATGTACGCTCTTGCTGAGAAGCTCAATCTCATTAGAAGCCCTGTCCTTTGTTCGCATATTACAGTGAGTTGAGTTATCTGGCTTGCATCTCAAGAGCCATCAGAATACCTGAGCTCTGAATTCCTAACGACTTACCCTATTTGTTGTCACACTGTCCATCTGCAACAAAGCTCAATAAATATTTCTGCAGAGGTCACTATCTTGGAATTAGTTCAAGTATTAGTTTTGACCCCAAAAGAGCTTAAAGTACATCATACTTTTTTGCTCTTTAGAATCTTTCCAGCCTGTTTCATAAGAGATTACATTTCAGGGATGGAGGGGACTTTCAAAATTCTTCATTTAATACTTTGTAAGCATGTCCTTTGGAAAGAAGAGAGAATCCTGACTGTAGATAAGAAATCTATGAACATACTATGGTGTATCTTATCTTACCCTCTCTCTTTACATGATAGACTTTACATTTTCAAAGTTATCATAGGCAGTTTCTGAAGGATGGCAGCATATAAGTACAATTATCTTTTTGCATGAGAGACTGTGTTGGATATGAAACATACTTAAGGAGCTAAATAAATATCGTTTGTTGTTTCCAATTAGGCATCTATGATGTCAAAGGTGGGGAATTCCAAACACTTGTAGGACAAATAGCCTATGATAAAGGTTTTCAGGGAGGCTCTGGACTCTGTGTGGCAGAATGATTGTCACTTCTAAGTACACAATTTATGCCAGTCAACTAATCTAAAAGTGGTTATTGATCACACAGTCTGTGCCAAGTTCATATGCCAGGTCCAAGAAGTACTACAAAGGACCTCTGTCCTCAAAAGTTTACTGTCTGATGCCTGGAGACCCAAACGATGAAAGGCAAATAAAAGGCAGTAGATAAGGGAATGGAGCACACAGCAAATACTGTAGGAATTCAGAGAAGAAAGATGTTAGTGGCCTGTAGACAAGCAAGGTGGCTTTCTTGGGAGAAAAGAACTTGGTTTGGAACTTTGAATCAGGGTAAGATTGCACTGGCCAAGAAGAGGAGGAAAGAGATTCAGGGAACTGGAAAAGGAATGGCAAAGAGCAGAGTGAGTGAAGAACCCAGTAAAATGATTGTTGTGAGTGAAATGAATTAATAAAATAATGATCATTTTAGACAAATATATTAGAGGAGTTGAAGAAAAACTCTGAATCTATAATTTGACCTTGATGGATAGATCATGGGCGATGTTACAGGTTCTTTAGCCCAGAAATGACAGTAGGAGAACAGTGCCACAGGAAAATAAATTGGATAGTTTTCATACAGGATGGGTTAGAAATGAAGAGTAGGGAGGGAGGTAACTGGGATGATCTAAGGCTGAGGTTACCAAGCCCTGGATGAAAGTCCTAGCAGGTGGCTGGCTGGGAGATAAACAGAAACATAGAAAGGGAGGTCTGGCAGTACATGGGTGATAGTCTCAGATGCTTAGTCAGTGATATGGAGAAAGTGTTACATCTGAGATTTATCATATGAAATGTTTTTAAAGTCACGGGTTTTAGAATTACATTTGAACATCCCAGCTTGCTTCTTAGCAACAGTGTGGTCTCAGGAAAATTATTAAATTATTTGTACCCAAATTTTCCCAAATCTAAAGCAAGATGTACTTTATTTATGTGAAGATTAAATATATAAAATATCTAACAAGTGCCTAGCACTTGGCAGGCACTCAATAAATAGTAGATTCTCATTCGGCTTAGATAATCCTAAAACATCCCATAGGCAGCTAGAAACTGGAAGTCAGGTTCAAGTTCAACGGCTGTGTTATGATCTGAATGTCTGTGTGTTCCCCACACCCCCTATCCCCACCACAATTCGTATGTTGAAATCCTAATCTCCAATGTGATGGTACTTTGAGGTGAGGTCTTTGAGAGTTGATTAGGTAATGAGAACAAAGCCCTGATGAGTGGAATTCATGCTCTTATAAGAGGCCCGAAAGAGACCTCCCTCATCCCTTTTGCCATATGAGGGTACAATGAGAAGATGGCCGTCAGCGAGGGAGCTGGCTCTCACCAGGCACTGAATCTGTCTGAATCATGACCTTGGCCTTTCCAGAATCCAGAACTGTGAGAAATAAATTTTGGTTGTTTATAAGCCACCTGGTTTATGATATTTTGTTACAGGTGCTTGAAGGGACTAAGACAGGTTGAAAATGCAGTTAGACCCCATCCACATAGAGGTGGTATTCTGAACCATATGTGAAATGTTCTCATTGAAGAAATGAGTAAGTAAGTAGAAGAAAAGACCCATGAGTAAGTTTGCGGGAAAGCCTAAGATGAGAAAAAGGAGGAGCTGGATAAATATGAGAGATATGTGGTGTGTTTAGCATAGTACTTAGAACTTAGTACTCGATAAATACAAGCTGTTATTATTGTTGTTGCTATGATTATGATTAGAGGTGGTCAAAGATGTGAGAGTGAACCCAAGAGAGAACAAACTCACAGTCATCAAGTAAAGTAGAAAAGTTAAAGTAAGGTGATCTCTAGTATCCTATGTTGCAAAAAGATGACGACAAGGACTGCAAAACCTTTCCATTCCAGTGGACATAGTTGGTGACCAAAGTGCCTGACCTTTGTAATTCTCATCTCTAGCTGGGACTCCATAATTTAGGAACAGAAAATGTGATGCTCACATTGCTACCTGAACTGTGAATGCCACGTGATTTTTTCATCATCACCTAAAACACCTCTTCAGCAGCTACTCCACCTGCCATAGAAGGAAAAGAGAATCTGGTTCCTTAAAATACATGCACCCAGCAAGCTATTTTAACATAGGGGAAATAGAAAACCATTAAGTAACAAAAAATACAATTCCCTGTGATTATTTTTAATAAAGCCAAACACCAAATATTCGTTTCCCTTGCGTTGGAAAATGAATAGATAAACCCTTTTGCAATGACCTGAAGGCTTGGATAGAGAGAATAAATAAATTACTGACACATGAAGAGTAGACAGTTCTCTGTCCACCGTTGAGCTTTTCGTTCTTTGTGATGCAGATGGTCTAAATAAAGCAGCCAAAAATAACAGGTGGGTTTTATTTCATTAAGCCACTGAAAACACTAAGCCTCTACAGTTTAAATCATGTTTAAAATATTAAGCCTTAAAACCACCTTTGAAAATCATCTTTTATATTTATAAAACACCTTTGTCCATCTTAAATGGCATCAAAGCACAAGGACAAATGTGAGTATGAACACGTGTTTAGGGACAGCAAGCGAGAGACAGATTGGAAGAAACAGCTGCTCTTTATGGAAATGGTTTCACACAGGGTTGTTAAACCATGTTGATAGACTCTAACTGATATGGATAACATCACCTCTTCTGGGATCAGAGCTTGGATCTAAGTCATTGCTGCCATAAATATGGCTATCTCACATGTCCTGCACCTCTCCATCTGCTATATGGAAGGCAACTGCAAAGAACTCAGATTCATTATTCCTCCTATAATCTGTCAAATGCATTAAGTCCAATTGTAGAAGTCAAACTGCAGTCCAGTAACATCTATCCTATATCATTCTCTGTACTTGTCTTATAGTGTATTTTTCTCATAAGGCAGAGAAGGAAAAAGAGTCTGTGAGGTGGGAAGAGATAAAGGAAAATACTATGCCTGGGTCATGGATGGAGGAGATAGTGCAGCTCTTTTCGGAGATAATTGCTTTTCGTATAGTTTTTTAATTATACTAAAGTAATGTCTCCTCGCCTTCCTTTTCCAATCTCCCACTTCCCTAGAACAACCACCGTTAGTATTTTCAAGAGTAATCTTCAGAATCTGTGCCTGTACATAGACAGTTGAAGAAATCCTCAAATCATTAAACCTACAATGAATTTTAAGAACCTTTTACGTTTATAAAACATCTTCACTCTTCTTGAATAACTGAAAACCACAGGCACCTTCCTGGGCACGAAGCATGAATTGTAAAAAATACGATTATGTTTCCACTTAATGCTTGCAACTTGCTTTTTAAAAAACTTCAGCTCTGCCTCATAGACTTCTTGCATTGTCCTACATGGAGATCTACACCATACTGTTCGGGGGCTAAGACTTTGCTTTAGGCATATCCTGGTATTAAAATATATTCCCACAGGGATAGATATTTATTACTTCCAATTATCACTAAGAAAGAGCTGCAATTAATACTCTTACTTATCTGTACTTATTTGTGCACTTGTGCAAGTATTTCTATAATGTTTATGTCTAAAGACAGACTTGATAGATCAAAGGTTTTGTGGATTTTTACTTTAATACCTTTTGGAATAACTTATTTTCAAAACTTTCTCAATTTCCTTGTACTTTTGGAATAACTTATTTTCAAAACTTCATCGATTGCCTTGCTATACTACGTTTTTCTCTTTACAGCTAAAGTGCTTATTTATTTAGGGGACTACCATGTCTTTCATTCTTTCATCTCAGGCTGGCTGCATTTGGGAATCAATGAAGAGTTATGTACAGTTGTTGATAGTTTATGAGAGAGGAAATGAGATATGGGGAAAGAGAGCAGAGAATTTTAACCATAAACCTAGAACTCAGATAGTGTTAGCACTATCTCTAAGACTTAGGAATAATTAGTAGTGGTTGTATATCTTACATTGAAAAATCACTTGATGAATATGCCTCTTGTGCTTTGATTGTCAAACATAATCTATCTGATGTCAGTTCAATACACATACAGATGCTTGCAGATGAGGTAGGGGGCAGGTTTCTGGTGTTGATATTTTGGTCAAGAGACAATTTCTGGGGCTTCCCTGGTGGCGCAGTGGTTGAGAGTCTGCCTGCCGATGCAGGGGACGTGGGATTGTGCCCCGGTCCGGGAAGATCCCACATGCTGCGGAGCGGCTGGGCCCGTGAGCCATGGCCGCTGAGCCTGCGTGTCCGGAGCCTGTGCTCCATAACGGGAGAGGCCACAACAGTGAGAGGCCCGTGTACGGCAAAACAAACAAACAAACAAACAAACAATGAATTCTGGAGAGGGTGTGGAGAAAAGGAAACCCTCTTGCACTGTTTGCAGGAATGTAAACTGATACAGCCACTATGGAGAACAGTATGGAGGTTCCTTAAAAAACTAAAAATAGAACTACCATATGACCCAGCAATCCCACTACTGGGCATATACCCTGAGAAAACCATAATTCAAAAAGAGTCATGTACCACAATGTTCACTGCAGCACTATTTACAGTAGCCAGGACATGGAAGCAACCTAAGTGTCCATCGACAGATGAATGGATAAAGAAGATGTGGTACATATATACAATGGAATATTACTCAGCCATAAAAAGAAATGAAATTGAGTTATTTGTAGCGAGGTGGATGGACCTAGACTTTGTCGTACAGAGTGAAGTAAGTCAGAAAGAGAAAAACAAATACCATATGCTAACACATGTATACAGAACCTAAAAAAAACACATGGTTCTGAGGAACCTGGGGCAAGACAGGAATAAAGACCCAGACATAGAGAATGGACTTGAGGACACGGGGAGGGGGAAGTGTAAGCTGAGACGAAGTGAGAGAGTGGCATGGACATATATACACTATCAAATGTAAAATAGATAGCTAGTGGGAAGCAGCCGCATAGCACAGGGAGATTAGCTGGGTGCTTTGTGTCCACGTAGAGGTTTGGCATAGGGAGGGTGGGAGGGAGACGCAAGAGGGTGGGGATATGGGACATATGTATATGTATAGCTGATTCACTTTGTTATACAGCAGAAACTAACACAACATTGTAATGCAATTATACTCCAGTAAAGATGTTAAAAAAAAAAGTGTAGCGGGAAGTCATAGTGAGTAAGGTTTGAGCAGGGCCAGGCTCACATCCGGAGACAGAAGACATCTGGTACAGAGGAATCTTACACTGCTTAGTGCATACTCTAGCTCCTCTGGCTTAAGAAGAGTCTCTGCGATTTGTCTATTTTTATACAGGTTTTGGAACCAGTGAAGCAAATGTAGGTTGGGCAAGGAGAACTGTCCTCAAATTATGGGGAGTTGAAGCCAAGCATGATCATGTCACTCAGCTACAGAGAGGGAAAGCCAGGCCCAGAATACACACCTCTGACTCACTAAACTGCTTTTTCCTTAGCTGCGATCACACTGTCTAGACTCACAGAATACTTCCTTCCTCTAAGTAATATTAGCACCCAGGTTAGATGGAGATTATTGAGTATTGTTGGTTTAAGTCTTCCTAGTCTAGACTGAATTTTTGACAGCTTATGGATTCATACACAGACACACATTTGCACATACGTAACCGAACTCAAAGGTATAAAGAAAACCAACTGAGGAAAGGCCTAAGAGGCCCTTTGATATTCTCTCCCATCAAACCTGCATCCCACCAACTATTGCTTAATAGAGTTGGGGCCCACTACAGTTAGCTATTCTTGGCTAGTCAAGATGACTGTGTTCTCAAGAGTTACATGGTCCATATCGGGTACAATAGTGTTGTTCCCATGTTGTTTACACTTTCCCAAGATATTCAAGAAAATGATAGTGGTCAGGAAGGCAGAAATTAAGAACAGCATGGAACGTTGCAAAGGCAACCACGATCTCTCCATATTGGTTTCTACATTCCCCATGTCCACAGTTGTCTTCTCACCACCAGGAGGCCAGCTTTGGTTTGTAACAGACTTTTTGTGTGTGCATTCAGGTGTATTGCTTTTTTCCTGTGCCTCTAGTATTGAGTCTCCACGGCAAAATCATGCTTCCCACTGGCTGCTCAAAGGCCATCTGTTCTCCTTTTTGTATAACAATGTTTCAATACCTTAAAATTCTTGCTTATATCAATCATTCTTCTCACTGTGCCTCCCGTTCTTCTTTCTTTCCTTTCCTGGCTCCCTCATCCCTTTCTTGGTGGTTAAGTTCGTACACTTAGTTAAGTTGATGTACTCTGTAGTCAGTTAGCCTGGGTTCAAATCTTGACCCCATCTATTTAATAGCAGTGTAATCTTGGGCATTTACTTTTCTGAGCCTCACTTCCCTAATCAAGAAGGGTAATGAGTTGTTCTTTTTGTGTGAAAATTGAATGTGATTGGCATAGTGCCCATCACCAATATGCATCTGGCTATCAGTTATTATTGTTAATATTATGCACCTATTATTTTCCAAACATTGTGCAAGGTACTGAAAATGCAAAGATAAATAAAATATGGTCGCTTGAGAAACTTATAATCTAGTTAGTATTTCCAGCTAGACTTTATTCCTATTGCTGGTAAAAACTCCTGGAAAAGCTTTTGGTTACTTTTTTACCTTTGAACAGGAAAGGAACCTCCGAAGTGCAATATTCATATCTCAACCCTCTGTATAGTAAAAACTTATTCAAGGTACAAAATGGCCAAAATCATCCCAGTCTTTCGGATACACAGTCAAGCTGCTGATTCTAACACTATATTTCTCTTCTATGTGGTCAAAAAAAAAAAAAAAAGCTTTTTCCAACCATACCTACAGTGTCTCACCCTGTGTCCACACCACAGGTATCAGGGCAAGTGATCCTATCCTCCAACTTTCTGGGGTGAAGGTGGTTGGAAGAATTGGAAAACCAATCCTGTGTTCTTAGCTCTTGCAATCAGTTCATTCTAAGAACTTGCTCATTCCTAGGGAAAGGAAGCCACTCCACCCAGATAGTTGGGTGGCTATCTATGAAGTCTTCATAGCACTGAAGCAGTGTAAAACTTTGGACTTAAACTTCTATGTAAGCCTTATGTCAAAGATGGTTGAGCAAAGACTTTTCTAGAATTCCCCTCTCCTTTCCTAAATCCCTCTGTGCACAATGAAGAAAAAATAGAAGAAATAGAAGAGCTCTTCATCTCCAATGAAACAAGGAAGTTTACAACCTCAAACTATAAGGCACACCTACAAAATACTGAAACAGCTATGCTTATATTACAAAAACATTCAACCTGTTAGGTCTCAAAAAAATTCCAAATTGCATAATAACTCCTGAAAAGATCTCATAGGGTAGATGTAAGGATTCAAAGAAGAAATTATAAGACAATGGATGGAGAGAAAAATTGAGCTGGTACAATTCATAGAGGAAATATAAGAGAAAACTAAACCATGATAAAGATGAAAGTCACATTAGGATGATAATAATAATAATAATAAAGAAAAGAAAGACAAGTACTGTTTGTAAGCTGATAGATATGGAAGAAAAGGAGATCCAGTATATCCATAATTGCTGAAGAAGAGTATGGAAAAAATGGAACAGTTAAAATTATAAAGTAATCTCACAGGTGAAAATACCATAGAACTGAGAAAAAACTTGAATCTTCAAATTGAAAGGGAACATTATATCTTCGAAAATTCAGACAGAATCATTGGACATGTTTTGTAAAAGTGGCTGTACTTGAACAATTCAAAAAAAATTGAGCATGTGATAAGAAAAGTGAATGGTATACAAAGGGTAAAAATAGGGTTAGCTGCGGATGTCTCTAAGGCAACGTTCAACTCCTGAAGATAGTGAACGATAGGTACAACGTTCCGAGAGAGTGGCCCAATAGTTCATACTGTCCAAAGTGTCTTCAGATAAAGACATTTCCTTGAAGTTAGCAAATCTGTTAACAGCTTAGGGACCAAAACATTCTTGAGCAGAATGAATGCCAGGCAGGCGAGAGATGAAGCATAATAAAAACTTGGATACGGATAAAACATGATAAAATAAACTGGTGGTAAATAGCGAATCCATTTAAATACAGAATTATGGGAGTTATGGTTTCAAGTCAAAATGCAAATAGATACTATTTAAAGTAGAACTATGTACTTTTAAATAAACTCTTTATATTAAAATGTAAAGACACTTTAAGAATTGAGTATCTCTTGAAGAAACAATTATTTTAGTTTTGCTTCAGTTTCTTTTTCTTTAAATCCCATAATTTTCATTTTAAATACTGAATATAGCATGATAATACTTTTTACTCTATTACCTACTGATCTCTTTATAATAAGATGCATAAAATGCTGTTCACAAAATAGTAACTAGAGTAATTTGGAGGTGGTGGAAATTGATATGGTTTTAAATATGTCTTTTTCTTTGTACTTTTCCTAATGGCTTGACTTTTTCTTAATGAGCATCTATTAATTTTACATAAAAAGGCATTTACTGGGGGCTTCCCTGGTGGCACAGTGGTTGAGAATCTGCCTGCCAATGCAGGGGACACGGGTTCGAGCCCTGGTCTGGGAAGATCCCACATGCCGCAGAGCAACTAGGCCCGTGAGTCACAACTACTGAGCCTGCGCGTCTGGAGCCTGTGCTCCGCAACAAGGGAGCCCACGACGGTGAGAGGCCCACGCACTGCGATGAAGAGTGGCCCCCACTTGCCGCAAATAGAGAGAGCCCTCGCACAGAAACAAAGACCCAACACAGCCAAAAATATAAATTAATTAATTAATTAGTTAAAAAAAAGAAAAAGAGAGACAGCAGAGAACTTGTTCTTTCTCTTTAAAAAAAAAAAAAAGGCATTTACCTAGCTTCAATTCTAATAAGGTGTGACAGGAAGTAAGAAAGGGACCTAAATAAGGCAATAACTGTTAACACTTTTTCTAGAATACCATAATTCAACCAGTGACTTCAAAATCAATTTAAAGATTGGTCACAAAGTCATACTATTCTCTCTACTTTTGCATATATTTAAAATTTTCCTCAATGCAAATTTTTATAAAGTATTTAATAAAAGGTCAAACTTTTAGCTTACATATATTCCAAGAACCCTGTAATATTCTGCAGAAGTTTCACCATGAAAATAAAATGTCCTTTCCTCTTGTGTTGACTGACCATTTCCCATATTAATGGCAAAAGTATTAGGGTCAACCAAGGATGAAATTTAGTGTTTGTACAGCTTTTAACTACAGAGGTAAATGTGTGTATGTATTCTTTAATCAGAGAAAAATGAATTGCACAAACTTCCTTTATTGTTCTCACTTTAAAAAATTACTTTTCATTTTCTTAAAACCAGAATAGTTCAATGACAAAGTAACAAGGGATGTAAAATTATGAGGGTTGAGTTTAATTTAAGTAAGCAGGTGGATTTTGAAGTGGTATCTAAAGCTAAAACTTTATTATAAAACTCATGATTCTATCTGCTTTGGCTGAATTACTAAACATTCGTTTGCTTCTCATGATCAAAGTATTTCATTACCATATTATAGAATTTGAGCAATACCCAACAACTTCTTGTGTGCCTAGAGAGAGAAAGAGAGAGACAGGGAGAGAGAAAGAGAGGCGGGCAACTGAAAAAAAAATTTTAAGAAAACAAACCAAATATTTGTCTCTCCTTTACAAAACCATTTAAAGCTCATTTAGGTTCTTTCATTAACAAATCCAGTGTCACACAAATGAAAGATAAGAGAGAAGAGCCTAACTGTAACCTTCTGAGATCACGTAACAATCAGATTCATGAAATGCTGAAATATGGACGTTATTCTCCTGCCTCTCATCCCTTGCAGTTGAGCAATGAAAAGCAGGAATCTTGGAAATGACAACTGATGACCTTATTGGGTCTCTGAGAGGCCTAGGAAATGTAATTTCAGAGCAGAGAATGAAAAAATATTCCATCTGCTATTTTCTCCAAAAGGTTTTATGAAGTGCTTACTGAGTCCCTGGCACTATCTAGGGTGTGATATTAATCTGTTTAAGCTGATACAATTCCAATTCCTCTACAACAGTGGTTTTAAACTTGGCAACCATGGATCTATTGGTGTATGAATAAGTTTCAGAGGGTCTGTGAAATTTCCACATTTCTATATACATGATTTATTGAAGAGAGGATCCAGAGATTAAGAATAAATGCTCTAGAAGCTCTTTACCTCAATGATTCTTAAGATCAAAATAGTAAAAACAAAAAACAAACCTACATTAAATATTATTTTTTGAAATGACACCTCATAAAATTATGGGCTGAAAGGAAACTTCTTAACCCATTAAGGCAGGAAATAAAGATTTGTTCTTTTTTTTTTTGCGGTCCGCGGGCCTCTCACTGTTGTGGCCTCTCCCGTTGCGGAGCACAGGCTCCGGACGCGAGTGGCCATGACTCACGGGCCCAGCCGCTCTGCGGCATGTGGGATCTTCCCGGACCGGGGCAGGAACCCGTGTCCCTTGCATCAGCAGGCAGACTCTCAACCACTGCGCCACCAGGGAAGACCAAGATTTGTTCTTTAAATTTTACAAACTTTACGTATTAGACTCCCTCAACCAAGAATACTGAGAAACCTGACCTGTTCTACAAAGTGACTCAAAAATCACAAAGGTACAAACATTCACTGGGCTGGTAGATACATTCTCTGACTCTCCAAGTTCTAGGTACAGCAATAGAGACTAGAAGAATAAGCTCAATTTGAATGCCAGGTTAATTTTTTTCCATTTCTCCCACAAACATCTAGAGAATAGAATAGTACCATTACATTCTTAGGGAATTATAGTAAAGCATTATATGAAGCATAGTACTTTTCTTCTCTTAGAACAATTCACTCTGAGAAGCCAAGGAAAAATGATGTGTATCGTCATTACTTAAAACTCTGTGTATTAACTTCTGGAGTTGCAGGTATGAAGAGAAGGATGGAAAGCCCCCCAGCTGGAGCTTTCCAAACTTCCCAAGCAGGCATCTCTTGGGCTATGTCTAAGAGCAAACTGATATATTACTTCCTTTAAGAGTAGTAAATCTCCAAGTAACAGTCTTCTGTTGACTTTGTACTTTCTAATAAAGACTTCATGATTTGACACTAAGGTTCTCGATCTTTCCTCATGTCAATATGTCAGAATTTCAAGCCTACCGTAAGGATGTTAAGCTTTTGGAGAAAATAAATTAGATCACCTTTAGGGACAAAAATAATAATAATATGACTATGGTAAGCCAAAGAAAGAAATTGGAAGTTATAGAGTTTATTCTATTTGAAAACTCTAAACTCTCTACTTCCATTTGTGTTTCTCAAGTACCAAAAGACATCCATTATATTCTCTAATTAATTGCTGCTCATTTATGATGGAGTATTAACTATAAAAAATGGCACATCTCTTTTTCACTTTTTTAAAAAAAAATTGCACAAGATTTGGTAGGAATGGGAGGGTAAAGAAAATAATGAGTTAGTTAAGTGCTCCCCTTATCCCTAAGTTTAATTTCTTTCTGACCAAATGCCAGTATGCTCTCTTTCCCAACCCCTCCCTCACCCCCACTTTTGGACTCTATTTGTTCTTTCTAAAAAGTAACTGACATTACACTACTATTCTCATCCTCATCCAGAAACACAGGAAGCCTTCTCCACTGAGAAAACTTTTCAGATGAGAAGCTATGAAGTAGGGAGTTAAAATGACAGTTTCTCTGGACAAAGATATGACTATAACAATTGACCTACCTTGCATTGTCCTAAGCCAAGGAATGTAAGTCATTATGTTTCCTTATTGTTCTCTACCTTTCCACAGACATTATTATAAATTTGGAATCAACAGGGCTCCAATAGCTCAGGCATCGTTCAGTCTTAATGCTCGCTGTGAGATACTTGTTCTGTTTTCCATAAGCAGTGAATGTGGTTGCTTGCTTCTAACACTCCCAAATATATGAGGATATAGATTACCTGAAACACACTTGTGAGCCCACAGAGCTGCTATCGCTAACCTGCCTACAAGGCTAACAGTATTAAGATACAGGCTTCCTATATCTTTGAGACAGAATTGTTGATCTCTCCCCACTCCTGGCTAATGAAGAGACACTTGAAACGCTCGCTAACTCTGGTTGGCAGCACACTGTTGGTTAATAACAGAGCCCTAAACCTTTATGCTATGGGTTCCATGCTGCAAAGTCACCGGCTAACTGTCACTTTTCCTCCAAGGAGAGCAAATCTTGCACATTCACAAGATAGCAGAATCTCAGAAATAGAGTCACAGATGTAGAAACCAAACTTATGGTTACCAGGGGAGAAGGGGGGATACTTTGGGAGATTGGGATTGACATATACACACTGCTACATATAAAATAGATAACTAATAAGGACTTACTATATAGCACAGGGAACTTTACTCAGTACTCTGTAATGACCTATATGGGAAAAGAATCTAAAAAAGAGTGGCTATATGTATAACTGATTCACTTTGCTGTACAGCAGAAATTAACACCACACTGTGAATCAACTATACTCCGATAACATTTTTTTAAAAACAGCAGGATCTCTTTTCCTCAACTCCTTCTTTCCCCCTCTTTCCTTCCATCCCACAACTGTGACCCAAAGTCCAACAGGACTATGTTTCAAAACTGTCATCTCGATAGCACTGCCATTTTGAACGTTTAAGGAATGTTTTTGTAACCTGAAGATGAGGTCCAGATGAGGTCATGTGGGGTGGTTGTGACGTGATTGTGACATAATATTACCTAAGTTCGTAAAACATCTTTCATTTGATAACGTGTTAACACAAGCATCATGATCTCAGTATTACCCAAAAGCAGACTGAATCTCTGGGAGATTAATCAATGTGCCCAAGGTCATGCCGGACTGAGTGCAGACCCATGATTTGGACTCTGGTCTTGGAAGGTCGGGCTAAGTGTCCTTGTCACCACACCATGTGGCAATTGTGTGTGCCGTCATGTTCCGAAGAGCAACTTTTTCAATCAGAAAAGTAGAGAATTTTATGAAGCTTATCTAAGGAGATGACGACGTGATGTGAGCACTGCTGTGTGACAGTGTGACAGGAAAGCTTATTTATCTTAAATCCCTCTTCAACTAGATTGTAACAGATGCCTAACATTTTCACATTAGTAATACATTCCCTCAAGCAAAGACTTATTTTTCAGGCATACTCCTGTTAAAATGCAAATATTCCAAAAAGGCAAAAATTCAAATGATGAAAAGAGAACATTTGTTAAATTTATTTTCAGTGCTGGGTGAGAAGAGATTGAACACATGCAGGTGAGTATCAAATTTAGGAAAATTTGCTATAAACGTGTCATAGTAGTGGGGACAGGCTGGGGCATTTGGGGACAGTAGGGGGTTTTTTTCAGATTAAGTCCTGGGAAGAGTATAGCACTCTGGTGGGTCTTAGATCTTGGTCTTGAGTGTTTTACTGGTGCATTCTTAACAAAGATACTAAAACAAAAAGAAGCCAGAAAAATTGTAAACTGACTTGTCTGAGGATTTTTTTTATTTTTTGTTTGCTTTTTTAGGAATTCTGTTTCTTTTTTTTAAATTAATTAATTAATTTGTTTATTTATTTATTTGGCTGTGTTGGGTCTTCTTTTCTGTGCGAGGGCTTTCTCCAGTTGCGGCGAGCGGGGGCCACTCCTCATCGCAGTGCGCGGGCCTCACTGCCGCGGCCTCTCCTGTTGCAGAGCACAGGCTCCAGACGCACAGGCTCAGTAGTTGTGGCACATGGGCTTAGTTGCTCCATGGCATGTGGGATCTTCCTGGACCAGGGCTCGAACCCGTGTCCCCTGCATTGGCAGGCAGATTCTTAACCACTGCGCCACCAGGGAAGCCCCTGAGGTGGTTTTGTCCTTAACTTGAGCACTATTACCTACCATATCTTTCTTTTTTTAAATTGAAGTATAGTTGATTTACAGTGTTGTGTTAGTTTCAGGTATACAGCAAAGTGATTCATATATATACATGTATATATATATATTCTTTTTCAGATTCTTTTCCATTATAGGTTATTACAAGATATTGAATATAGTTCCCTGTGCTATACAGTAGGTCCTTGTTGTTTATCTATTTTATATATATTAGTGTGTATCTGTTAATCCCAGAGTCCTAATTTATTCCTCCCCCCACTTTCCCCTTTGGTAACCATAATTTTGTTTTCTATGTCTGTGAGTCTTTTTCTGTTTTGTAAATAAGTTCACTTGTATCATCTTTTACATTCCACGTATAAGTGATATCACATGATACTTGCCTTTCTCTGTCTGACTTACTTCACTTATACCTACTACCTTTTTCAATCATTCTTTCCATATTTGTCTTGGAAATTCCACTGTTTTGGTGAGAAGTTAAGACAATGGAAGCAGTTTAAGGAAACTAGAGGCTCAGGGTCCAGATCTGTCAGGAAGAAACAAAACCACAGAGAGTCTGTTTGAATCTTGCAGAGATGGAATTACCATGCTAGGTACTCTTAATCTTTTGAATTACAGACATATTACTATATCTGATAAAAGCAATGGTTTTTCTCCTGAGAAAAATGCATATGACATGACTCAAAGTTTTAAGTAGAATTTTGAAAGGATCATGAGCTACCTGAACACCGAATATGTACTACTAAGAGATCTATGGAACTCACATTAAACTCTCTCCCTAGTTTCCACAATTCATAGTTGTAGGCATTCCAGTCCTTTTATTATGGTAGACCTGGGCATATGGCAGGTGTTCAACAGCCAATTTCTAAATACATCAACTGCAGTAATTGTGTATATCAGCAAGGGAAGAAAAAACTACTGCTTTATGCAAACATGTGTATTAATCTCAAGGAAAAGTTGATGACGTTGGGAGATAATTTTCCCTGGATTTCTCAGTCTTTCTGCATGGCCTGGGCATTCCCAGTACAGGGATGGCCTTGGGAACATGCCTTAGAAGCTAGAGGTAGTATCTCCCTAAAGACAGAACTCTCCAGAGACTTCCAAGTTAGTAACGTTTCCCTCCCCTCTTCCAGAGGCACTGGCTTATGTTCCAGGATGGTCATCATATCCCTCCCCCACTTTCCCGGGAGAAGGTGATTTACATTGTAGAGTAAAAGCCTTTTTCTCTTGGCAGGAGACTGGCAGCGATGTGCTGGAGATAATGCCAACCACCCCAAAGAAGTTCCAAGTCTCATCCTTTCAGGGTTCTGCTCTTGTGATGTAAACCTGATGCAGGTCAGATAAACATCTGGCACTCATTCTGTCACCTTGTGAAGACTGGGACATGGAGAATGTGTGCTGAGATACTGCTCTGGCTGCTTTTTGCTGTGAGTAATAAACCATTTGTGTGTATGACCCAAGGTCTTGTTTAAAAAATATATCATTTATATACCATATATATATATAAAACTATGGCAAGCTAATTTGTTATCTCACAAGTAGTGTAATCACAGTCCTTTTACAGTTTCAGACTTAACATGAAGGAAGCCAGATATTAATAGAGGAAATTTTCTGTGATGTCACTTATATGACATTCAGGAAAAGGCAAAGTAGAATCTTCAGTGATAGAAGTCAGAGCTGTGTTTTCCTCTGGGGTACATTAATTGAAAAGGAAAATGAGAGCCTCTTCTGGAATGTTGAATATGATCTACATATTGTTTTGGATGGTGGTTACATGGAGATATAGAGACAGATACAGATATTTCATTGTCACCTCAGATTTGGGCAATTTACTGAATATATGCTATACCTCAGTAAAATGTTGCATAAAGGAAAGACCAATAATACACTGCACTTTGAATTTCAACAACTTAGGAAGTTAAGTCTAAGAAGAGGGCATACATTTCTGAAAATTATTTTAATGGTGTACCTGACCCAATTCCTAGAGACTGTTCTCACTGTTAACATAGAATCAGAGTGGGCTGGACATCACTTAGCTTACTATTCCTGCTACCAGAGGTAAGGAATCTGGAAGGTTTGTATGATGGTTCATTTTATTTTATTTTTGAATTTTATTTTATTTATCTTTTTATACAGCAGATTCTTATTAGTTATCCATTTTATACACATTAGTGTATATATGTCAATCCCAATCTCCCAATTCATCACCCCACCCCACTTTCCCCCCTCAGTGTCCATATGTTTGTTCTCTACATTGTGTCTCAATTTCTGCCCTGCGATGGTTCATTTTAGATGTCAGCTTGGCTGGGTCATGAGGTGTCCAGATATTTGGTCAAATGTTATTTTGTGTTACCTGTGAGGATGTTTGGGGATGGAATTAAAATTTAAATCAAGGGACTGTGAGTAAAGCAGATTGTTCTTTACAGTGTGGGTGGGCCTCATACAATCAGTTGAAGGCCTGAATAGAACAAAAAGACAGGCCTCCTGTGAGCAAGAGAAAATCTGACAGCAGACTGTCTTCAGACTTCACCTGCAAAGTAAGTCTGACCTGGTTCTACAGCAGACATCCTCCAACTGGAACATCACCTCCCCTGGGTCTCCAGCCTGCTGGTCTACCTGGCAGATTTTGGACTTTAGAGCCTCCATAATTATGTGAGCCAATTCCATATAATAAATTTCTTTCTCTATATGTACACATCCTATTGTGTTCTGCTTTTCTGGAGAACTCTGACTCAGATAGCTTGTCAACTCCCCAAAGTTCTAGACCATCATCACTGCCACTGATTCCATGGTATTGCTGAACTGTCATCACCCTCCCCAAATATGGCAGAAAACCACCTCTCAATCGTTACTATACCCTACACAAAGTCTACTTTTTCTTCTCATTTATCATTTCTACTTATGTTTGGGTTTTAACTGAAATAATAGGTGTGCTTAGATAAAATCATGAAGCTAATATGCTGAGACTATCATGTGAGTGGGGTCTGAGAAGAGTCAAAATCTGGGATGTCATAAAAATGTGATTAGAAATAAATATTGTAATAGTTTCTTTAAACTAGTCTCCTTCTCATCTTTCCTTGATTACTTCTGTATCATGTTGTATATTCTTCATTTTTCTCTTGCTAGATATGCTACCTCTACTGAACATATGACAAGATATAGAATAATTTAGCAGTGGCTGAGGATCGGAACATAGAATTCTGGCTTCCTAATTATCATGACCCTTTATAACCATTGGTCTAATGTTTTTAGCAGTTATGAAATACAGAATACCCTTATTTGGTTAAGTATTATATTCAGCAATAGCTATTCAATTTTACATTTAATTCTAACTGCTCTAGTTCAAAATCCACAAGACTCAACACAATCCTCAGTATTTACTTTTACCTCTTATGTGATTTTTATACAGCTTTACAACAGCTATTGTTCACATAAAAGGCAACTTTTTACCAGCTGTTATGTTTTCTGGTGATTGTACTGAGGCACATTGTCAAAGAAATTTAATAATCAGACAAATGTCTCTTTAGATGAAAATATAGGAGCAGTGATGATGGCTGCTGACATTTATTGGAATATGCACAATACTTCTTACCATTAGCTTGTTGAATAACTTTATTTTCCTGCTGAAAACTATGTCTCATTTTCACCAGCTTAGCAAATGTAGATCTAAAGGTAATTACTTGGATCAGGTCTCCAGTTTGGCAAAGAGCCCACAGAGCTATTTTACTTACATATTCCAAATCCTTTTGTCAAAAAGTAAGGTCTACATTTAATAAATATTGATATTTATTGCACACACACACACAGACAGACACACTCAAGGGCCATAGCTCTAAGAATAGTAGTATGGTGACCAGGAGAATGCACCTCACAAATCTCCATAGGCAGAGAACGTCATTTGCTGATGGCCTCAAGCTTCTGTACTCTGCAATCCATCTCTGCACTCTGACTGAGGCCCTGCTTCCCATGGGCTGCTCCCAGCCAGTGACTGAGCACAGCAGGGATGTTAAGGCCCTTTCCTGATAAACAGAGGACTCCTCTGGTGAGTGACACTGACTCATGAGCTCCCCCTGCTGAACTTTCCTTAGAACTGCACCGACTAGACGCTTGCACCTGACCTACTTTCCTTAAGTCCCTCTCTCTTCTCTGGATCCAACCTCCATCATGGTCTTTCCTAGTCTCCCCTGGCTCCCTCTCCACTTTCTTTCACTGGCATTTTTCCTAATACATTCTTTGCATATTTAATTCTTGATACCTGGTTTTTTATATCTGATCCTCAAAGGACCAAGACTCACAAATACAGAGTTAGATGTATTTTATTCTTGAAAAAGTTTCTTGAGATACAGGTGACTTTTTAAATGATTTCTATAGAGAAAGAACAAACTAAGGGATCGCAGATAAATGGAAATAGAAAAGAGAAGATAGAATGAAAAGGGCTGGTAGGGAAACAGAATATCAAAAAAAGGAGAAAGGAAAAAGCTGAAAGCCAGAGGCCCTCAAAAGGAGATGCAGGCAGACAGTGAGGAAGAGAAGCACCAGATGGTGGATGTGATGGAACGAACATCTGATTCCCACTGTGCCCCCAAGCTTGGCCATGCTTCCAGCTTCCTGCTTCTCCAGGGTCTGTGAGCAAGGAGGTGGGGTGGGGGAGAGGAACTGAAGAGAATAGATACCCCAGCTACCATCAAACCTTTATCTCTAGTCATTCTCCATGTGGTTCAGCCTTCTCATCCTGAATCAAAAAGTTGCTCTAGAAGCACCAGTGCTTGCAATTTAAGATTTCAAAAGGGCAAAACTTATGGCTTTTGGTGGTGGTGAGGTTTCTTACAAACATCCGGTAAACTTCATGATTTGGATATCCACTTATATGAATACTGGTCCTGTTAAAAATGCAGGATTGATAAATTAAGGGATACTGTCCCTCATCGTATAATACATACTAACATTATTTAAGTGCAGGTGATACCCTTGCCTTAAATAGGATTGATTCAGATGATTTGAGAGAAATGATTGTTTACCTGTAGAACATCTGTCAGTTAAAGCCACTACTTCTTTCTCTAAACTCTCATATTTCATAGCCAAGAAGTTCTTTCATTTAATCTTTTCCCTTTCCTTTACTTCTGCTAAAAGGAATCATTTTCTCTTTTATAATTGTCAAAATTTTTAGCATTTCAAAAGACCATGGCGGGCTTCCCTGTTGGCTCAGTGGTTAGGAATCCGCCTGCCAAGGCAGTGAACACGGGTTCGAGCCCTGGTCTGGGAAGATCCCACATGCTGCAGAGCAGCTAAGCCCACGCACCACTACTGAGCCTGCACTCTGGAGCCTGCATGCCACAACTACTGAAGCCCCCATGCCTAGAGCCCGTGCTCTGCAACAAGAGAAGCCACCACAATGAGAAGCCCGTGCACCTCAACGAAGAGTAGTCCCCGCTCACCGCTATGAGAGAAAGCCCACACGCAGCAACGAAGACCCAACACAGTCTTAAACAAACAAACAAACAAATAAATAAATATAAAAATAAAAAAGACCATGGAGACCACCTTTCACTTCAGTGCAGGAAAAGTCCTATACAATCCGCTCACCTCCCTCTCCCCCTCCCCCCAAAAGGGAGTCCATTGATTCAAAAGATACAGTGGGTAGAGTCACCGAAGTTATAAAAAGAAGGTTTCTCTTCTCCAGCAACATTTCTGTGGTCCTGAACTAACCTCCGACTGTGGGCGTTATCAGGGCAAGCTCTGGACCACACAAGCTCCTCCCACTGGCACATCTACTTACTAGCCACATGGATTCAGCATGAACTTAGCAGAGCCTCAGTGTTTCCATTTTGTGAAAAAAATGAGATAGTATTTCCTACGGGATAAGCTTGTTGTGGGCACTAAATGAGAAATACATACAAAACACTTGATGGAAGGGGAGGCTCCATAGAGATAGCTATTAAGTTGTGTCAATTTAACATATCTTGATAATCTTAAACTCCAAATAAAACTTTGCAGGGTCATGTTATTGTCATTATCTTTTATTGATTAGAAAACCAAGACTGAAAGAGGTGAATTCATTTTCCCACGAATATACCAACCTAGTGTCAGAACTGATGGTTTTCAAACTCAGATCCACCTGACTTCCAAGTTCACGCTCTTTCCACTGTCCTGCAGCAGTGCTCTACAGAGCAGTGCTCATACAGGGGCATGTCTTAGGCCCTTGACATCGCTCTGAGTTAGCACATGAGCTGTGTTCTACCTGCCAAGGAATCTTCCGGAAAAATGGGAGACATACTATGAACAAAAGCCCAGCACTCCTTATGGGTATAGAAGATGTACAGTGAACATACTTGCCCTCTAGGAGGAAGAACAATTAAAGGCTGAACTACAGCAACATCCTATTTTTACATCCAAAGGAATTGCAGTAGACCTACAATGCACATTTCGATCTCATAATTCACCATGTTCTTTATCCTGTTTTTGGAAAGGCTTCCTGTTTCTGATTTGACAAACCATCTGTCTTGTACGTTTTCCTTCCTTTCTAAATTTTTTTTTTATCTTTTAAAATAAACTTTAGAGGCAGCTCAAGGTAAGGCAAAAGTAATAATGAAGAAAAACATGTGCAAAAGGCTTTACTGCTACAAATGTCCATTCCTAGTGTTTTTAATTTGTCAGTTTGCGTGATTGAAAGTCTACTAAATAGGGACATAATTTCTATGGTACTGACTGGATGCAAACACAATTAGTCACTATTTCTTAAAATGCAATTGCAAGATGGCTTACTTTTATAAATCCAGAGTGAAATGTAATAAGGTTTTGAAAACAGTTTGTCTTTTCCAGTCAAATGTCTTAATAACTTTAAGTTATATACTACTTTGTAATTGTCGACACACTTACATATATATCATTTGATTTAATCCTCATATTTACCCACCCCGGGATTAAATTAGGTTGTAGTTGAGGATGTGGTGAGTGGATTGTATTTGGTAAAGGTTCTACATATTGTGCCAAGTGATCCTTGCCCTTTGGTTAAGCATTGGGATTACAGGAATCTACGTCTCCCAATCTGTCACATGGACCAAAGGTGGAAAACTGACTTAGCCACAGGGAAAAAACAAACTTAACCTGCTCTTTCTTGGTAAACATTTTCATTTTAAGTGCATTCAATTATCTCTGAAGTTCTGTCTTTGACCTCTTCAAACTCCTCAAGAACTTGATGGGACAGGGAATCATCATTTAGCATGCCATGAGAAGCCTTAGGCAACTTGCTTAATATTTAAAGGCTGAAAAATAATTACTTTGGCCTCAGTGGCCAAGCAGTTTTTTTGGCTTGTATCCCTTGTGACCTATGAGCAAATTACTTTATTAGGAAATCATTAGAGCATAATTTACTTCTATATGCTACTGACATCAATTTTCACTTCTTATAATGAAACTACAAGTTCTCATGATATATTATTATTGTAAATAGCATGCTGCCAGATATCAATTTAGAATTGTCATTAACCCTAACACCTATGCCTTTCTTAAAAAGTGTATGACTTTACTGAGTTTATGCCACATTAAACCTTACTTATACACAAAGTACTCTCTCTAAAGACAGACTAAGATGCGCCTCAAAATAAATTGCGATAAATATTTCCCTCTGTGTTGTCTTGCTTTAATTCTTGAAAGACATGAAAGCCCAGCTGAATTTGTTTGGACCACCGAATGAGTTTCTTACTGATACAGGAAATATAATCTGAGCAAAGGCAAAATTAGAGTTTCAGAAGGTTGGAATAATATGGGAAGTATGTAAGTATGTTAGAAGAAAGCCTGGAAATCAAGACTGTTAAGGGGCAAGGATGCACAGAACCCCACGTTTAAACTTTCTGTTAGAATCTTAGTCTTGTCATTAAAAATATGCCTGGGGCTTCCCTGGTGGCGCAGTGGTTGAGAGTCCGCCTGCCGATGCAGGGGACACGGGTTCGTGCCCCGGTCCAGGAATATCTCACATGCCGCGGAGCGGCTGGTCCCGTGAGCCATGGCCACTGAGCCTGCGCGTCTGGAGCCTGTGCTCCGCAGCGGGAGAGGCCACAACAGTGAGAGGCCTGCGTACCGCAAAAAAAAAAAAAAAAAAAAAAAAAAAGCCTGAAAAGACAAATATGTCTTGTTTTTCCAACTCAGCATATGTCAAAACTTTTACCCAGCTGTAGATTTCCAGACAATTTTATCCTCAGTAGTAGGTTACAAGTCTCAGAACACTGAGCCCAAGAACCAGTTCTAATGCTTACGGAAGGGATTCACTTATCGGTCCTTCAGTAATGTGAGAAATACGAATCTGAAGAGGAAAAAAAATGTGTATTATTTCAACATAATGTTTGGTACAAAAGCGTGTGAGTGTGATGAGCTCAGACTAAGTGGTAAGTCTTTTCCTGTGTTGTGCTTTTATACGGTATTATAATCAATTTGTATAAGGTTTAAAAATAGTTCTGAACATCCCCCTTTTCCTCATTGGCCATGGTTGCATTTGGCTATCATCAGGTAATAATGGATTCACTTGCCCTCTTAACAACAGAGCACATTTGGAGTAGAAAACAAGACTTTAAAATAGCTATCATCTTAATTACTTGGGATTCAGTTGGTGTCCTGCTTTGGAAAACCTTGAAATTCAGCAAAGAGTTCTTGACAGTACATTGAAACCCCTGTAGCCTCTTACAGTCAATTTTAACTTATATCTTGTCATTTTCTTAGAGGTACATGGGTTCATTCCATGAAGGGTTTTGTTTTTGTTTTTTTGTAATAGGAACCTGATTTTTTTATGCCTTCCCATGTGTCATTTGGTTATAGAAATACTTAGCCTAATATTTTGTGGTTCTCAGACTCTAGATGATAGAAGAAAATGTAAGTATTCTAAATCCAATTCTCTGATTCTGTAGATGAGGAAAGACAAGGTAAATGATGGGCATCCAGTAGCTGTTGGCTGAGCCAGAACTAAAATCCAAGCTTCTTCATTCTGCGAATAGTATCCACTACATCATTCTCTCTCAGAAATGCATCTCTTGAAAAGGGACTGCCAGGAAAGTCAGACTGGATCCTCTTCCCTCGGAATCCCCACTCCAGTAGCCTTTCCTCCTGCCCTGGTCCCCAGTACCTGGCAGTGACGGGCTGATGAAGGGATTGACAGCTTCTCCAAAGTCCAGGAGCTGTAACATGCTGCTTCTCTTTCTAGGCTACACATTAAAAATCACCTGAGGAGGGCTTCCCTGGTGGCACAGTGGTTGAGAGTCCGCCTGCCGAGGTAGGGGACACGGGTTCATGCCCCGGTCTGGGAAGATCCCACATGCCGCGGAGCGGCTGGGCCCGTGAGCCATGGCCGCTGAGCCTGTGCGTCCGGAGCCTGTGCTCCACAACGGGAGAGGCCACAATGGTGAGAGGCCCGCGTACCACACACACACAAAAAAAATCACCTGAGGAGTTTTCCAAAAAACAAAAACAAAAGAGGACTTCCATTTTTGGCCATGATGGAATAACTGGTATGGAATTTACTCTACTGTTGTGAATAAGTATAAAACTGGACAGAGTATATGAAAGAACCATTTTTATGTATTGGACAGAGGATTGTGATATATTTGAGTGTATGAAAATACAAGAGGTGTGATCAATTTTACCCTAGTTTTTGCCTGGCACTCCTTTCCCAGTCTCAGAACAGGGAAGTAGAGTCCAAGCAGAGAGATCCTTCTCTCTCTGAGATGAGAAGAGGTGATGCAGAGGGCAGTTTGGGACCTGCTGAAGCAACTGGGGTTTGCAGAGCAGGATACAGGAGAGGAGGGGATTGTGAAGATGGTGGTCCCAAAAGATGGCACAGGGTTTCCCTGTCAGACCCCAGATGAAAGCTGCTCTCTGCCTGTGCAGGGGGAGCCTGGCAGGCCCAGCAGACAGCAGATGCTGCAGGGCAAGAGCTGCCCAGAAACATGGAGGCCAGGCACTGCCAAGAGAAGTTAGTGGGCTGGCCCAGCTGGGAAAGGGGTGAACTGTGTTCTGGCAGCTGGTTAGATTGCTAATGTATCCCACTGAACTTGTCAGGTTTGGTTTTATCATCGCTTAAGCTAGGTCTACAGTGTTTTCTTTTCTCTGTCCTAAATTATGGTTCTTACTCTAAAGCATAGGCCTTACTCTCATGGCCTTTCTGGGGCTTACCTGAATGCCCAGCATCCAAAGAAAACCACATCTAAGTGCATCATAGTCAAACTGCTGAAAACAAGAGCTGAACAGAAAATTTTAAAGGTAGTCAGAGAAAAAACACACACCATCTCCAGATGAACAATGATACAAGTGATGGCTAACTTCCATTCGACGTCATGGCAGCTAGAACCCTGTGAAACAGCATATGTAAAGTGCTGGGGAAAAAAAAAAGTAAGGCCAGAAATCTCTACTTCAATAATGAGGGTGTCATCAAAAGATATTCAGTTAAATAATTTCTCAGAAAATTGGCTGCCAGCCAACCTGCACTATAGGAAAGGCTGAAGGAAATTCTTCAGGCTGAAGGCAGATATTATCAGATAGAAACGTATCACTGTGAAGAATTAAATTAATTAAGTTATAATTAAGTAAGAAACTAAGAGAAATGGTCAATATGTGGGCAAATAAAAAGGACTACTTTATTTCTTTGAAAGTTAAAAGATTATATCAAGTAAGAATAATAGCATTTATTATGTGTATACAGAAATAAAATATTGACAACGGAAGCACAAAGGATAAGGGATAGATGAAATTTCGTGGTTACAGGGTTCTTACCTTTTGCGTAAACTAGTACAATATTAAGTGGACGATGAGAAGTTCAGGATGCACTTTATAATCCCTAAGTAGCATTAAAAAGTATATAAAGAGGGCTTCCCTGGTGGCGCAGTGGTTGAGAGTCCGCCTGCCGATGCAGGGGACACGGGTTCGTGCCCCGGTCCGGGAGGATCCCGCATGCCGCGGAGCGGCTGGGCCCGTGAGCCATGGCCACTGGGCCTGCGTGTCCGGAGCCTGTGCTCCACAGCAGGAGAGGCCACAACAGTGAGAGGCCCGTGTACCGCAAAAAAAAAAAAAAAGTATATAAAGAAATCGAACTAAAAACACAATGGAGGAAACAAAGTATAATACTAAAAATATATATATTGAGACAAAAGAAAGCAGGGGCAGGGGAACAAAAGAGCTGAAAAGAGGACAAATATTGATAGAAAGTGAATAAAACTTTGGCAAAATTAATTGAAGCATAGCAACAATTACATTTAATATAAATGGACTAAGAGCGCCAATTTAAACAGCATTACCTAACTTTATGCTTTCCTTGATGGGTTCACTGGTGAATTCTTTCAGGCATTTAAGGCAGAAATAATACTAATGTTGCAAAAAATCTTTCAGAAATTAGAGGTGATGGGAGTACATCCCAACTTATTTTATGAGGTCATCATAACTACAGGCCAATATTACTTATAAGCATAGAAGCAAAAATTATTAACAAAATATTCTTAAATTGAATACTAAAATATCTGAAAACAGGATAATTCATTATGTCTAACTGAGGCTTGTCACAGGAATGTAAAACTGGTCTGTTCTTTAAAAAAATCATTCACTACATTTTCACTATTCATACTAATAGGAAAAGGAGAAAGACCTTGTAATTACCTCAATAGATAAAGGAAAAGCATTTGACAAAATTCAAGATTATTCCTGAAAAGACAGCAAGGTAAGATTGGAGGTGAATCTGTAAATCTGATAAAGACCACCTATGAAATATATATAGCTAACATCAAACTAAATGGTGAAATATTTAACACTTTCTTCCTCCCAAAAAAAAAGCAAGAGAAGGAAGTTCATTCCCACCACTTTTATTCAACATTATAGCACGTGTTCTAGCCAGTAAAATAAGGAAAGAAAATAAAGTAAAAAGCATAAAGAGTATAAATAAAAAATAAATTCCACTTAAAAATATTTAAAGATGAGGTTTTGTTTACATTGGAAATCTTAAGGATCAGAAAAATTGTTTACCCATGATCACAAAGCTAGGAAATTACTGTGACACTAAAACACAATCTCATATGTAATAACAACATGCTCACCAGAGAATGTTGTCAATGACACACATTCATCTCTTCACTTCACTAATATCTAATTCAGCATCTGCTGTATATTAAGCAAAGTGCTTTGCATTCTATCCTATAGCTCATTTAACCCTTATGACAGCTAGGAGAAGTTCTTGTCATTATCCCCATTTTACAGACAAGAAATTAGCTAAGAGAGTGTATGACTTATTAAGGTCTATGGATAGTAAACAGCCCAGCCTGGTTGCAACCACAGACCTGGGACTAAGTACTTCAACACTTACCATTACATCAAAACTCTTCATTATATCATATTTCTTCCCATAGTTGGGTAGTAGTAAGGGGAAAGATAGGGAAAGTGACTTCTCTTATTTTCCCGTAGAATTATGTCCTGGGTGACATTTAATGATTTTACTGTAACTTCCTCTTCGTGTACTTGTCTTCTCATTTTTCTTGAGTGGCTTTGAAAGGCAAAGGTCATGACTTCCACATCTTCACATTCTGATGTCTGACATATGACCAGCCACATGGCTGTTACATAACCATGATATAACCATATGTCATGTTTCATGTTTGAATGTATTTGGTGACTTTTCCCAGTTTAAAAATTACCAGAAAAGGTAGGTGAATGAATGTTTCTGGAATATTTGAGAAAAGGGTTTTTGTCTATTTGGTATCTGAAGAAGACAGACACCTAGAATATAAATTAGTAATTCAGGCTATCACTTTAACAGAATAATAAAGTCTCAATGAAAAGAAATAGAGACTAGCATCCAGGCTGTTTTCGAGAGAGTGGTCCCAGGAGCCCAGAGATAAACAGGCATCACCAAAGTCAGTCTGCAATGGGCACTAATAGGAAAAAATTTCTGACGGAGTTACAAAAAACTGTAGCTCTCCGTTCTTCCCAGAAGATAGCACAAGGGAACAGGGTGATGGAGGTACATGCAGTCTGGGCTTTCTGCTTGCCTTTCTGAGGAACATCAATTTTGCGTTCTACAAATGCAAGCTGGTGTCTCTGACTGAAGAGAAGGTGAAAAGGATTGAGGAAGGCCTTTCAGTACACTCATAAAATAAGACAGCTTGGAAGAAGAAGGTTCTGGGGAGAAAGTAGGAATGGGTGTCAAAGGTTGTAGCTATAAAAATGTAACAATGAAGCAAAAGAAAGTTCTTCCAGAGCATCTTCTTATAGATGGTAATTCTTGGCATACTAAATATAAACAGTGTCACAAACTGAAACAGACAAATAATAATAAGGTGATTGACTAGTGCTGGAAGACCCAAATGTAATCTAAGTGCAGTGAACAAAGTTAAAGGTAAAGATTATTCTCATTTTAGACTAAGCCCTTTGAGGGCAGAGACCATAACACATACAACTTTCTGTCTCCAGGAGCTTGTATGTTGCCTAACACATTTGTGTCTGTTGAATAAAAGAATACACATATATACACACACTCACACACACATACAAACAGGAATCAGGAGAGATAGTAGATATCTTTGAATTACATAATAGCTGTGCTGCTCTCAGAGTGCTCAAAAGAAAGGAAGCAGGCAATTCTTTAGATTTTTTCCTTTCTGAAGAGATTATTAGTGATGTCACTGATCAGAAGCTAGACTTTTCCTGCAATAGTAGGAGCTTTCATTAGATGAGAGAAATAGCCTCTCCTGTCAGAGAGAACCAATCAACAGTTAGAAATAAAATGGAAAATAGTGAACTCAAGCGAGCAGCACCTAGTATGAATGATAACAGCCTCAAGAATATGAAGATGAGAAGAACACAGACGGTGAGATCCAACAACAGAGGATCTTTCTGAAGACTTGGAGCCCAGAAGCAGAGAGCAAAGATTAGAGGAATCGATGACCAGAGTGTGGAAGGGGCATGAAAGATAAAGCATGCAAAAGTATGTGGAAGAGAGAACGTATAAGAAAAACTGAGTTCATAAGGGATTAATTGAGTAAACAGTAGAGTTTGCAAAATTTTTTGCAACAAATAATAGAGCAAATGAAGTAACAAATCAAAACTTAGAAAATCAGTATGGAGATACTAAACTAGTCAACCCTGTCTAATGAGCTATTACTGACCCTCAGTTAGGACACCCAAATTTCACTGATGACCAAACTGTAGCTGAAAGAGAGTATGGGTTCAGTAAGTTTTTGGAAAATAAATAAAGCTATAGTTAGTAATAATGAATTTAACTATACAGGTTTTCCTCACTTACGATGGTGCTATGTCCCAATCTACCCATCGTAAGTTAAAAATATAAGTCAAAATGCATTTAATACACCTAAGTTACTGAACATCATAACTTAGCCTAGCCTAACTTAAACGCGCTCAGAACACTTACATTAGCCTAGAGTTGGGTAAAATCATCTAACACAAAGTCTATGTTATGATAAAGTATTGAATATTTCATGTAATTTGTTGAATACTGTATTGAAAGTGAAAAACAGAATGGTTGTCTGGGTACAGAATGGCAGTAAATTTATCAGTTGTTTACCCTTGTGACTGCGTGGCTGACAGACCTGCTGCTGCCCAGCATCGTGGGAGAGCAACATAAGGCTAGTCCAGGAAAAAATCAAAATTCAAAATCCAAAATATAGTTTCTACTGAATGTGTATTGCTTTTGCACCATCATAAGGTTGAAAAATCATAAGTGAAACCATGGTAAGTCAGGGACTGTCTGTGTGTGCTTATGTTCACTCACAGTATGAGTTATAGTCAGATAATCTCATTTTGCCTAAATGCATAATATTGGAACATTAATCAGACATCTCAGGGTGAAGTGAATTGGATGGACCCAGTGACCACGTTATAACTAGGCAGGGATGGACTTAGGGCCATGCCTCCCTGAGTTTACCTGACTCTCCAGTCATCTGGCAGAGAAGAACAAGGGGTGATAGCCTTGACAACTTGAAATGAGGTGGCTCTATGATGAGTCTTATTAATAAGGAAATAGTAGGTGGGGGAGTAGTAATCGGTGGATCTTTGCTAGGGAGAGCAGAAGTAGTTTATTAAGAGGCAAAAGCATGACATGGGAGGGAGAGAACTTTTAAAGACTCATCAAACTCATTAGACGTTATCCATTTTTCAGGAAAGTAGGAATTAAGGCTACACCCATAAGAAACTTGGAATCAATTTCTAATGGGATTGTTAATAATTTTTTAAAGTAATAAATCCTTTAGAAAAATTTGAACCCTCTCCTTAGAAAAATGTACATATATAAAAATTAGTAAACAATTTCATGGAATTCTGTAAGTCCTTTGAAAGGCATCTATGAATGCATATAGATTCCACAGAATTTAGGTTAAGAAGGCTTGGTCTAGTTACTTTTATGTTTTAATTAAAAAGCTAATGGACCTGAGAGAGGGAGGAATTTATATTTTGGGCTATGTTTTAAATTTAAAGTTGTGACTTCCTAAGATATGAGAATTTTTATTTTGTTAAACATCTATATTGGAGTAGAATTGCTTAACATTGCTGTGTTAGTTGCTGCTGTATAACAAAGTGAATCAGCTATGTGTATACATATATCCCCATATCTCCTCCCTCTAGAGTCTCCTTCCCACCCTCCCTATCCCACCCCTCTAGGTGGACACAGAGCACCGAGCTGATCTCCCTGTGCTATGCGGCTGCTTCCCACTAGCTATTTTACATTTGGTAGTGTATGTATGTCCCTGCCACTCTCTCACTTCTTCCAAGCTTACCCTTCCCCCTCTCCTTGTCCTCAAGTCCATTCTCTACATCTGTGCCTTTATTCCTGTTCTGCCCCTAGGTTCTGCAGAAACTTTTTTTTCTTTTTTTAGATTCCATATCTATCTGTTAGCATATGTTATTTGTTTTTCTCTTTCTGACTTACTTCACTCTGTATGACAAACTCTAGTTCCATCTACCTCACTACAAGTAACTCAATTTGGTTTCTTTTTATGGCTGAGTAATATTCAATTGTATATATGTGCCACAAATTCTTTATCTATTCACCTGTCGACGGACACTTAGGTTGCTTCCATGGGCTGGCTACTGTAAATAGTGCTGCAATGAACATGGTGGTACATGACTCTTTTTGAATTATGGTTTTCTCTGGGTATATGCCCAGTAGTGGGATTGCTGGGTCATGTGGTAGTACTATTTTTAGTTTTTTAATGGACGTCCATACTGTTCTCCATAGTGGCTGTATCAATTTACATTCCCAAAAACAGTGCAAGAGGGTTCCCATTTCTCCACGCCCTCTCCAGCATTTATTGTTTGTAGATTTTTGATGATAGCCATTCTGACTGGTGTTAGGTGATACTTCATTGTAGTTTTGATTTGCATTTCTCTAATGATTAGTGATGTTGAGCATCCTTTCATGTGTTTGTTGGCAATCTATATGTCTTCTCTGGAGAAATGTCTATTTAGGTCGTCTGCCCATTTTTGGATTGGGTTGTTTGTTTTTTTGATATCCAACTGCATGAGCTGCTTGTATATTTTGGAGATTAATCCTTTATCCGTTGATTCGTTTGCAAATTTTTTCTCCCATTCTGAGGGTTGTCTTTTCGTCTTGTTTGTAGTTTCTTTGTTTTGCAAAAACGTTTAAGTTTCATTAGGTCCCATTTGTTTATTTTTGTTTTAATTTCCATTTCTCCAGGAGGTGGGTCAAAAAGGATCTTGCTGTGATTTATGTCATAGAATGTTCTGCCTATGTTTTCCTCTTAAGAGTTTAAAGTGTCTGGCCTTACATTTAGGTTTTTAACCCATTTTGAGTTTATTTTTATGTATGGTGTTAGGGAGTGTTCTAATTTCATTCTTTTGCATGTAGCTGTCCAGTTTTCCCAGCACCACTTATCTTTTCTCCATTGTATATTCTTGCCTCCTTTATCAAAAATAAGGTGACCATATGTGTGTGGGTTTATCTCTGGGCTTTCTATCCTGTTCCATTGATCTGTATTTCTGTTTTTGTGCCAGTACCATACTGTCTTGATGACGGTAGCTTTGTAGTATAGTCTGAAGTCAGGGAGCCTGATTCCTCCAGCTCTGTTTTTCTTTCTCAAAATTGCTTTTGCTATTTAGGGTCTTTTGTGTTTCCTTACAAGCTGTGAAATTTTTTTTTTTTTTTGGTACGCGGACCTCTCACTGTTGTGGCCTCTCCCGTTGCAGAGCACAGGCTCTGGACGCGCAGGCTCAGTGGCCATGGCTCACGAGCCTAGCCACTCCGTGGCATGTGGGATCCTCCCAGACCAGGGCATGAACACGTGTCCCCTGCCTCGGCAGGCGGACTCTCAACCACTGCGCCACCAGGGAAGCCCCAAGCTGTGAAATTTTTTTTTTTTTTTTCCTTTTTGCGTTATGTGGGCCTCTCACTGTTGTGGCCTCTCCCGTTGCGGAGCACAGGCTCCGGATGCGCAGGCCCAGCGGCCATGGCTCACGGGCCCAGCCGCTCCACGGCATATGGGATCCTCCCAGACCGGGGCACGAACCCGTATCCCCTGCATCGGCAGGCGGACTCTCAACCACTGCGCCACCAGGGAGGCCCAGCTGTGAAATTTTTTATTCTAGTTCTGTGAAAAATGCCATTGGTAGTTTGATAGGGATTGCATTGAATCTGTAGATTGCTTTGAGTAGTATGGTCATTTTCAAAATGTTGATTCTTCCAATCCAAGAAATGGTATACCTCTCCATCTGTTTGTATCATCTTTAATTTATTTCATGAGTATCTTATAGTTTTCTGAATACATGTCTTTGGTCTCCTTAGGTAGGTTTGTTCCTAGGTATTTTATTCTTTTTGTTGCAATGGTAAATGGGAGTGTTTCCATAATTCCTCTTTCAGATTCTTCATTGTTAGTTTATAGGAATACAAGAGATTGCTGTGCATTAATTTTGTATCCTGCTACTTTTCCAAATTCACTGATTAGCTCTAGTAGTTTTCTGGTAGCATCTTTAGGATTCTCTATGTATAGTATCATGTCATCTGCAAACAGTGACAGTTTTACTTCTTTTCCAATTTGGATTCCTTTTATTTCTTTTTCGTCTCTGACTGCTGTGGCTAAAACTTCCAAAAGTATGTTGAATAACAGTGGAGAGAGTGGGCAACCTTGTCTTGTTCCTAACCTTAGTGGAAATGGTTTCAGTTTTTCACCATTGAGAACGATGTTGGCTGTGGGTTTGTCGTATATGGCCTTTATTATGTTCAGGTAAGTTCCTCTATGCCTACTTTCTGGAGGGTTTTTATCATAAATGGGTGTTGAATTTTGTCACAAGATTTTTCTGTGTCTATTGAGATGATCGTATGGTTTTTCTCCTTCAGTTTGTTAATATGGTGTATCATATTGATTGATTTGCATATGTTGAAGAATCCTTGCATTCCTGGGATAAACCCTACTTGATCATGGTGTATGATCGTTTTAATGTGGTGCTGGATTCTGTTTTTAGTATTTTGTTGAGGATTTTCCCATCAATGTTCATCAGTGATATCGGCCTGTAGTTTTCTTTTTTTGTGACATATTTGTCTGGTTTTGGTATCAGGGTGATGGTGGCCTCATAGACTGAGCTTGGGAGTATTACTCCCTCTGCTATATTTTGGAAGGGTTTGAGAAGGATAGGTGTTAGCTCTTCTCTAAATGTTTGATAGAATTCACCTGTGAAGCCCTGTGGTCCTGGGCTTTTGTTTGTTGGAAGATTTTTAACCACAGTGTCAATTTCAGTGCTTGTGATTGATCTGTTTATATTTTCTATTTCTTCCTGGTTCATTCTCAGAAGGTTGTGCTTTTCTAAGAGTTTGTCCATTTCTTCCAGGTTGTCCATTTTATTGGCATATAGTTGCTTGTAGTAATCTCTCATAATCTTTTGTATTTCCTCAGTGTCAGTTGTTACTTCTCCTTTCTCATTTCTAATTCTGTTGATCTGAGTCTTCTCCCTTATTTTCTTGATGAGTCTGGCTAATGGTTTATCAATTTAGTTTATCTTCTCAAAGAACAATCTTTTAGTTTTATTGATCTTTGATATTGTTTCCTTCATTTCTTTTTCATTTATTTCTGATCTGATATATATGATTTCTTTCCTTCTGCTAACTTTGGGTTTTTTTTTCTTCTTTGTTGTTCTTCTTTCTCTAATTGCTTTAGGTGTAAGGTTAGGTTGTTTATTTGAGATTTTGCTTGTTTATTGTGGTAGGATTGTATAGTTATAAACGTCCCTCTTAGAACTGCTTTTGCTGCATCCCATAGGTTTTGGGCTGTCATGTTTTCATGGTCATTTGTTTCTAGGTATTTTTTGATTTCCTCTTTGATTTCTTCAGTGATCTCTTGGTTACTTAATAAAGTATTGTTTAGTCTCATGTGTTTGTATTTTTTACAGTTTTTTTTCCTGTAATTGATATCTATTCTCATAGTGTTGTGGTAGGAAAGGATACTTGATATAATTTCAATTTTCTTAGATTTATCAAGGCTTGATTTGTTATGCAAGATATGATCTATCCTGGAGAATGTTCCATGAGCACTTGAGAAGAAAGTGTGTTCTGTTGTTTTGGGATGGAATGTCCTATAACTATCAATTAAGCCCATCTTGTTTAGTGTGTCATTTAAAACTTGTGTTTCCTTATTTATTTTCATTTCAGATGATCTGTCCATTGATGAAAGTGGGGTGTTCAAGTCCCCTACTATGACTGTGTTATTGTCATTTTCCCCTTTTATGGCTGTTAGCGTTTGCCTTATGTATTGTGGTGCTCCTATGTTGGGTGCATAAACATTTACTATTGTTATATCTTCTTCTTGGATTGATCCCTTGATCATTATGTAGTGTCCTTCTTTGTTTCTTGTAATAGTCTTTATTTTAAAGTCTATTTTGTCCGATATGAGAATTGCTACTCCAGCTTTCTTTTGATTTCCATTTGCATGGAATATCTTTTTTCCATCCCCCCACTTTGAGTTTGTATGTGTCCCTAGGTCTGAAGTGGGTCTCCTGGATACAGCATATATATGGGTCTTGTTTTTGTATCCATTCAGCCAGTCTCTGTCTTTTGGTTGGAACATTTAATCCATTTACTTTTAAGGTAAGTATCAATATGTATGTTCCTATTACCATTTTCTTAATTATTACAGGTTTGTTTTTGTAGGTCTTTCCTTCTGTTGTGTTTCCTGCCTAGAGAAGTTCCTTTAGCATTTGTTGTAAAGCTGGGTTGGTGGTGGTGAATTCTCTTAACTTTTGCTTGTCTGTAATGGTTTTAATTTCTCTGTCACATCTGAATGAGATCCTTGCTGGGTAGAGTAATCTTGGTTGTAGGTTTTCCCCTTTCATCACTTTAAATATGTCCTGCCACTGCCTTCTGGCTTGCAGAGTTTCTGGTAAAAGATGAGCTGTTAACCTTATGGGGATTCCCTTGTATGTTTTTTGTTGCTTTTCCCTTGCTGCTTTTAATATTTTTTCTTTGTATTTAATTTTTGATAATTTGATTAATATGTGTCTTGGCCTGTTTCTCCTTGGGTTTATCCTGTATAGGACTCTCTACACTTCCTGGACTTGATTGACTATCTCCTTTCCCATGTTAAGGAAGTTTTCAATTATAATCTCTTCAAATATTTTCTCAGTCCCTTTCTTTTTCTCTTCTTCCTCTGCACCCTCTGTTACTCAAATGTTGGTGTGTTTAATATTGTCCCAGAGTTCTCTGAGACTGTCCTCAATCTTTTCATTCTTTTTTCTTTATTCTGCTCTGTGGTGGTTGTTTCCACTATTTTATCTTCCAGGTCACTTATCCGTTCTTCTGCCTCAGTTATTCTGCTATTGATTCCTTCTAGAGAATTTTTAATTTATTTATTGTGTTGCTCATCATTGTTTGTTTGCTCTTTAGTTCTCCTAGGTCCTTGTTAAACATTTCTTTTATTTTCTCAATTCTATTTCCAAGATTTTGGATCATCTTTACTATCATAACTCTGAATTCTTTTTCAGGTAGGCTGCCTATTTCCTCTTCATTTGTTTGGTCTGTGGGTTTTTACCTTGCTCCTTCATCTGCTGTGTATTTCTCTGTCTTCTCATTTTGCTTAACTTACTGTGTTTGGGGTATCCTTTTTGCAGGCTGCATGTTCCTAATTGCCATTGTTTTTTGTGTCTGCCCCCAGTGTGTAAGGCTGGTTCAGTGGGTTGTGTAGGCTTCCTGATATTGGGCACTGGTGCCTGTGTTCTGGTGGTTGGAGCTGGATCTCGTCTTTCTGGTGGGCAGGGCCACATCCGGTGGTGTGTTTTGGGGTGTCTGTGAACTTAGTATGATTTTAGGCAGCCTCTCTGCTAATGGGTGGGGCTGTGTCCCTGTCTTGCTAGTTGTTTGGCATGGGGTGTGCAGCACTGTAGCTTGCTGGCCATTGAGTGGAGCTGGGTCTTAGCCTTGAGATGGAGATCTCTGGGAAGCTCTTGCCAATTGATATTATGTGTGGCAGGGAGGTCTCTGGTGGTCTAATGTCCTGAACTCAGCTCTCCCATCTCAGAGTCTCAGGCCTGACACCAGGCTGGAGCACCAAGACCCTGTCAGCCACATGGCTCTGAAGAAGAGGGAGTTAAAAAGAAAGAAAAATAAATAAATATATATATAAAATAAAATAATTAAAATTTAAAAATTATTAAAATAAAAAAATTTTTAAAAGAGTAATAAAATAGAAGAGAGGAGCCAAACTAATAAAGAAATCCACCAATCATATCAAGCACTAAAAACTATACTAATATAAAGATAAAAATCAGAAATAAGTCAGTTGCATACAGCAAACCCCAAGTCTACAGTTGCTCCCAAAATCCACTGCCTCAATTTTGGGATGATTCGTTGTCTATTCAGGTATTCCACAGATGCAGGGTACATCAAGTTGATTGTGGAGAATTAATCTGCTGCTCCTGAGGCTGCTGGGAGAGATTTCCCTTTCTCTTCTTTGTTTGCACAGCTCCTGCAGTTCAGCTTCGGATTTGGCCCCGCCTCTGCATGTAGGTCACCTGAGGGTGTCTGTTCTTTGCTCAGACAGGACGCGGTTAAAGGAGCAGCTGATTCGGGGGCTCTGGCTCACTCAGGCTAGGGGGAGGGAGGGGTATGGATGCAGGGCAAGCCTGCGGTGGCAGAGGCCAGCATGACGTTGCACCAACCTGAGGCGCGCCATGTGTTCTCCCGGGAAACTTGTCCCTGGATCATGGGACCCTGGCAGTGGCGGGCTGCACAGGCTCCCAGGAGAGGAGGTGTGGATAGTGACCTGTGCTTGTACAGAGGCTTCTTGGTGGCTGCAGCAGCAGTGTTAGCATTTCATACCCGTCTCTGGTGTCCCCGCTGATAGCCCCATCTCTGAAGCTCATTTAGGCAGTGCTCTGAATCCCCTCTCCTCGCGCACAATGGTATCTTGCCTTTAAGTCAGTTACAGACTTTTTCCAGTACTCCCTGCTGGCTAGCTGTGGCGCACTGGCCCCCTTCAGGCTGCGTTCACGCAGCCAACCATCAGATCTCCCTGGGGTCTGACCTCCGAAGCAGGAGCCTCAGCTCCCAGCCCCCGCCTGCCCCGGCGGGTGAGCAGACAAGCCTCTCAGGCTGGTGAGTGCTGGTCAGCAGTGATCCTCTGTGCGGAAATCTCTCCGCTTTGCCCTCCGCACCCCTGTAGCTGCGCTCTCCTCTGCAGCTCCAAAGCTATACCCCCACCCACCCCCTGTCTCCCCAGTGAAGGGGCTTCCTAGTGTGTGGAGACTTTTCCTCCTTCACTGCTCCCTCCCACTGGTGCAGGTCCCATCCCTATACTTTTGTCTGTGTTTTTTCTTTAGCCCTACCCAGGTGTGTGGGGGAGTTTCTTGCCTTTTGGGAAGTCTGAGGTCTTCTGCCAGCGTTCAGTAGGTGTTCTGTAGGAGTTGTTCCACATGTAGATGTAGTTTTGATGTATTTGTGGGGAGGAAGGTGATCTCCATATCTTACTCCTCTGCCATCTTGAAGGTCCCCAAGATATGAGAATTTAATGATGTCAAAATTACAGAATTTAACTTCCGAGTTCAGGGAAACTTTTTTTGTTTATTTTTTATAATATTGAGATAAACTTTTTCTGAACATTTAACTAATAGTTTTGAGACTTATGTAAACAAAATAATGAAACTATATTGCCTCCCTACAACTTCGGTGTCCATCAAAAGATGAAGAAAAGATGTTGTCTATATATACAACAAAATACTACTCAGCCATAAAAAAGAATGAAATTTTGCCATTTGCAACAACATAGATGAACTTGGAGGGTATTATGCTAAGTGAAATAAGTCAGACAGAGAAAGAAATATTCTGTATTATATCACTTATATGTGAAATCTAAAAATACAACAAACTAGTGAATATGACAAAAAAGAAGCAGACTCACAGATATAGAGAACAAACTAGTGGTTACCAGTGGGGAGAGGGAAGAGGGGGAGGGGAATATAGGGGTACCTATTAAAAGGTACAAACTATTAGGTATAAAATAAGCTATATGAATATATTGTACAACATGGGGAATATAGCCAATATTTTATACCAACTACAAAGGAGTATAACCTTTAAAAATTGTGAGTCACTATGTGGTACTCCTGAAACTTATATAATATTGTATATCAACTATACTTTAATTTAAAAAAATAAATAATAAAATATATCACCTCCCTAAGTAGGTAAGGATTCTGTGTTATACCAAAAGACAGAATAGAGTCATTTCAAAATAAATAGGCAAGAATTAAATGAAGATCCCAGAGATATTTCCTCTAGGAGTAAGAGTCTGGAATGAGTAACAGAACTAGGAAAAGGTGGCAACACTGACCCAAAGAGCAATGAGAAGGAAACAAGGAAGACATCTCAAATAAAAGTGCAGTGATCTGACAGAAAGAGAGACAGAGAAAGAAAGACACGGGACAGACAGAGACAGAGAAACTCCAGCTTGCCTTATGTTCTTCAGACAGTTAATTTTCTGTAAACATAATAACAAATGGAAAGAAATGAATTCTGTTAGAGGAATCAAAATCACCACAGGAAGCCCAAATCAAAGCATGGAGAACTAAAATGTCCTCTCACTGTTGGCAAGTTTAGACCTCCTTGAAACACAAGCTTCAACCCCACTGACACTGACAGGAGTTGTATGTGCCCCTAGAGACGGGGCTCACCCAGTTATGACAGCTGCATAACTAAACACCATGAATCCCATTGGAAATGCAGCTTCGAGCTGGACCCATGGCCAAAAGCCATGTAAACCCCTGTGGAGTGAGTGAATCCTGACTTTGTAGAAGGCCGACTGTCAGGAAAATTTAGGGTCCCATTAAAAATGCTCCACGTGCAATATTTGCTTTTCTCCACTCCTCTGTTGATGGACATTTAGGTTGCTTCCATGTCCTAGCTATTGTAAATAGTGCTGCTCTGAACATTGGGGTGCAGGTGTTTTTTTGAATTATATGTGGAATCTAGAAAAGTGGTATAGATGATCTTATTTGCAAAGCAGAAATAGATACACAGACATAGAGAACAAATATATGGATACCAAGGGGGAAAGGGGTGGGGTGGGAGACTGGGATTGACACACATACATTATTGATACTTTGTATGAAATACACAACTGATGGAAACATACTGTTTAGCACAGGGAACTCTATCTAATGCACTGTGGTAACCTAAATGGGAGGGAAGTCCAAAAGGGAGGGGATATCTGTACGTGTATGGCTGATTCATTTTGTTGTGCAGTGGAGGCTAACACAACATTGTAAAGCAACCATACTCCAATGAAAATTAATTTAAAAAAATGTTCCACATGGACATAGGGAGATATTTGGGAACAATGTGCATATCAGAACCTCATTTAGATGCTGCCATTTAAGTCTGTAAACCTCTGACATACAAAGAGAATCCAACTAGTTTGTTCCACAATTCTGAATATAATTCTGAACAATGTCAAAGAAGGAAGTCTTTCTTCAAACCATGGACAGAGGACATAGCCTGAAGGGTAGGAAAAAAAAAAAGCAATTTTCTTAAGCCTTTGTACTTTGTAATATACCAACAAAACAGGCAAAACTGAACTATCCTAATCATAAACACTTTTAAGCCATTCCAGAAGTGATAAAAACATTTATTTGCTTGCTGAAATCTTAACTGTGATTCATCACTATCATGGTGGAGTGAATTCCATCTAGTTAGGTGTTTTCATTTTCTTGGGAAAGCTGGTTTCTTTCCCAGGATCCTTGGTGCCAGGATTAACAGAATCCATTCAAAGTGGTGAAGAGTCAGATGTGGCCTTGTGTTGGGAAAGCCATATGGAGAATTTTGAACCCACTGGTCACCCTGCTGAAACAGAAACCTACCTACCCTACTCTCAGGTGTTTAAAATGTCAAAATTACATCCAAATTTCTTTGGTTTTTAACCAAATAGACACTTTGCTCCTTAAAAGGTAAACATCTCTTAAAGAGGGAGTACTTCGTGTTTTATCGATAATTTGCAACTTACTACGGTTAACATGCATTATCCTTTCCTGAAAGTCTCTCTTCATAGACCTGACTCTGTAAATGCTGGACAAGAGGAAGAGCCAGAGCTGGAGACATTGCAGGTGCCCAAACAGTACGCTGTGGGGAAAGTCTAACACATACAGTGAGTAGGGAACACAAGGGGGGATATCGTCCATGATTCTATTGGAAATTGGTGTGTTGCTGTGATCTTGAACCTCTCCAGTCATGCTTCCCACATGCATGTAGTTTTAGTCTTTTCTTTGTGGCAGAGTTACTACATTGGACATTTGCATGTATTAGACACAAGATCATTAGCAAACTACCTTATCTCATGGCCTCGAAGAGCATAAAAGAAATCTTTTGAGATTTCTGTTGACACTCATTTTACCTCAGAAAAATCTGCTAGCTTTAATGGATAGAGAACAGTCAGCATTTGATTACTAAACCAACTGGAGGTGGATTATTCATGACATAGTAGAGAACAAAATTTTAACATATTTATTGTAAAGTATGTGATTTATGTCAGTAATTGAGCATGAGGATAAAATACCCTCCAAATTCATTTCAAACCCTCTTTGAAAACACACTATTTGCACTAGTCAGAGCAACTGTCCCCACTTTCATGCTGAATCCGCTAGAGTTTTAGTTAGGCTCTCCTCAATTTAAGGAAAACAGCTTCTTACAGAGACCAGTGCAAAACTGCAGCCCAAGATATCCTCCATTACTTGTTCCCCAGTCTACTAAGTTCTACTCCCTTGGGGTTATTAACAGATTAAAGTTATAAAGAATTCTGAGGCATCTGGGATTTTGGGAGAATAAAGGCTCTGAAGGCTACCTCTGACTACAGGTTCAGATACTCAAGAACTCCAGCAGCCAAGCTCAGCATGGAGCCACAAAAGCAAGAAAAAAAAAAACACTGTAAGTGTTCTTCCTTAAACTCAGGGGCTCCTGGGCCAAAGGGACCCTGAACAATTGTGTTTTAGATCCAGGGTAGAAAGGTCTTTGCAGAGAAAGTGAGTAGAAACTGTACTGAAGTATGCATGTCATGATCTTTTTGAAAATGATAATTGATTCCTTAAAAAAAACAAGACAACATGAAATCAACAGCATGAATAGTCCTATAACCATTAAAGAAATTAAAATTTAAATTTAAAAGCTTCTACAAAAGGAATTTCTAGGCCCTCATGATTTCACTTGATAATTGTAACAAACATTTAAAGAATTAACAAGAATTTTATACTACCTTTTCCAGTAACAGAAAAGGAACACTTCCCAACTCATTTTACTGTTATGTTGATACTAAAACCAGACAAATATAGATTTTTTGGAAAGAAAAGAAAAGAAAAAGAAAGAATGCTACAGATGAATATCTCTCATGAATTTCGATGCAAAAATTCTCAATTAAATATTAACAGATCAAATCCAGCAATATATATAAAAAAATTATACCCAAAGACCAAGTGGGATTTATTCCAGGTACGCAAGGCTGATACAACATTCAAAAATCAATTACTATAATCTATCATATCAACAAGCTAAAGAAAAAATCATATAATCATATCAATTGATGCAGAAAATACAGTTGATAAAATCCAAAACCCGTTCATGATAAAAACTCTCAGGAAAACCAGCAACAGAAGGGAACTTTCTCAAATGGAAAAAGAACACATAAAAAAAAAAACCCTGCAGTTCAGTCTCCACCTAAGACTGGGAAGAAAGCAAGGATGACTGGTCTCATTATTCTTATTCTACACAGTATTAAAAGTTCTAGCCAGCCCATTAAGGCGAAAAAAAAAAAAAAAGACATCTATATTGGAAAGGAAGAAACAAAACCATTGTTATTTGCAGATTACATGATTACCTACATAGAAAATCCCAAGGAATCTACAAAACATCTTTTAGGACTAATAAGTGAGCTGAGCAAGAGTGAGGGGTATTAGATCAACACACATGCACTCCAATGTTCATAGCAGCATTATTCACAATAGCCAAGATATGGAAGCAACCTAAGTGTCTGTCAACAGATGAATGGATAAAGAAGAGTGTGTATGTGAAGTGTTCATCACACACACACACACACACACACACACACACACACACATATATATACATACATACACACATACTATGAAATAGCCATAAAAAATGAAATTTTGTCATTAGCAACAACGTGGATGGACTTGGAGGGTATTATGTTAAGTGAAGTAAGTCAGACAAACACAAATACTATATGACATCACTTATATTAGGAACCTAAAAAATAAAACAAACTAGTGAATATAACAAAAAAGAAACAGACTCACAGATATAGACAATGAACTAGTAGTTACCACTGGGGAGAGGGGTAGGGACAAGATATTTGTAGGGAATTAAAAGCTAAAAACTGGGCTTCCCTGGTGGCACAGTGGTTGAGAGTCCGCCTGCCAATGCAGGGGACACAGGTTCGTGCCCCGGTCTGGGAAGATCCCACGTGCCGCGGAGCGGCTGGGCCTGTGAGCCATGGCCGCTGGGCCTGCGCATCCGGAGCCTGTGCTCCACAGTGGGAGAGGCCACAACAGTGAGAGGTCTGCGTACTGCAAAAAAAAAAAAAAAAAAAAAAAGCTAAAAACTACTATGTGTAAAATAAATGTTACAAAGATATATTGTATACAAGAGAATATAGCACAGAGAATATAGCCAATATTTTATAATAACTATAAATAGGGTAAAAACTTTAAAAACTGTGACTCCTTATATCAGTAGTCCCCAATCTTTTTGGCACCAAGGACCAGTTTTGTGGAAGACCATTTTTCCACGGACCGGGGTGGCAGCGGGGATGGTTTGGGGATGATTCAAGTACATTACATTTATTGTGTACTTTATTTCTATTATTATTACACTGTAATATATAATGAAATAATTATACAACTCACCATAGTGCTGACAGGAGGTGGAGCTCAGGTGGTAATGCGAGTGATGGGGAGCGGCTATAAATACAGATGAAGCTTTTCTTGCTCACCCACTGCTCACCTCCTGCTGTGCAGCCTGGTTCCTAAAAGGTCATGGACCGGTACTGGTCTGTGGCCTGGGGGTTGGGGATCCCTGCATTATATGGTACCTCTGAAACTTATATAATATTGTAAATCAATTATACCTCTAAAATGTATTTATATATTGTATGTAATATATATAATATAAATTGTATTTATATTTTTTATAAATAAAAAATTAAACAAAAATAAAGAAATAAATGGAATGGGGAACATGAGCTCATTGAGGAAAGTGGAGACAGTCACCTCACTGTTGCTTTCCTGCTCAACCCCTTACATTTCACAATAGCGTTTCTATAACCTAACAATGAACACTCGGAAACTGAAATTAAAAACACTGTAAGGGACTTCCCTGGTGGTCCAGTGGTAAATCCACCTTCTAATGCAGGGGACGCGGGTTCAATCCCTGGTCAGGGAACTAAGATCCCACATGCCACGGGGCAACTAAGCCCATGTGCCACAACTACTGAGCTTGTGTGCCTCAACTAGAGAGCCCACATGCTGCAAACTGCAGAGCTCACAAGCTCTGGAGCCCGCATGCCACAATTAGAGAAGAGAAAACCCGCATAACACAACTAGAGAGAAGCCCACGCACGGCAACAAAAGATCCCATGTCCCGCAACTAAGATCCAACACAGCCAAAAATAAAATAAATAAATATTTAAAATAATAATAATAATAAAACTCCCAAAGCAAAGAGCATATAAAAAAACCCCACAATGTAAGTTACAATTGCTCCAAAAAATAAATTATTTCAGTATAAATCTAACAAAATACATACAAAATCTGACTTCTAAAAATTACAAAATACTAATGAAATAAATCTAAGAAGACCTAAATAAATGAAGACATATACAATCTTCATGGATTGAAAGACTCAACATAGTGAAGATGTCAGTTTTCCCCAAATTGATCCACTGGTTGAATGAAATTCCTATCAAAATCCCAAAAAGGGTTTTCATTTTTGTTTTCGTTTTTTTTGGTAGATGTTGACAAACTTACTCTAAAATTTCTATGTAAAGGTACAGGAGCTAGAATAGCTGAAACAATTTTGAAAAAGGAGAAAAAAGTGGGAAATATTACTCTATCTGATGAAAAGGTATGCTGTATACCACAGTAATAAATATCTACCATAGATACATCAATCAATGGATCAGAATAGAGAACTCAGAAATTGACCCTAACAAATGTGCCCAAGTGATTTTTGACAGAGATGCAAAAGCAATTCAGTGAAGAGTGTAGCCTTTTCAACAAATGGTGCTGGAGCAGTCAGATATCCATAGGCAAAAGAAATAAAACTTGACCTGAATCTCCCACCTTATATAAAAATTAAAATGCATCACATACTTAAGTGTAAAACATAAAACTACAAAATTTTAGAAAAAAACCATAGGAGCGATTCTTTAGTAACTAGAGCTAGACAAAGAATTATTTGGCTTGACAAAGAATTCTTTTTTTTTTTTTTTCTTTTTGCGGTATGCGGGCCTCTCACTGTTGTGGCCTCTCCCGTTGCGGAGCACAGGCTCCGGACGCGCAGGCTCAGTGGCCATGGCTCACGGGCCCAGCCGCTCCGCGGCATATGGGATCCTCCCAGACCGGGGCACGAACCCGTATCCCCTGCATCGGCAGGCGGACTCTCAACCACTGCGCCACCAGGGAGGCCCAAGAATTCTTTTGATCACATCAAAAGTGTGATCTGTAAAAAGGAAAAGTTGATAAAGATGGCCTCATTAAAATTAAAACGTTCACTCTACAAAGGCCACTCTTAAGTACTGAGAGATAAAAAGACATCTTATGGACTGGGTAAAAATATTTGCAACCACACATTTGACAAAGGAATTGTATCTAAAATATTCAAAGAACTGTTAAAACTCAACAATTAAAAAATACAGTCAGAAACTGGGCAAAGACATACATAGACATTTCATTAAAGAGGATATATAGATGGCAAGTAAGTATATGAAAGTATGTTCAACATCATTAGCCATTAGAGAAATACAGGTTACAACCACAATGAGATATCATTACACGTCTATCAGAATGGCTAAAATTAAAAATAACAAAACAACAACAACAAAACACCAAACACTGGTGAGGATGCAGAAAAGTGAGGTCACTTATACACTGACATTGTTAGCGGGAATGTAAAAGGGTATAGTCACTCTGGGGAAAAAAAAAAAAGAATTGGCAGTTTTCTTACAAAGCTAAACATGTGCTTAAAATGTTTACCAAAGTCTGGTGGTTGTACTATTGGGCATTTATCCCAGAGAAACTGAAACTTATATTCACACATTCATAGCAGCTTTATTTGTAATAGCCGCAAACTGGAAACAACCCAAATGTCCTCCAAGGGTGAATGGTTAAACACACTGTAGGACATCCATCCACACCACAGAACAATACAGACAGACCTCGGAGATATTATGGGTTTGATTCCAGACCAACACAATAAAGCACCTATCACAATAAAGAGCATCACACAAATTTTTTGTTTTCCCAGTGCATTTAAAGTTATGTTTACACTATACTGTAGTCTATTGAGTGTACAATAGCATTATGTCTAAAAAAAATTGTACATACCTTAATTAAAAGTACAAAATGAAAAATTACAACAGCAATATCCAAGATCACAGATCACCATAACAAATATAGTAATAATGAAAAAGTTTGAAATATTGTGACAATTACCAAAATGTGACACAGAAACATGAAGTGAACAAATCCTGTTGAAAAAAATGGCGCCAATAGACTTGCTCAACACAGGGTAACAAACTTTCAACTTGTAAAAAACGTAATTAGGTGAAACCCAGTAAAGCAAGGTATCCTGTACTCAGCAATAAAAAAGTACAAGTTACATATTGTATGATTCCATTATGTATTATTCTTGAAATGACAAAGGGTTGAGATGAATAACAGATTGGTAGTTGTCAAGGATTTGTAAGAGAGTTTAAGGAGAGAGCTAACTGTGGCTATTAAGGGTAGGATGAGGGATCCTTGTGATGGAACTGTTCTGTTCCTTACTGTGGCAGTGGGCACACAAATATAGACATGATAAAACTGCATAGGGCTTCCCTGGTGGCGCAGTGGTTGAGAGTCCGCCTGCCGATGCAGGGGACGCGGGTTCATGCCCCGGTCCGGGGGGATCCCACATGCCGCGGAGCGGCTGGGCCCGTGAGCCATGGCCGCTGAGCCTGTGCGTCTGGGGCCTGTGCTCCGCAACGGGAGAGGCCACAACAGCGAGAGGCCCGTGGACCACAAAAAAAAAAAAAAAAAAAAAAAAAAAACTGCATAGCACTACATACATACACACACATGTAAGGGCATAAAAAGTTGGTGAAATCTGAATGTTAATAGTAATTCCTAAATTTCACCTATATAAGCAGGACCTGGGTTATTATCAACTTCCCTCAAGTGTTTTTGACATTTTTGAGAATGTCTTTAACATTTTGAGAAATTGCAAAACTATTTCCAAACTGGCTGCACCATTTTACATTCTCACCAGCAATGTATGAGGGTTTCAGTTTCTCTGTATCCTTGTCCACACTTGTTATTGTCTTTTTGATTATAGCCATCCAAGTGGTTGTAAAGTGGTATCTCATTGTGATTTTTATTTGCACTTCCCAAAGGGCTAATGATGTTGAACATTATTAGTGATGTTTATTTACCATTTGTATATATTCTTTTGAGAAATGTCTATCTAGATCTTTTGCCTATTTTTAATTGGGTTATTTATCTTTTTATTATTGAGTTATAAGAGTTCTCTATGTATTCTGGATACAAGTCCCTTATCAAAGTTATGATTTGCAGTTAGTTAGGATTTCAAGCATTTTTATCAAACATGGTCTACATCTTTTATAAATGTGGAAACTGAGGACTAGAGAAATTAAGAGGTTTGGGGTAGAAACAGAACTAGGTCAAGATTTCCCTACTACCAAATGTGGAATGATGCTGCTACTTTTTTAATTATTATTATTATTTTTTTTATTTTTTTATTAGTTTCTACTTTATAACAAAGTGAATCAGTCATACATATACATCTGTTCCCCCATCCCTTCCCTCTTGCGTCTCCCTCCCTCCCACCCTCCCTATCCCACCCCTCCAGGCGGATGCTGCTATTTTTAAAAGCAAAACCAAAAGAAATGAAAAAGTGTATCTTCCAGCATTCTTTACTTTAGCTCAGCACTAACCTAAACTCTCTCATGACCCATGAAGTAACAGAAGTGTGTAACCCCACTGACTCCTGCAATAGGAATCACAAAAGAGCTCTTTTGTGAACTTCATTTAACCTTCCTGACCAAGGAGATTTTTTTCCACCTAAGCAATAGCTAACAGAGCACGTTCCAAGTCTTTTTTTTTTAATTAAGTTCTGTTCATCATGAGATCCATCCTGATACATATAACCTCCTTAAAAGGAAAACATATAAAATGATATGTTACTAATGAAGATTGTATTCAGTGTATAAGACCACAAGAGTGTTAAAAACCACAGAAATGGTGTTAGTTTTATTCCTAGGTGTTAAGAAATAGTGCCATTAAAGCATATGTGACAGTCCAGTTTGAAAAATGTAACAAATTAAAGTGGGACTTCTCAAGAGGGATTTCTTTCTGAAAAGGTCAGCTATAAAAAAGAGAGAAAAAAAGATCTCTGACTCCCAAGATCACCAAAACAATATCATTTACTTGTCTTGACACCCATGTGTGAAGTTTTATGGTGTTCACCACTAACCATAACAAATGTAGTTAGAAGACAATATGTTTAGAAAAGAATCAGTAACAATGATACCAGTAATGATAACAAAGAAAATTGATTTTATTTTTGCTCTTTTCCAAATACATATTTTACTTTTTTGTTAGGTCAGTCACTTTAGGAAAGAAGGTAAAATGGCTTTTAAAAAAGTGTACTTCCTTGAATATGTATTACAAAGGTGCTTAAAATATAATTTTTCCAGAGAATGAATGGTCTACTATTCCTATGAAATTTTCAGGAATGTCTTTGATGAATGTGTCTCATTCCATATACCTAATTGCCCTCCTCATATATCTACTTTTTAAGAATATAATATAATGAAATCTATTATTTTCATCTAAACACGTCCTTTATTTTTGCAGACTACTGTTGTAAATTACATTGGCATCAAATGAGGAAACAGCTAGGAACATTCTTATTTTAATATAAGTGGTACAGAACTTCAGATGAAAAAATTTCATAATGGTTTTGTAGAAATGGTTTCGGAGTTTCTCTGAGCACAAACTAGATCTTGTCCTCCATGGCAGATGTCTTTTCTAACAAAGAAAGATGTCTTCAGGTTATCACATTTGGGCTGCTGACCCAGGTTTCTCTCAGCCAGGTTTGACTTTTAGGTTCCAGTTTATAGGGTCCTAAAATCTGAAAGCAGTTCCCACCCAAAGGGTGCAGTGTTTCAGTCTCTCCTTATATTCCTCTTACTCATCCTGGCCTCTTCCCTGGCTCTTTGGCTCTAGCTTGAGCCCAAGGATGAAAAAATTATTGCCAATAGCCATTTCTGCATTTCAGCTCACAAGGGCAGTATTTTGGGGAGAGGGAATGTACTTTCAGGGCCATTTTGATCACAGATTTTTGTAGGGAGGGAGAGACTGAAGTAATTAAGAGGAATGTATCCAGAAATAATGTAGAAGTCTTCTCTGTGATAAGGATGGGAGTTGAACTTCTGAAGGGGAGATTTCTTAAGGTATTCAAAAGGATGCAACATTTCCTCTGGTGGATCCAAGGAATAGGAAGAGACAGCAAAAGAGAAAGACTGTGTTCGTGGGGATGAGAGGGGCTCTACAAGATGCCAGCAGGCTAGGATCCTAAGACAGAGATGGTCAGCAAGACATCTTTCCTTCTTTGATAGAATGTGGCCCAGAAACCATATGGGCAGCTGAGTTCTTACTTTTGCTTTTTTGTTAATTTCTTTATAATTTCCTGAACAGAAAAGCATAGGCTCAATGCAGCTTAGGGGAATGAAAGGTGGGGATTGTTCAGGACCAGAAAAATTAATGCAATACCAAAAGCAGTCAAGAGATAGCACAGGAGGACATGGAGGCAAATGCCTGGGTGACAGTCTGGCAGGAGAGGTGACAAGTGACCCCCAGTTTACACTAAACATTCATTTTCGTAAAAATTCTTAGAGAGGGCACAAAATTTCTTCATCCCTGAAGAGTGAGGACTGAGACTTATTTTATTAGGGAATATTAAAATAAAACATATATCCCATAAGACAGAAAAATCTGGGGAAACTTAGGTTGTGTTTGTAAATTCTGGATTTCCAGTGGAAAAGCTCGGGGTCTCAACGTCACTTTAACAATGCCACGTAGGCATGTGTCAGCCTCATTTCCAAATGTGGTAGAAAATAAAGAGGTGGAATAAAAGCTGAAGATCCCTTTGTCTGAATTTTCTGATCTCTGTTTTTATAGAATTATCTTTCTTTTGCTCCTGGTCTGGTTACTTTACCGAAGGTGCTAAAGAGTGCCTCTTCGGGAGATTAGCGACTTTCTGAAACAGGTGATTTCAAGGCACAGAATTTTCTTGGACTGAAGGAGCAGGGGTTTCAAGTTGAACAGACTTTTTAGTCAGCAATTTTAGAATTATATTACAAGATAATTCTTGCTGACTAAACAAATCACTGTACAATATAAGTCAGACACCTTCTCTGGGATTAAAGCAGCTCTGGCTGTTCCAGGTCTAAAAAGAGAATGTTGACCTTTCAACACTGACCAAGACAATAGATGAACAGCTCTGCTACAACATTTGCAATTTGCAGAAGGAGTTGGCTTGGATCCACTGAATGATCATTTGCTATGTGTCATGAATCTCAACAAATGAAAGGATCTGCATTCAGTTGTTTCTGTGGCTATCAACATAAACAGGTCAGATGAATTATTGATAGCCTTTGGATCAGTGAAGTGCCATTGGAATGACAAATGATTGGCACAGTGAAAATGTCATATTCCTTATTCCCCAAACACTCTGCACAAACTCCTCCCACCTTGCCTTCCTTATATCGCTTTCTATCTCAAAGGACTTCTTCTCCCACAACCATCATACCCATTTTCTTTAAAATCCATTAATTCTACCCTGTCTGACATCTATCTCAGGAAGCCTTCTTCGAATAATCAAACCTACAATAATTCTCTACCTTTTCAGCACTAACTTCTAGAATTCCTATAATTTGCACCATTAATTACATAGCCTAAAATCTATAAGGGTCTCATATAAGGTCTGAAATGTACTACTCGCCTACCCTCTCCCCATCTTCCCCCAAAAAGACCATTGGGTTGAGGTCAAAAGCCCTCATGAAACGGCTAGGTCCCGCACCACTGCACTTCCCCATTGGCTCTGAGAACAGGCTACCACATGTGTGATTTCTGGCTGATTAAGAATCGTAACCCATATCTGTTTTTTTCCCTCTTATTCCTACCAGTGCCAGGCACATGCTAGGTAGAGTATTTTAATTATGCTTTGACTAGACCTTCCAATTCCACTGTGCTTCTAGACTGCAGAGAAGTTTGAGATAAATGTTGTCAGAGATCAGTGTTATAAAAAGTCCTGTTTTTTAAACTGATGCCACCATGAGATGGGTCAACTACCGAGTAATGTGAACATTGGCATTTACCTTTGGATTGCGCCATAAGTACAGAGCACGATGTCAAACGTAAACCGTATTTCAAGTGTGTATTCAAATTTCAGGTCTATTTCATTCATGTTTATCTTTAGGTTCTCATTGCTGGGCCTTTGGGTATAAATTCACAAATTCTTATAAAAACTACAGTTGACACTTGAACAACTCGGGAGGTTAATCTGAGTATAATTTATACTCGGCCCTCCTTATCCAGGGTTCCACTGCACCTGTGGATTCAACCAAACATGGAGTGTGTAGTACTGTAATGTTTACTATTGAAAAATATCTGTGTATAAGTGGACCTGTGCTGTTCACACCAACATTGTTCAAGGGTCAACTGTATATTAAAAGTTCTAGGAAATCAGATCTATGGCAATGTTAGACTTGCTCGGTCCTCAGAAGGACTTCTTTAGAAGCTCTTCTTACGTGAGTCCCAAGAGTGGGACGTTTTTTCTCAGTTAAGTGCTAAGATTCATTGGAATGAACAGGTGTCAGAAATTCTGTCATGACACGGTTCTACCAGTAACCTGAATGGCAAGTCCCTTAAACTCTGTGGTGAGCAAAAAACCAGGGGAGACAGGACTGTTTGTTTAATAGAGTAGAATCCCCATCCTCCCTCCACCCCTGCCAAGTTTGAACTAAATATTTTAAAGAAATGTTTTTGAGCAGAGAATTCACAGACTTTAAGGCACTCCTATACTTCTTTATGGACTGAGAACAGTTTTGTTGCCACTTTTAAGAAACTAATTTTAGTTATATGTACACATAGGCTTAGGGAACTACAGCGAAAGAAAATTATGTACATGCATAGTTGATTTGCCAGAAAATCTAGATCATTCACACCAAAAAAAAAAACCCATAAAATTTATAGGTCTAACTCCTGAATTTTTCAGATGATGAAATCTGTGTATATATTTAAAAAAAGGGTGTAAGTTATCAGCTGCAGGACAATTATAAAGACTGGTAGTCTTTAGGTATAAATATCACATGGGGAAATCTACTTCATATAAATGCACTGTTTCAGCCTCATTGATAGCAATCGATGAAAAACTTTTCTTCCCCATAAATGGTTCTTCTAAGTTTATATCCCTCTGTTCTCAGATAATGTTATTTGTCTCCACCAATCATGTGTTCTCTGCAATGCCGTCCTCCCAAGTGTGCACTTACCAAAGCTCAGCTACAGGATGCTGTTGCCTTTGTATTTTGTGTAAGATTTTAAACCTACTCCCTGCTGTAGTTTTTAGGCTTTGGTCTTTAGAGGCACATCTGTTGATACACAATTGAATAATGACACTGAAAAACTGCTTTTCCAGACAATATAGCCAATAACAGAATTTCTAAAATCCAGATTTTTAGTTTTTTGCTACAGAGACATACAGATTCACCTTACTGCGCTCTTTACCCTCTGCCATGCCTTTGGCAAGCTAAACCCTGCTTAGCAAGAGAGAAATTACATCTATACATTTAAACTCTCAGTGTACTGGGGAGTTTCCAAGTATAAAATTTATTTTTTAAGTACACCTTTTAAAACAACTAAAATATGAGGAAACAGTCTTTGAAATGTAACATGACAGATGGACAGAAAACTTTACTAGCATGATGGATGGGTCCTTATTTATTCCTCTGTGAATGGCTGCTGATCATAATCACTTTTATAGCTTGACTGCAACAAAAAGGATTATTTCTTTTGTCCTGGAATTTCAGAATGAGCATATTTGTTCAGAGGATGAAGGGGACCAAATTAGACCAAGCTACTGGTGTATAATAAATTCACAGCAATCATAAGCCAGTGTTCTTGAATTGTTAAGACACTATCAACTTTAAATATTCTGATCCTCTCATAGTTAGCTCGCTTATCCTTTTGTCCTTATTGAATTAACTGCCATTTCTTTCACATTGTCCCCGAGGGGACCTCATTTTAAATCTTTTCAGTTTAATTCCATTAACTGGCATATTGTCTGGTCTCATGTTCTCCTCCTGGGTCTTGAACTTATGTTCCCCTCAATTCTTAAACCCCTTAGCTATATTTTGTAGCTTTGAATGACGACTCGCTCCATCTGTAGACAAAGCATGTGCATTCTTATCTTTCACTTCCAGGCTAATGTTTAACAATGAATTCACAATCCTGGCAGTTTATCAGCCCGTTAAATAAACCCAAGTGCAGAGTTCCTTGATTTTAAAGCCATCATACTGAAATCCAGGGATATTGGCTCACTAATTTGAGCATAATTTAAAAGCTAACAATTCTAAATTATAGTAAATGGATCAAAGATAGATATAATTTGTCTTTTCAGGTCTCCCTGACTAGAACGGAGGCAGATCTGGAGTCACACTACCTTGGGTTTATATCTCTTATTCACCATTGATTAGCTAGGTAATCTTGGGCAGATACCTCTCTAACCTTCAATATTTTCTTCTTTAAGATGGGAATTAAAATAAAAGTTCATTCCAAAACATAGTGTTGTGATGAGGACTTAATAGGTATAATCCTCGTAGAATGCTTAATATAATATCTGGCACATGGTAAATACTCAATGATACTATCATTATCAACATTGCTATTAAAGTACCATTGCACCTATTAGTCTCATACTTATATACTTCCTGCAAAGCACATCTAAGTCCCACTTTACTTGAGACCTCAGATTACACATGGAGAATGTCATCTTGGGAGACAGGCTTTGTACAACTTATTTGTCACTTATCTATACAGCTGTTGTAATCACCCTCTCCTTTTAATTAAACTGCAAGTCCCTTCAAGAGAGACCATATCATATCTCTTTACAAACACAAGGTCAGCACAATGTCTTTCTCCCACAGAAACTGTGGTATATTTATTATCAACAATAAGGGTATAAAGAATCAGATTTTATTTTCAACTTATTTTTAGGAAGAAACCAAAACTGGAATCAGATGGCAGGTTATTACAAGGAGATGTAAGTAGGATTATGGAGCTAATTAGAGTTGGGGAAGCTTAGGGAAAGAAGAAGAGAGATAAATCTATCTTTGGGCCAGTCTTGATTATACATAGATGATAAAAATAACTAAGTGATAAACACAAATCACAATGCTCATCTTCACAGAATTTCACCTTACACCTGGATAATCCCATTGCATTCAATTAGTAAATACTTTCAAAAAGGATTTGGAATATAATCAAATATATATTCCAGAAAACAACCCACAAAAAGAGATTGATGTCTAGCCCATTGATAATTGTCAGTTGTTCCCTGATAACATATTAAAACAGGATGCCAAGCTGTGTTTCATTACTTGGACTATACAAATGATCTTAATGGATAGTATCCTTAAGGAGTTTATGTACTGGAGAGTTCAAAATTCTCAAGAAGAACTCCAAGCTCACTTAGTTTCCTAGGGGGGTCTCTAGTGATGACATGGGATGAAACTTGATTGATAAGGCTATTTAAGAATTCAAGTGTTCTCCAAATTTGAGAATTTAAAGGTTGACCCTAGCTCAGTCTATCATGGGTTCAATCTTATTTCAGCTCCATTTCTTCTCATTAACATATTTCTTTTGATATAAAAATAATAATAGCCAAAAATGAACTCAAAGGTTTCATATCATCTACTTAGAAAATAATGCATTTTTATATTAACAGCTACTTGAATGTAACTGCATTATGGCTCTTGAAATCAAATTAGATAGCCAGCTCCTTACAATTTTGAATGAATGGTAAAACAACTATCATATAAATATGGTGACTCTAGGAAAAATAAATAGTAGTAAAGTACATCTCAGGCTAGTCATTGCACAGAGTCCAGTGACACAGCTAATGAAATTAGCAAGTAGGAAACAACCCTCAGGTAGGCAAGTCACCTTGGTTTTATACTGCAGCTGAGCTCATCAAACTCAGGGGGCCATCCTCCTATTACCCATGAAGGGGTCCTCTATGGATAATAAAGATGGGCAAGGAAATCTACTATCACAATATAGAAAACAACTTTAAATCAGAAATGCCCGATCGGGATTGTTACCTTTGGAAATGAAAGAAAAAGAAATAACAAGTAGAGGGTTGGAGATTAAAAAAAAATCACTAAAACAAAAATTATAACAATTAGGATTCTTTTCAGCTCTGTGTAACAGAAGCACAAATAGTGTGTCTTAACTGAATAGATGTTTATTTTTCTCACACAATGAGGTGACCAGAAGCAGGAAGTCCGTGGTGGCTCAACAAGCCATAAGGAACCAGACCCCTCCTCTCCTTCTGCTTCTCCACCATTAATGAATAACTTTCATTCTCATGCTTGCAAGCTGTCTGCTCCATCGCCAGGCATCTGTCCCTCTAGATATGAGAAGAGTAGGAGGGCAAAAGGCAAAGGACAAAATGCAAAAAGTTCCATGCCATGTGAGTACTTCTCCTTTAATAAGTTTTTCTACAAGTATCATTCAATGATGTTCACTTACACATTGTATGGCTTCCTTGGCTAGTATCCTGAGAAGCTGAGTTTTTCAGATTGGCATAATACCAAAATATTTAGGGTCAGTTAGGAAAGAGGAAGAAGAGAAGAGAAAAGATTCTGGACAGACAATGAACAGTGTCTATCAAAAACTCTTGCTTTAGTTGTGGCACGCAGGCTCCAGGGTGTGCAGGCTCAGTAGTTGTGGGGCATGGGCTCTCTAGTTGTGGTGCACCAGCTTAGTTGCCCGCAGCATGTGGGATCTTAGTTCCCCAACCAGGGATTGAACCCGCGTCCCCTGCATTGTAAGGTGGCTTCTTAACCACTGGACCACCAGGGAAGTCCCCCAAAACTCTTGTTTTATCAACATTTTTTTTTTTTTTTTTTTTTTTTTTTTTTTTTGCGGTATGCGGGCCTCTCACTGTTGTGGCCTCCCCCGTTGCGGAGCACAGGCTCCGGACGCGCAGGCTCCGGACGCGCAGGCTCAGCGGCCATGGCTCACGGGCCCAGCCGCTCCGCGGCATATATCAACATTTTTTTAATGAATAGTTTTTAAATTATTTTACAAACCATACCATCTTGTGAATAATAGATTTAGAGCCCCAAATCGGAATAAACTTGAATGTCACAACCTACTCAGCCCCCAGGAGCTACCATTCCCTTTATCGTACAATCTAAATGCTCAATTCTTATAAAAAATGACTTCAGAAACTCTACTGAAGTTTCTACAAAAACTCAAATTCCCAGAAATTTTCCTGGGAATTTGTCTTTCATTATTATTTCTGAGAATCCAAAAAGATCACATCTTTTTTTACAGATTTCTTTCGGTTGTCTCTTGCCTAGTGCAGATGTTAGCTCATCTCTTATAAGTGGAAGCCTTCTGCTTATGATCTCTCTTCCTCAAGTCTAGAAAACCCCTTTGCCATTTTCTAACCTAGTTAAAAGAAGATTAAAACAGGTATCATTGTAAAAATCTATGCAAGGATGCCCTGATACAATGAAAATGATGAAGTAACTTTTAAAACTGATACTCTGGACCTTAGTCTTAGCACCTATGTTTGGATTACCTCCCCTATTGGGGTTTTCTCAGCAATTTGGGGAGAAAAGCAAATGAATATTTTTACCTTATACATTTATGAATAGGACTAAAAAGATCCCTCCTAGAACAAATTGAGGGCCTGCCCCAAGGACAAATTCCAGCTTCTAGTCTGCAATGGAAAAATTCCTTAACACCTCTCGACTATTAGTTTTCCAGCTGCCATAATTTTAAGATCCAGCTCTAATAGGAAAAGAGCACTAGATTCTGTAAAAATGCAGTTTGTTCACACTATTTAGGAATCTACGGTGCTATTAACATCCAACATCAAAGAATCTTAGCTCCACAAGGGACCACGGAAACCATCTAGTTGGGCCATTCATTTTAATTTGGAAGAAATGAAACCTGAGAGGATACCTAAGCTTACTTTACAAGTCAGTGATCAAATCAAACCAAAGATGAAGGCTTTGGTTTTAAACCACAGTTGACTGACAGCAACACCTAGGATGATGGTGACCTCTGACTCTTACATATGGCGGTGGTTATTTAGAAAGTCCATGACCCAAACTCTTCAGTGATTTTTCTAGACCTCCTCTTATCTAAGTGCCTCTGTTGTTTCCAAAAATGTCCAGAAGCTGTACTTCTGGGAATGGGAGGAACCTCAGAAGAGAAATATTCATGTTACAGCTCCCTATGATATTAGTGCTCCTTAACAAGTCAAGAAGAATATTTCATTAGTGTCTGTGTTCAAAAGTCCTAACCTTTCTTGTAGTCAACTGAATCTTATCTTGGATTTTGGTCAGTACGCTTCCCTTTACAACAGAATTCCTCAAACTAGTTGCCTATGATCACAGATTCTAATTCCTCTCCCCCAGCTGCTCTAAAACCCACCCTAATCAGACTTTTATTCCATCATTATATTAAAGTTCTCTTGCCAAGGTCACCAGTGACTCCATGTTACTTAATCCAGCAGTTAATCTTTATCATCTTCTTGCTTGATTTGTCAGCAGTGAAACACTTTCTCCACCTGGTTTCTACAACATTCTCCTTTTCTTTTTCCCACCACACTGGCCACTCCTCCTTAGTTTCCTTTCCTCACTCTTCCCCTTCCTTGTTAACCTTTTACTGCTGGCTGCCTAGAGATCAATTCTTGAGTGTTCTCTACTCTATACTCACCCCCTTAATGATCCTTCTCTGTCTTATGGCTTTAAACACCATCCATATCTTCATAATTCACAAATGAACCCCTTTAGCTTGGATCTCTTCTCTAAACTCTGGACTTGGATATTCAGCTACTTCTGGACATCTCCAATAAATATCTGGTGGGAATTAATTCTTAGCATGTTTAAAAACAAACTCTTGTTCCTCTGATGGTTCTTTCCATCTGAGTTAATGACAGTCTCATAGTTCCAGTTGCTCAGGCCCCAAACTTGGATCATCCTTGATTTCTTTCTTTCTTGTATGCAGCACTGAACACATCAGCAAACTCTGACTGTATATTATATTATATTCAATACATATTATGTTATGTATTCTAAGTGTATTGAGAATCTGGCCTATTCTCAGCACGTCAACTACTACCCCCTTGGTCGTAGCCTGGATTATTGTGATATCTTCTTAAAAGTTCTCTCTGCTTTTGCCCTTGCCCCCACCTACCTCCATGGTGTATTTAACACGCAAACCAGAAAGAATCTGCTGGTCTATTCAGACTCTGTCACTGCTCTGCTCCAAACCCTCCAGGGCTCCCCATCTCAGGTGAAAGCTAAAATCTTACAGTGGCCAGCAATGCCCGACCCCCTCCTCCTGCCTCTCCCACTACCTCTCTGAACAGGACTCCTGACCACCCCTTTCCTCACTCTTCTCCACCACACTAGCCTTCTTGCAGTTCCACAGCCTTTAGTTTCCTCTGCCTGGACCTCTCTTCCTCGAGATACCTGCATAATATCTTCCCTCCTCGTACTCAAACTTTTGTCTAATACCCCCATTTCAAGCATGCTTTCCCTGATCACCTTAATTTAAATTTCTACTTCACTCCCACCCTGCTCCTTGCCTTTATTTTACTTCCTTTACCCCTCCTTTGCACCACTCCCCACTTTATTATCTTCTGAAGTTCTACGTGATTTTCATCTTATTGTTTATCCCCTCTTCCCCTTAGAAAGTAAGCCGCATGTAGGCAGAGATTTTTTTTTTAATTTCTTTTTTTCAGTGCAGTCTAGGTAGTAGTGGGGGTAGAGTTGGTTCTTAATAAATATTTTTGAGGAATAAATGAATGGGTGATAGTGATTATTGGATTTTTTTGTAATTCGTTCAAATGAAAAAACACAAAACAGAGGTAATCTGAGACCTTAAGTACCCTTGGTTGGTAAGCATTATTCAAGTCTAAATGATGGGTTTTTCTAGGAGGTAGATGTTGAAAGTCAACGGACACTCAGAGGGCTGAATTCAGTTAGATGATGTAGGAAACACATGAAAATCTGTACTTCTAAATGCTAGTTTAGAAAATTATCCTAAAATGTGAGACTCTTTCAGAGAATTCATATAGAGTAAGTGCTTCTGAGGAGGCTTTGTGATTTTAAAATCTCCAAAAGCTATTGTGGATTTGGTTAGAAAACTTATCTGAACTTGACCTTGCAGAAAAGGGCATATTTTAGACCATCTAATAAATAAAATGTACCTGCATTTAAACTTTTTCTCCACAAAAACGTTAAAATGAAAAGTTTCAAAACATAAATCCAGTGCCCGCATGAATTGGCTGCAGTTTTATGATCAACAATAAAAGCTGTCATGTGGCTTGTCAATTACACACAAATGAGAAGGTCTTCACTGAGGTCTCCACACAAAAGACTTTAATGACTCACAAAAAGTCTACATTAGAATAAGTGTCAAGGAACAGCTAATTAATAAGTGCCTGGTAAGGAAAGACTGACATTAATGTAAATTAATGACATTATGGAATACTGCGACAATCTGCAACTGAGGATTTACATAATCAGTCATAATAGTTCCCTTATCTTGCAGGTCAATAGCGTGCAGTTTTAAGACATGCTAATGCATATTTACTCGTTAAACTGCAATGCCTTCTAAGAGGGAGTGTGGGTCTCTGGTTGAATTAATTTATATTTGAATTATAATAGCAGATAACTGCTTCACATATTGGAAGTAAAAATACATAAATTCAAAGATGTAGATGAGCTATAGGTCATTTGGAAACATCTTTGTGTTTCCTATTTGTGTTGTAGAGACAGCTTGCAATCTACTAAAACATCATCATAATTAGAGTCTCAATTGAGACAGGGTCTTAGATCTCTATTTGCCTTGAATTACCTGAAAAGACTGTGAAGAATATCTTTGGCAAGCCTGGAGGAGGTAGAGTGTGGGAAGTGGGAAAGAAGATATAAATTTGTTACCTTTTATTTCGTAGTAAAAGCACAGCAGAGTCCCAAAGCAAAATGCCACAGTGATGAGAACAAATGATTCCAGGTCCTAGGTATTCTCTATGACCCTTAAAAGTGAAAAATCTCTAAGTGATAATTATATTTGACACTTTGAAGTAAATAGTCTAATTTTTTTTGCCCCTAAATTACCACAATCTATCACAAAAATAAATGCAAAATGAGGCTTGCTAGTTTTATAAGATCAATTATATTGACTTATTTGTTTATATAAATCCAACACTCCCTAAACTACATTCTGGCCAGAGAGACTTACCCCTACTTATTCCAAGAGCAAATTTCCTCTGTGCTACAATGTGTTTTCGTAAGTGTCTAGGGGCTGTCTGATGACACAGTCTTTACAGCCCAACCTGGAACATGAAAGATATATGGTGAACAGTGCCTCTGGTCATTGCCAAAGTCACCTATACAAGGAAGCTAAACACTGACTTATCACTATCTCACTGATAGTGATAGAGGCCAAACTCCTGCTTTTAAGATGCACGTAAATTTGGGTAGATTTTTCTCTTAGAATCCAAACAAAAGGTTTTCAGATTCCCAAATGGCTATATTTTTTCAGATGAATGGCCTTCTCTGCTTTAGTGAAGTGGCATAGCCCAATATGGGGGAATTTATCATATCATGGCGGGTATGCATTTTAAATAGGCTGCAAGGGGCTTCGCTGGTGGCACAGTGGTTAAGAATCCACCTGCCAATGCAGAGGACATGGGTTCGAGCCCTGGTCTGAAGATCCCACATGCCACGGAGAAACTAAGTCCGTGAGCCACAACTACTGAGCCAGCAAGCCACAACTACCGAAGACCACACACCTAGAGCCCGTGTTCTGCAACAAAGAGAAGCCACCGCAATGAGAAGTCTGTGCACAGGAATGAAGAGTAGACCCCTCGCCGCAACTAGAGAAAACCCGCATGCAGCAACGAAGATCCGACACAGCCAAAAATAAATAAATAAATAAATAAATGTTTAAGATGCGTATAAATAAATAAATAAATAGGCTGCAAGGCAATGCTGTCACAGCATTTGGCTGCACCAACACTTCATTTAGGGATCAGTGCTCATCCCTCATTTGCATGGACACTGACTTCTCTCCTCAAATTAATAGGCATTATACATCTACTTTTTACTTGCTAGCACTATGCCAAGATGTAATGCTATGGGAAAGAACTATACAGGAATTGCTTTGGACAGCCAGCCTGTGTGTACAGTTGGCATCATTCAATGTCCCTGGCAGTCAGAATTTCATAGTTCAAAAGTGGGACATAGAACACACAAAAAATAATTATAAAAATATGGCGAAGTTAAGAAAAGGCTGACACATAGAAACAGATAATCTCAATTGACTATGATTAGGAAAGATGGAATAAAAGGTTTTCAGATTGTCTGAAACCTTCAAAATCTGGCTCAGAGAAGAATTTTGGGGGAAATGATAAAATGGGGTAAAATGTATAATAATGAATGACTTCAAGAAAAAGAATGTGTGAAAGATCAACAGCATTAAATAATTTTAATTAGTAAATTCTACCAATTTGAGGGCTGTGTCTCAGATGAAATTGTTGCCGTCCGTATAAATTAGCCATTTTAAACTGCAATGGGACATGTGATTAGGACCATACTTCCTTAAGAGACAAGTAGAGAAGGGAGAAAACAAAGTAGATTTTAGTCCAATCCCCACAGAAACTTTTAAATAGGCATTGAAGTAGGTCACCAAAAATGCAACTTCACATGACATCAGCTGGGTAGAGATCTACAGTGATCATTCACAGTGGCCAGACTCCGAGTTATATAGTCCTCTTTATCCTTAGAGTTTGAGGTTATTTCACTTTCATCACTCTTCCATAGGAAGTATCTTGCCTGAAGCCTCCTTTTTTAGAAGTTTCTATAAGTTGTATGACTTGGTTTGTGGCAGGCCAATGCACACACTGAGAACAACTAGAAAAGCTCTATAGCATACAAAAGTCATCTTCTGATAGTGTCAGAGCATGAGGCAGTTAGGATTCCACAGAGGAGAGAACTGCCATCAGTAGTGAGTTTTACCCTGGAGGTACTGCCATTTCTGAGTATGGGACAGAGACTGAGCAATTAAGATCTGTCTGGGTAGAGATCTAATGCTGGGCAGAGAGAAACTATGAGGTCTTTCAAAGGGTTTACAGGGCTGGGGTGATAAAATTGGAGAGATGAGTGGCCTCCAGCTTCTGGCAGGTTCCTCCTTAGATAATTTGGTGAATTCTGAAGGTGCACAGAGTGGTAGAATAAAAAGCTAAGCCACAGATCTCTGAGAAGCAGAGTGAAATTTTCTTTTGCGATATTGAGAAAACAAAGATTAGAGTTCAGAACCTGTCAGAGGGAAGGACCTCAATAAATGTACAATCTCATATTTGAAAGCCCTGCAGAGCTATGATCTAGGAATAGGGGTGAACAAGAAGTAAATATATTATTACCAAAGCTACAGACCAGTTTTAACTATTTCCTGATTGGACTAAGGTAATTAGCTCCCTAACCCCACCTGTTGAGAAGGGGAAACTGTTATTCTTCTTTGGAAAAAGGTAAAATCATTTGTAGCCTCTGTAATTATTTTATACAAAATGTCTATCATTCCATATTAAAAAATTACTAGAAATGCCAAGAGACAGGACCACTTAATGAACACAAAGAAAAAAACTCACAAATATACAGATATTAAAATTAGTAGACAAAGATTTTTAAATAGCTGTAATTAATATATACCAGTAGACAGAGAAAAAGATAGAAAAATAGCTGAAGGAATAATTTCATCAAAGAACTGGAATCTTAAAAATAATCAAGTAGAAATTCCAGGCTTGAAAAAAACAATATTTAAAATTTATTAGATAAGTTAACAACAGCAGACATAACAAAAGACAAGATTAGTGAACTGGAAGATGATGTCAAAACATATCTTCTACTTAACATTGTACTAGAGATCCTAATCAGTGCACTAAAGCAAGAAACTGGAATAAAAGACATAAAGATTGGGGCTTCCCTGGTGGCTCAGTGGTTGAGAATCTGCCTGCTAATGCTGGGGACACGGGTTCGAGCCCTGGGCTGGGAGGATCCCACATGCCGCGGAGCAACTAGGCCCGTGAGCCACAACTACTGAGCCTGCGCGTCTGGAGCCTGTGCTCCGCAACAAGAGAGGCCGTGATAGCGAGAGGCCCGCGCACTGCGATGAAGAGTGGCCCCCGCTTGCCACAACTAGAGAAAGCCCTCGCACAGAAACGAGACCCAACACAGCAAAAATAAATAAATTAATTAATAAACTCCTACTCCCAACATCTTCTTTAAAAAAAAAAAGACATAATGATTGAAAAGAAAAGGAGAACATATAATGCTCATTAATTGCAAATTACATGATTGTGTGTATAGAAAACACAAAAAGAATCTACAGACAACTGTTAGAATTAATAAGTTGATTTAGCAAGGCCACCAGATACAAGATGTTATACAAAATTCAACTGTATTTTTATATATTAGCAACAAACTCATAGACAATGAAATTTTAACATTTTTACACGGCACCCAAAACATCAAATATTTAGGAATAAACCAAATGAAAACACTATAACTCAACAGATGTTATAGAGAGATTTTAAAGACCTAGGTAAATGGAGAGATATATCATGTTCATGGATTAGATTCACTACTGCAAAGATACATTCTAGGTTGATTTATGGCATTAATAAATTATGATCAAACTCCCAGAAGTTTTGTGGGGTGTGTGTGTGTATGTGTGTGTGCAAATTGACAATTCTAAATTCTAAAATCTATAAAGAAATACAAAGGCCTAAGAATGGTCCAGGCCTCTAAGAACAAATTTAGAGGACTTACTACTGGGTATCAGATTTTTCTACACAACTGTAGCAATTAAAATAGTGTGGTATTGGTGCAAGTATAGCCAAAAAGACCAATAGACTAGAAACAGAATAGAAGGCTCACATGTATGGTTACTTATCACCACATGTATATGGTTACTTATCACCAATAGTTACATTGTACTGCGTGGGGAAAGGATGGTTTTTTTCTAAATGGTGCCGAGTCAGTTCAATATCCATATTTTTTAAAACAGTAATCTCCACTCACTACCAGACAGCACACTCAAAAATCAATTTTAAATTGATTGAAGGTCTAAATATACAAGTAATAAGGCTTCTTGAAGACCACATAGGAAAATACCTTCTGACCTTTGAGTGGAGGTGATCTGGAGAGACTGATATCATTAGCAGAATCTGGGTAGAGGAGAACTGGCTGCCTAGCTTGTCCAGGCACATGAGGTCTCAGGCAGTCTCAGTGTGTCCTCTGGATTAAGTGTCGTGTGCCTGAGAGGCAGGGAGGACACACAGATCCCAGACGTAAGGAGGGCCTGGTCATACAAGGAATGATGAAATTCACCGTAAAGTTCAGGAGCAGAATTCAGGCCCATGTGGAGAATCAACATTTGAGATGCAGACCTGCACACACCCTCTCCACCCTAACTTTGCCAACTTTCAGTCAACATTGTAGTAATAAAAATAATAACAGTAATTTTAAAAATAGCTAGCATTATTAAAGGGCTCACTACGTGTTAGTCTCATTATATGTTTTTCATGTTTTAATTCACTTGATCCTCACAAAACCCTATGATGGATTTATTGCTATTATATCACTTTACAGATGAATATCTTGAGGCACAAAAAGGTACAATAACTTGCCTAAGGTCTTAGAAATGATTACTGGTGGAGCCAGGATTGAAACCTGGTCAGTTTAATTCTCAGGAGAATAGTTTTCATTGCTTCAGAAAGAGCAATCCTGGAGGATTGACTCAGATTGCAATTTCTACTACTTAGAGGGGACAGAAACACAATACTCTTGAGTTCAACACTGAGTATTTGAAAAGTTAATAAATCTATGTTGTGTTTCTTACATATCTGGATTTGTGAACTAAAGTCTATACTCTTCATTCTATAAGCAAAAGTAGAGAAAATACTCTGAAAAGTACATATACTATATGCTAGACAGTTTTGCACATGCAATCTTGAGAGGGAGATAATTTTATTTTAATTTTATGAAGGAAGACATTAGAGATACACAGAGATTTATATAGAGAGGGTTTCTATGTATATAAAATGGCAGAAATGAGATGAAATTTTGGGATTATTCATCTCTGGTTCATTGCTCTTTTCACAATGACCAATCCCAGTCCCCTCCAAAAACAAGCTCAATGAAAACTAAATGTCATTAATTAATAGATAACAAAAATTTTACACTCAAGTCTCTTTTGGTTCCTAGTTATAGGTGATTAGGAAAAAATAATTAGTGAATATTACCTAATTATTTTCTAAGTTAGAGGTACATGTGACTTAGCCAAAGAAATCAGATATGATTTACTGTGGCTTCTAACCCATCTTCTGGGTAGAATGGTGACTCCTAGAGATTTTCTTTCATCCAAGATCCCAATATTTTGCTAGCTCCCTAAGGCTGCTGTCATTTTAAGGCACACCTTTCTGGAGAAGAATGATTATTTCCACAGCAGTAACTGCTTATGTTATTAAGAAAAAGAAGGAGAAAAATAAAGCAGGAGGTGGATGCCACCAGGAGAAAAAAGATAGCTTCTATGGCCTTAATTTCTGGGCATCACATTCTTCAATCCTCAACAGCAGGTAAGGGATAATTTTCCCAGCCAGATCAGTCTCCTTCCTCTAGAAACTTTAGTGTAGGTTTTGGGCTTCAAGTTAAATCCTGAGCCTCTATGGATTCATAGGACTTTCTAAGATGAGGTATGTGGAAGGTTTCCAATGTGAAAGATGATGCCATGCTACGGATAATCTCAGATAACTTTTACAGATAATCTTTATCTCATTTAATCTCTACAATAAGCCAACAGGAAGGCTTCCTTTACAATTTACAGAGTATAAAGCCAAGGCTCAGAGAGATTGGGTTACCACACCAAGTTCACAAAGTTAATAAATTGTAGGGCTGAGATTTGAACCTGAGAGTTCACTGACTTCAAAACTCATGTTCCAGGAATTTTGGGAAACCTCTCCTCAATGTTCACAAAGGAAAAATGGGTATTTAGTGTATTGATATACTGAAATTTTTTTAAAGACTTAGAGAAACATGAACCTCAATTAGCAATTTGAAACTTAACTTGATGAACGATATGTATGCTAGAACACAAATTGTATATTGCCTTTCATCATTTTCTGAATAGTTGGACAGCTCCTTCATTATCTTGGTCCTTTCAGCACTCTTTGGGTATCCAAAGGCACACTGCTTCTGGGACCAGCCATGCTCAAATTAACAGACTCCTAAATCACCTCACAGGGCTCCACAGTAGGAGAGTGTGTTTCACTCTAAAATGACTAAAAATCGTATGTCTTTAGCTAATTGAGTTTACTAAATCTTAATCAATATTTTCCAGTTCAAATGAAACACTCACTTCCTCCACTTAGCTAAGGGCATTGATTGCTAATAAGTATTCAGGTTAATGCCAGTCTATCAGCTACTAATTGTTGCCAAAACAAGTGACCACAAACGTAGTTGCTTAAAGAAACACAAATTTTGGGGGGGTCATTTGTAGAGACGTGGATGGACCTAGAGAGTGTCAAACAGAGTGAAGTAAGTCAGAAAGAGAAAAACAAATATCATATATTAACGCATATATGTGGAATCTAGAAAAATGGTACAGATGAACCAGTTTGCAAGGCAGAAATTAGACACAGATGTAGAGAACAAACATATGGACACCAAGGGGGGAAAGTGGTGGGTGGGGGGATGAACTGGGAGATTGGGATTGACATATATATACATATATACAGATACAATATATAAAATAGACAACTGAGGGGAACATATTATATAGCACAGGGAACTCTACTTAATGCACTGAGGTGTTCTAAATGGGAGGGAAATCCAAAAGGGAGGCGATATATATATATGTATGGCTGATTCATTTTGCTGTGCAGTAGAAGCTAACACAACATTATAAAGCAACTATACTCCAATAAAAATTAATTTAAAATTTTTAAAAATAAAGAAACACAAATTTTTTATCTTATAGTTCTGAAATGGAAATGGGTTTCACTGGGCTGAAAACAAAGTGTAAGCAGGGCTGCTCTCCCTCAAGAGGTTCTAGGGTGTTCAAAGAAAAAGTCAACTGAGTAAATTTTAAAGATTTTATTGGTTTTATTTAAGGATTAGCGAAGCGGGCAGCATCCAATCTAGCAGATAGAAAGGAGTTCCGAGCAGATGTACGTAATGAAAGATTTTTATAGGCAGAAGGGAGCAGGAACAAGGAAGTTACACTAGGCAAAATAGCGGGTTGATTATTGCAAGTTTACTTTTCTTTAGGGGTCTATCAGGCAGGTTACCTAACTAGTGTTGATCTGGTGATTCCTGATTGGTTTAAGCTTCCATTTCTGGGAGAGCTGAAACTGTAATTAAGTGTTAGTTGGGTGACATGAGGCTTAGCAGAAGCAACTCCATTTGGGACCTGTTGTCTTAACAAGGGGAAAACCTCTTTCCTCATCCTTTTCAACTCATAGAGCTGCATTCCTTGACTCATGGCCCCTCTCTTCATCTTCAGAGTCAGCAGTGTGGCATCTTCGAATCTCTCTCTTTTCATCATTATAGCCTTCTATTCCTCTTATCTCCTGTCTCCCTATTATAAGAAGCTCTGTGATTACATAGTGCCTGCCAGGATAATCCAGGATGATTTACTCATCTCAGCATCCTTAACTTAATCACATCTGCAAAGTCCCTTTTGCCATATAAAGTATCATTCATAGGTTCCAGGATTAGGACATGGGTATGGGTATAGTGGGCAGGGGTCATTACTCAACCCACTACAGCCAGACAATATTTTTCTATTCTACATTTAATGCAAAAGAGATTAGTCCATATTATTGATGTTATACTATTTGTAAGCATTTTAGGAGTGGTTTATTTTCTAACCAAGCTAATTGTAAACAGTCATTATTAAATAATAAGTATTTTCCTTGGAAAAGCTAATAGTAAACTAAAGCAACAGTAATGAATTAAGCTCCACTTCCTTGAGAATTGCATGGTAATTGTTCTCCAAAGATGTATTGCTATTTACCTCATTGGCAAAGTAAATAGGAGTCTCGTCCTCAAATGGTAAAGAATAATAAAAATAAAAATAAAAACGTTTAATATCAGCCACTTGTGATTCGGAGGGCTTTGGTTTACATATTTTAAAAGCTTTTCACAAAACCAGGAAGTTGCAATAAGATTTGAATCAATGTCATTCAGATGTCTTTACAAGGCAAACAAAGCTCTATCAATTGAACAACCAAACCCCTGTTCAAATTAATCAGTAGGAACTTGATAAATTCCACTGATGTAGAAAATTAGCACTTTGCATGTTTCCCAGATTTTGATTTCATTTGGGCGTCTGGTCATGAATTATAACCACTCTTCTTGGACTCGAGCTATTTCACTTGAAATCCATTATTTCTAGCAGAATTATGAGTCTTGTTAGGGAAATGCCAGCTATTTCCATTTTGAGCATCTGCACTGCAGTTCTATTATTAACATGGAGCTCATTTAAAAAAGAGGAAGAATTAGATTTGTGTCTTTGGGGCAGTGGAGGAGGGGTGGGTGGTAGTGACTGGAACATTAGTGAAACAAACAAGCACACAGGGCTGCTTCCCACTGACACAGCTGTCATGTAAATATCTGTCCCTGCTGTATAGCTAAGGGATCCTGGGCTTAAAGACCTTGTAGCCATATGTAAACAATACAGGGCTGATGACAGGTTTACAGCATTGGAGACAACGTGTGCAGCTGTTTCATCCTCCTTCCTATAGTGAGGTACAAATGTTCAGGACGCAAATCACAGATGCTTAGAACTGCCTTCTAGAAGCTTACAGGGCTAGTCCTGCTTTTGTGATATGCTTCACATCACTGCCTTACAGGTCAGCCTGTACAGCCCAAGATGTGAACGCTTCCTTGAAGGTTCCCTGTTGCGTCTCTCCCTCCCTCTCTTTTTCTCTCCTCCAGCTTCAGCCCACTGTAGCCCTTGAGGAGCAGTTAGCAAAGTATCTCAGTGCCCAGCCCCCAACCCAGCAGGGTGCATCTGATCAGAGGGCTCACCAGATCAAAAGATCTAAGAGGCTAACGCCCAGATAAGACATTTATTCTGTCCCCTGATTCTTGCACTTTTCTCCACAGCAATCTTTCCAGGATTCAGCCCAGGCTCCTTACAAAGAATCAAAAGGAAAACAAAATATTATTTCAGCCAAAGTTCACTTAGTAAAAGTGCAAGCTCCTGTGGCCGTGACTTCGAAAACCATGACTCTGAATATGTCAATTTGGAAGGAAAAAAACTTTGCTTTCTCTTTCAGCTCTTGGAATTAAAACTGAGGTGACTATGCATATTTTTTCAGACCAATAAACCCTTCATTTTGACTTCTGGATGCTTATCCATATTCTTCTGGTAAGCATAGTATTTTACAATCTGAATTACACAGAACCCAAAATTATTTTATGTTTTCTTGTCACATTATGTGTTTATGGACACAAGGCTGATTTTTAAACATTTTTCCCTTTTGTTTGAGCCATATCCTTAAGAAGCAGTATATAGCACATTCAGATTTTTGGGCTCTGCTATTAGACTAAATCAATTTAAATCCATGCATATCCACTTATTAAATCTGTGATTCTGGACAAGTCACTTAAGCTATCTAAGCTTAAAATTCCTTACTGTAAAATGGGGATAGTAGTAGTACCTATCTCTTACGGTTGCTCTGAGGATTAACTGGACAATCCATAACAAGTCTTTAGTTTAATTTCTGGCACATAAGACACACCGATTTAAATATGAGCCATGATTATGATTCTCATATTTGAAGAACACTGGTGTAAGTTAGGGCCTCTTACCAAAAGAAAAATATAAGCTTACCAAACCCACACATAAATAGCTTCTCAACTTCTAACCATGTAACTGCCAGAGATTTACCCCCAAATGGAGTGTCCCCTTGAAAACCACCACCTATTCTGGATCCAGGATACTATATATCACCTAAGGGAACTTCCCCTTCCCTCCCATAAATCTGTACTCACTACCCTGTTCTTTCTGAAAAATAATGGTACAAGAATAGGAATAAAATCAACCCAGAACTTGGAGAGTCCCTACTTTTATGAGAATGGAGTAGAAAGCTTTAACTGATGGGCCAAACATTTTAGTTAGTAGTATGAGTTCACATGCTCAGCTACACATGGGGTTGAAAAAGCTTTTGTAGATAGGAATGGGAATTTAAATGCTCAGAGTGTTCTTCCTTTGGAAAAGGTAGTCTGGGTTCCAACTATTGACACAAAAGTCAACCTTTTTGGGTATACTAATGTAAATGGTATTATGTTTTAAATTTCAAATTCCAATTGTTCATTGTTGGCATATAGGAAATGACTGACGTTTGAATATTAATTTTGTATCCTACAAACTTTCTATAATCACTTATTAGTTCCAAGTCTGTTATTGTTGTTGTTGTTAATTCTTTGGGATTTTCTATATATGTGAATGCATTTTTCCTGTCCATATTCACTGTCTAGCCTCTGTGAAGAAATGTCTGCATTTGTTAAGCCCAATATTCTCCACATTGTACACTATGTATGACGGAATTAAGATTTATAAATTGTGGGCTTCCCTGGTGGCGCAGTGGTTGAGAGTCCGCCTGCCGATGCAGGGGACTCGGGTTCGTGCCCCGGTCCGGGAAGATGCCACATGCCGCGGAGCAGCTGGGCCCGTGAGCCATGGCCGCTGAGCCTGCACGTCCGGAGCCTGTGCTCCGCAACGGGGGAGGCCACAACAGTGAGAGGCCCGCATACCGCAAAAAAAAAAAAAAAAAAAAAAGATTAATAAATTGATAATATTTTCTTTGGGTGTAGTGGGTCCAGGAGAAAGCAACAATTTGTTAAAAGTACATCTTTAGCATCTTTCTAATAATTTCTAATATCCCATAATGATGATATGAAAGCCATCTTTGAGCCTTGATCAGGAAACTGCCACTAAGTGTTGTTTTGTTTTCATTGCATTTAGTTTTATGGTTATCATACATTTATGGCAATGGTATTAATTTTCCACTTACAGTACTGATTTTAATTTTACATTTTAAATTAGTGTCTTTAGGTATAAATAGTAAATGGATACAAAGAAAAAATATATAAAGTAATTAATCAATCATGGAGATTTATATGACTTGGCAAACATCCTGAAGGTGGTATAGTGGAACTAACAATAAATGTTCCAGGATAAACTAGTCAGACCCATAAATCAAATTGCAGAGGTAAGTTAGTTATTAGTGGCACTGATCAGTTTTTAACTGTCATGACCCCAGGCAAAATTATTAAGTGGACAACGACTGATGGTCAATAAACTCTAATCACTTTTAGGCTGTGTAATCTTTGTGGCTAGCATAAATGCTTGGCTTAGAGTAGGATTCAAAGAACATTTGTGGCACAAATGAGTGGATGAATGAATTCTGCATCCTCATCGTCTACTTGATATCACTTCCACAAACCCTGAAATCTCTTCTCTATCTACCAAGTGACTACGTCCCTGGCTCTGTCCTTTGGCTATCACAGTCCTTCTGAAAAAACCTCAACTGCTTCCTGTAGTTCAAAATTACCTCACACTCCTCCCACAGCTAAAGCTCCCTACCAATTCGGGCTTGATATTAAAAGGATGAAGTTGTAAAATCATCCATACTGAGTTATACTAGGACCGATATGTCTAATTGTCTCAGGATGGGCTGGATTTTAATAGAGGCCTTTATGAATCCCAAATAATGTCTACTTGATAAAGTGCATTACTGAAAATCATCTTAAGACAAGAAACCAGGGAGGAACTTCAAGATGGCGGAAGAGTAAGACGTGGAGATCACCTTCCTCCCCACAAATACATCAAAAATACACCTACATGTGGAACAACTCCTACAGAACACCTACTGAATGCTGGCAGAAGACCTCAGACCTCCCAAAAGGCAACAAACTCCCTATGTACCTGGGTAGGGCAAAAGAAAAAAGAAAAAACACAGACAAAAGAATAGGGATGGGACCTGCACCAGTGGGAGGGAGCTGTGAAGGAGGAAAGGTTTCCACACAGTAGAAGCCCCTTTGTGGGTGGAGACTGCGGGTGGTGGAGGAGGAAAGCTTCGGAGCCACGGAGGAGAGTGCAGCCACCGGGGTGCGGAGGGCAAAGCGGAGAGATTCCTGCACAGAGGATCGGTGCTGACCAGCACTCACCAGCCCGAGAGGCTTGTCTGCTCGCCCGCTGGGGCAGGCGGGGGCTGGGAGCTGAGGATCAGGCTTCGGAGGTCGGATCGCAGGGAGAGGACTGGCGGCGTGAACACAGTCTGCAGGGGATTAGTGTACCACGGCCAGCCGGGAGGGAGTCCAGGAAAAGGTCTGGAGCTGCCGAAGAGGCAAGAGACTTTTTCTTGTCTCTGTTTCACGGTGCACAGGGAGAGGGGATTAAGAGCGTGACCTAAACAAGCTCCAGACACTAGAACGAGCCTCGGCTATCAGCACAGACCCCAGAAACGGGCATGAGACGCTAAGGCTGCGGCTGCCACCACCAAGAAGCCTGTGTGCAAGCACAGGTCACTACCCACACCTCCCCTCCCGGTAGCCTGTGCAGCCCACCACTGCCAGGGTCCCGGAATCCAAGGACAACTTCCCTGGGAGAACGCCCGGCGCGCCTCAGGTTGGTGCAACGTCACGCTGGCCTCTGCCGCCGCAGGCTCGCCCTGCATCCGTTCCCCTCCCTCCCCACCCCACCCCCGGCCTCAGTGAGCCAGAGCCCCCAAATCAGCCACTCCTTTAATCCTGTCCTGTCTGAGCAGGGAACAGGCATCAGAGGGTGACCTACATGCAGAGGCGGGACCAAATCCAAAGCTGAACCTCAGGAGCTGTGCGAACAAAGAAGAGAAAGGGGAATCTCTCCCAGCAGCCTCAGGAGCAGCGAATTAAATCTCCACATCAACCTGATGTACACTGCATCTGTGGTGTACCTGAATAGACAACGAATCATCCCAAAACTGAGGCGGTGGACATTGGGAGCAACGATGTTTATATATTTTTCCCTTTTTCTCTTTTTGTGACTGTGTACATGTATGCCTCTGTGTGTGACTTTGTCTGTATAGCTTTGCTTTTACCATTTGTCCTAGGGTTCTGTCTGTCCATTTTTTTTTTTAGAATAGTTTTTAGCACTTGTTATTATTGGTGGATTTGTTTTATTTAAAATTAAAAATTTTTTTATTTTTAATAATTATTTTTAATTTTAATAACTTTCTATTTTATTTTATTATTTTCTTTCTTTTTTTCTCCCTTTTATTCTGAGCCGAGTGGATGACAGGGTATTGGTGCTCTGGCCGGGTGTCAGGCCTGTGCCTGTGAGGTGGGAGAGCAGAGTTCAGGACATTGGTGCACTAGAGACCTCCTAGCTCCACGTAATATCAAATGGCGAAAATCGCCCAGAGATTTCCATCTCAACACCAAGACCCAGCCTCACCCAATGACCAGCAAGCTACAGTGCTGAACACCCTATGCCAAGAAACTAGCAAGACAGGAACACAACCCCAACCATTAGCAGAGAGGCTGCCTAAAATCATAATAAGGTCACAGACAGCCCAAAACACACTACCAGACGTGGACCTGCCCACCAGAAAGACAAGATCCAGCCTCATCCACCAGAACACAGGCACTAGTCCCCTCCACAATGAAGCCTACACAACCCACTGAACCAATCTTAGCCACTGGGGGCACACACCAAAAACAATGGGAACTACGAACCTGCAGCCTGTGAAAAGGAGACCCCAAACACAGTAAGTTAAAAATGAGAAGAGAGAGAAACACACAGCAGATGAAGGAGCAAGGTAAAAACCCATCAGACCAAACAAATGAAGAGGAAATAGGCAGTCTACCTAAAAAAGAATTCAGAATAATGATTGTAAAGATGATCCAAAACCTTGGAAATAGAATGGAGAAAATACAAGAAATGTTTAACAAGGACCTAGAAGAACTAAAGAGCAAACAATAATGAACAACACAATAAATGAAATTAAAAATTCCCTAGAAGGAATCAATAGCAGAATAACAGAGGCAGAAAAACAGATAAGTGATATGGAAGATAAAATAGGGGAAATAACTACTGCAGAGCAGAATAAAGAAAAAAGAATGAAAAGAATTGAGGACAGTCTCAAAGACCTCTGGGATAACGTTAAACGCAACAACATTTGAATTATAGGGTTCCCAGAAGAAGGAAAGAAAAAGAAAGGGACTGAGAAAATATTTGAAGAGATTATAGTTGAAAAGTTCCCTAATATCTGAAAGGAAATAGTTAATCAAGTCCAGGAAGCGCAGAGAATCCCATACAGGATATATCTGAGGAGAAACACACCAAGACACATACTAATCAAACTATCAAAAATTAAATACAAAGAAAAAATATTAAAAGCAGCAAGGGAAAAGCAACAAATAACATACAAGGCAATCCCCATAAGGTTAACAGCTGATCTTTCACCAGAAACTGTGCAAGCCAGAAGGGACTGGTGGGACATCTTTAAAGTGATGAAAGGGAAAAACCTACAACCAAGATTACTCTATGCAGCAAGGATCTCATTCAGATTCAACGGAGAAATCAAAACCTTTACAGACAAGCAAAAGGTAAGAGAATTCAACACCACCAAAACAGCTGTACAACAAATGCTAAAGGAACTTCTCTAGGCAGGAAACACAACAGAAGGAAAAGACCTACAAAAACAAACCCAAAGCAATTAAGAAAATTGTAATAGGAACATACATATTGATAATTACCTTAAATGTAAATGGATTAAATGCTCCAACCAAAGGACTTAGTCTGGCTGAATGGATACAAAAAGAAGACCAATATATGTTCTGTCTACAAGAGACCCACTTCAGACCTAGGGACACATACAGACTGAAAGTAAAGGGATGGAAAAAGATATTCCATGCAAATGGAAATTAAAAGAAAGCTGGAGTAGCAATTCTAATATCAGAAAAAATAGACTTTAAAACAAAGTCTATTACAAGAGACAAAGAAGGACACTACATAATGATTGGGGATCAATCCAAGAAGAACATACAATTGTAAATATTTATGCACCCAACATAAGAGCACCTCACTACATAAGGCAAATACTAACAGCCATAAAAGAGGAAATTGACAGTAACACAATCATAGTAGGGGGCATTAACACCCCACTTTCACCAATGGACAGGTCATCCAAAATGAAAATAAATAAGGAAACACAAGCTTTAAATGATACATTAAAGAAGATGGACTTATCTGATATTTATAGGACAGTCCATCCAAAAAGAAAAGAATACACTTTCTTCTCAAGTGCTCATGGAACATTCTCCAGGATAGATCACATCTTGCATAACAAATCAAGCCTTGGTAAATATAAGAAAATTGAAATTGTATCAAGTATCTTTTCCAACCACAATGCTATGAGACTAGATATCAATTACAGAAAGAAATCTGTAAAAAATACAAAAACATGGAGGTTAAACAATACACTACTTACTAACCAAGAGATCACTGAAGAAATCAAAGAGGAAATCAAAAAATATCGAAAAACAAATGACAATGAAAACACAACAACCCAAAACCTATGGGATGCAGCAAAAGCAGTTTTAAGAGGGACGTTTATAGCAATACCATCCTACCTTAAGAAACAAGAAACATCTCAAATAAACAACCTTACACCTAAAGCAATTAGAGAAAGAAGAAGAATGAACCACAAAGTTAGCAGAAGCAAAGAAATCACAAAGATCAGATCAGAAATAAATGAAAAAGAAATCAAGGAAATGACAGCAAAGATCAATAAAACTAAAAGCTGGTTCTTTGAGAAGATAAACTAAATTGATAAACCATTAGCCAGACTCATCAAGAAAAAAAGGGAGAAGACTCAAATCAATGGAATTAAAAATGAAAAAGGAGAAGTAACAACTGACACTGCAGAAATACAAAGGATCATGAGAGACTACTACAAGAAACTCTATGCCAATAAAATGGACAACCTGGAAGAAATGGACAAATTCTTAGAAAAGCACAAGCTTCTGAGACTGAACTGGGAAGAAATAGAAAATATAGACAGGCCAATCACAAGCACTGAAATTGAAACTGTGATAAAAAATCTTCCAACAATCAAAAGCCCAGGACCAGATGGCTTCACAGGCGAATTCTATCAAACATTTAGAGAAGAGCTAACACCTATCCTTCTCAAACTCTTCAAAAATATTGCAGAGGGAGGAACACTCCCAGACTCATTCTAGGAGGCCACCATCACCCTGATACCAAAACCAGACAAAGATGTCACAAAGAAAGAAAACTACAGGCCAACATCACTGATGAACATAGATGCAAAAATCCTCAACAAAATACTAGCACACAGAATCCAAGAGCACATTAAAAGGATGATACACCATGATCAAGTTGGGTTTATCCCAGGAATGCAAGGATTCTTCAATATACACAAATCAATCAATGTGATACACCATATTAACAAATTGAAGAATAAAACCCATATGATCATCTCAATAGATGCAGAAAAAGCTTTCGACAAAATTCAACACCCATTTATGATAAAAACCCTCCAGAAAGTAGGCATACAGAGAACTTACCTCAACATAATAAAGGTCATATATGACAAGCTCACAGCCAACATCATCCTCAATAGTGAAAAACTGAAACCATTTACACTAAGATCAGAAACAAAACAAGATTGCCCACTCTCACCACTATTATTCAAGATTGTTTTGGAAGTTTTAGCCACAGAAATGAGAGAAGAAAAATAAATAGAAAGAAGAAAAAGAAGGAAAAGAAAAGATAGGCAGAACATTCTATGACATAAATCACAGCAAGATCCTTTTTGACCCACCTCCTAGAGAAATGGAAATAAAAACAAAAATAAACAAATGGGACCTAATGAAACTTAAAAGCTTTTGCACAGCAAAGGAAACCACAAACTAGACAAAAAGACAACCCTCAGAATGGGAGAAAATATTTGCCAATGAAGCAACTGACAAAGGATTAATCTCCAAAACTTACAAGCAGCTCAATATCAAAAAAGCAAATAACACAATCCAAAAATGGGCAGAAGACCTAAATAGACATTTCTCCAAAGAAGATATACAGATTGCCAACAAACACATGAAAGAATGCTCAACATCATTAATCATTAGAGAAATGCAAATCAAAACTACAATGAGATATCATCTCACACCAGTGAGAATGGCTATCATCAAAAATCTACAAACAATAAATGCTGGAGAGGGTGTGGAGAAAAGGGAACCTTCTTGTGCTGTTGGTGGGAATGTAAATTGATACAGCCACTATGGAGAACAATATAGAGTTTCCTTAAAAAACTAAAAATAGAGCTACCATACAACCCAGCAATCCCACTACTGGGTATGTACCCTGAGAAAACCATAATGCAAAAAGAGTCATGTACCACCATGTTCACTGCAGCTCTATTTACAATAGCCAGGACATGGAAGCAACCTAAGTGTCCATTGACAGATGAATGGATTAAGAAGATGTGGCACATATATACAATGGAATATTACTCAGCCATAAAAAGAAACGAAACTGAGTTATTTGTAGTGAGGTGGATGGACCTAGAGTCTGTCATACAGAGTGAAGTAAGTCATAACGAGAAAAACAAATACCATATGCTAACACATATATATGGAATCTACAAAAAAAAAAAAAAAAAGGTCATGAAGAACGTAGGGGCCGGACGGGAATAAAGACACAGACCTATTAGAGAATGGACTTGAGGACATGGTTGGGGGGAAAGGTAAGCTGGGGCCAAAGTGAGAGAGTGGCATGGACATATATACACTACCAAATGTAAAACCGATAGCTAACGGGAAGCAGCTGCATAGCACAGGGAGATGAGCTCGGTGCTTTGTGACCACCTAGAAGGGTGGGATAGGGAGGGTGGGAGGGAGGGAGATGCAAGAGGGAGGAGATATGGGGATATATGTATATGTATAACTGATTCATCTTGTTATAAGGCAGAAATTGACACACCATTGTAAAGCAATTATGCTCCAATCAAGATGTAAAAAAAAAAAAAACAAGAAACAAGAAACCTAAGTATGTTTTTCACATGCTGCACTCTGGCAGAAAAGAGGAACAACATCATTCATTTATCCTCCTACTTTTGGTCATTGTCAGAGTCCAGGAGGAGCGGGAGTGTTGCACAAAATCTTCTTACCTCTGGCTGGATGTGTTTCAGGAGCAAACTGGGAGCTTTTTTTTTTTTTTTTTTGCGGTACACGGGCCTCTCACTGTTGTGGCCTCTCCCATTGCGGAGCACAGGCTCCGGACGCGCAGGCCCAGCGGCCATGGCTCACGGGCCCAGCCGCTCTGCAGCATGTGGGATCCTCCCGGACCAGGGCACGAACCCGTGTCCCCTGTAACGGCAGGTGCACTCTCAACCACTGCGCCACCAGGGAAGCCCAAACTGGGAGCTTTTGAAAATGGCAAATCACAGGGCCTCACTTCCCAGATATTTTCCTTCCATTCTTCATGACCCACTGAGTTTAAATGACCTACCTGGGGTCACGCAGACAGCTGGAGACCATCTGGAACACACTTTCCCAGCTAAAGGGCTCTTTCTGTTATAAAGACTACAGAGATTGAAAACTTCACCAAAGCTTTTGCTAAATGACAGAATTCTTAGTTTTTAAGAAAGGAAGACATGTTTACTAACAAAAGGTATTTTAAAAACAACTTAATATTTTGATGTGTTTTGCTGGCATGATTAATAGGAAAGCATCTCATTCAGAATACATCTATTGTATATTGGTTTGATTGGTTCATCTGTGGAAGAGAACTTTCATGGGTGTGGGGACTCATTTGTTTTACTCACCATTTTTACATAGCATCCAGCTGTCCATAATGTATTCTAATTATTGACTAAAATAATAATTAAATTATTACAAATAGTAAAGACTAACATTTACTGAGCTCTAATGATGCGCTAGTACTATCCTAACCCCATATACATGAGTTATGTTATAAGAAACTCGAGGGGTAGATAATACTATTATAAATGAATTAGTGAATGAAGAAACGAATGAATGAGGGGATAATAAACAGATGAATATAAGCAATTCGGTCACTATTGGTATTCATTAATTATTGATTATTGGAAATTCCACCATACCTTCTAAACACACAATAGAATTTTCCTGAGATAAATTGCTAGCAAAAGGCTTCTCAAGTAAGTATCTCTTTGTGATGAAAATACAAGCCAATCTAACAGCTGGGAAAATGAAATGTAGTCTACAAAGCAAAAACTAATATAAGGAGAAATAATTAATAACTCAAGTTATATCATCATGAACTTTCAAAGGCATCCAATTTTGTCAGTTTTGTGTGTCTGAGAGAACTAATGAAGCTAAATATTTTACCTTTTATCTCTGAAAGAAGCATTTACCTTTAGATGAAAAAATCCAGTAATAATGCCAAAATCAAGTCACAATATTAGAAATATCCTATTCCAAGAATTGGAGTTTTCAAATATTTCTAATTGTAATGTTCTAATGAAAATGTTTTAAGTTATGTGTCTACCTGAGAGGAAATTCTCAAAATGTATTGTATTCAACTTCACAGTGTGTACAGTTTTGGTTTCACATTTGCTAGATTTATAGCCTCACATTTGTTGTGAAAGAGTGGTTATTTACTGTGTTTTATCTTGTAACTTTAATTTGAAGGTTTCCATATCCTTGCTGATACTGGTAATTTTCAGTACGTGTTAGAAATAATGATTGTGTTTATGACACATTGAATATTTTCATACTCTGCTCTCTCTCTAATGGGGTCACAAAGTATTTAAGCACAAAGAATTTGTAGTCACTCTGCTATCTACAAATAAAACAGAATGCATGGAATTTTAGTATGAAATCCTAATAAATAAGTGTACCTTGTTCTAATGCCACACATATGTAGCAGAGACAATTTGATTGAAATAATTGAGTCTTTCTTAATAGAAGCATTTCTCCGAGAATAGGTTTATATATATTATATAAATATATAACATATATTTATATATATAAAATATAAAAATATATTTTATATAAAATCAAGGAAGAAATGTTTCCAATTGCTAATTTTTTATGCATGCTTCATCTTATATTCTGTAGTTCAATGGCAATAGACTATAGCCTTGCTAACCTCTGCAGAATGCCATCACACTGCTCTCCCACGGAATGAAATATAGTACAAGTCTACCAATCCTGCTATGTCTCTGCTAATGAGATCTACTTGATGAAATGCTTGTTCATCAAAAACCTAAGGACAGAAATAATGGGATACACGGGAAATGAAGTTCCAAAACGTCTCAACACTAACACCGAACAAATCATAGTCAAATCATATTTAATAAACAGCCACATATTCTCAGACCATTTAAACATCATGTAGCCAGGAGTCTTACAGTAAATAAATTCTGTCCACCTCTGTTCTAGGACATAAAATCCAAGCAATGGTTTAATTAGATAGTGACTGGGGAACTAGAAGTGACAGCCAGTAAGAGATTTACAGCAGAAGCAAGCATTTTGCTGTCTATCCAATACTGTTACTGTACACAAATTAATGCCAAACCCAAATCAAAGAAATATCCACTTTACTTTGATTTTTTCACATATGCAAACATTTATTTTCAAGAAACAAAAAGGCTTTTTTTTTTTTTTTTTTATCATGATCACTCAAAAAACACCCAAATTCCCATATGCTTCCAGGGAAATTTGAACCCATCCCCCTTCCCTCCATCCTGTAATTATATTGTATTGGAAACTATTCCTTACTACATTCTTCAGGGAAATACGTTATGCCAAAATGATGAAATGATATTTATTTTGTTTTATCATTTAGTAACTACCTTTAAAGGAAAAGGGAAAATGAGGGGAGGAAAAATAAGTTTATTGAATGTCTTCTAGGTGTTAGATATTTTCATGTTTATTATTTAATTAATTAGGCATGCTAGGCATTATTGTTATGATCACTCCCACTTTAAAGTGAAAGGTGAAAACCTGAAGGTCAAAGAATGACCGGAAGGTTAATGAATGTTCTTACAGTCATGGGCGATAATTCATTTGTTCAAATACATACTTAATGAGTTGCTACTGTGTGTCAGGCATTATTCATAGTGCTAAAGAAGTAGCGGTGACTCACAAAGTTCTGTCCTTATAAAAATAAAATTCTAGTGAAAAGACAGCTAATTACAGATTGTGATAAACAGTGTAAAGCAAATCAAGAAGGTATTGTTGCAACAGAGGGTAACTAAGTGAGGAAGTCTTCATTCGTTGGAAGGACAGGCTAGGCTATTTTGAGGAGGTAATATTTGAACAAAGATAAGGATGTGTAGAAGTCAATCATGTGGAAAGCTCTGGTAATAGTGTTCCAAGATGAACAATAAATGCAGAGCCCAAGTGGCAGGAAGTTGTTTGGTGTATATGAGAAACAGAAAGGTTATCCCTGTGGGAATTAATGAGTTAAGGAGAGATTAGTCAAGTTGAAGATATAGACAATGGCCAGGTCTTACAGGGCCTCGAAGAACATGATAGCATATTTGGATTTTGTTATAAATGTATTGAGAAGCCATTGATGGATTTTTGTGTATTTTTAGGTTTTTAAAATATTGCCCAAGTTGGTCTGGAAAACAGATAGCACAACTTCTGCTTTTGGTAGTGACCAACAATGTGTTACAGAAAACCCACCTGCTGAGCACAAGAAAAGAGGGACAAGATGTAAAATTTATCTGCTTGAATACATTAGAGAGATAGCAAAGCATGAGAAATTATAGGAAGAAGGAAATCTAGGTAAATGAGCCAGACATTGGGGCAGCATTTCTGTAAGCAGTTTCTGCTAATTCCAGAAGAAACAACTGGAAGAGTGAGGAGTTGAGCAGAAATGTTTAAATCTTCTGGAGTAGAACAAATACAGGCACACCTCAGAAATACCGGGTTGGCCATAAGATGGGATGGAAAACCCGAACGAACTTTTTGGCCAAGCCAATATTTGTGGGTTTCATTCCAGACCACTGCAATAAAGTGAATATTGCAATAAAGTGCATCACATGATTTTTTTTCAGTGCACATAAAATGTCATGTTTACATTTACCATAATATAAAAGTTATGCTTACAGTACACTGTAGTCTATTAAGTGGAAAATAGCATTACGTCTAGAAAAAGGTACGTCTTGATTACAAAATACTTCATTGCTAAAAAATGCTAACCATTATCTGAACATTCAGTAAGTCATACAATAACATCAAAGATCACTGATCACAGATCACCATAACAAATATAATAGTAAAGAAAAGCTTGAAATATTGTGAGAATTACCAAAATGTGACACAGAGACAGGAAGTGAGCAAAATGCTGTTGGAAAAGTGACACGATAGACATTCTCAACATAGGGTTGCCACAAATCTTCAATTTGTGAAAAGTGCAATATCTGAAAGGCACAATAAAGCAAAATGCAATAAAACAAGGTATACCTGTATTGAACTTCAATGTCTGCCAAGGATGGGGAGCTTGAACAAATGTGCAAGAATTTGGATTGAGACTCTGCAGACTACCACTTATTGGTAAGTATAATGAGAGCAGACCAACTGTTGAATTTATAAAGCCTGGCTTCAGATAATCTCAATCCCTATAATTGGATTAAAATGATCTGTGACAGCTAGTGGCCCAGAATGTCTGCTAGTAGCAAATAAAAACCTTCTCTACATAAAGATAACATTACTCTAGGATTCAAATTATTTTACAACTTTCCATGTACATGTCCATACCAGACACACAAAAGATTTTTTATTTTGTGTGTACTGTATTAAAACAAAGTGTAATAAAAGCTATGAGAAATAACAGATAATAGAACAAGAAGTATTAGGAATCCACATAATGGGGTTATCAAACATAGACTTTTAAAGAAACAATGGACACTACTGAGAACTTGGCAGAGAATTGAAAATCATACAAATAACCGAATGGAAATTCTAGAATTAAAAAATACAGTAACTAAGGTCTCAATGGGTAGAGGAGAGAGTTGGTTTAACAACAGAGTAAATACAAGTAAAAAGAGAATAGATAAAGAGAAAATGTGGTTAAAAGAAACTGTGAAGAATGAAGGAGAAACAAAAGAATGGAAGATATATGAAAGAAAGCATACAGTTAAAGAATCTACAATAAAAGAATTCTAATTCCAGAAGAAAAAGTGGTAGAAAAGGAGGCATAAGCAATATTTGAAGAAATGGTTTTCTAAAACTGATGAAGGGCATCAAGCTAAAGACTTAGGAGACCTTACAAACTCCAAGCAAGATCAAAACAAAGAAAACCAAACCTATGTGAGCACAGAAACACATACAAATATAACAAAAACATTCCCTAAAGGGAACAACAGACATTGCAAAATCAAGGGGGGACTCCCAGGAAGGAGAGAAACTGTTATGGCCTGAATTTTGTCCCCCTCCTTCCAGTTCATACGTTAAAGCCCTAACTCCCAAGGTGACTGTATTTAGAGATAAATCTTTAAGGAGATATGGTTAAATGAGGTCATAAATGTGGAGCTCTAATTTGATAGGATATAGGTGTCCTTTTAGGAAGAGGAAGAAACACCAGAGATTCCCTCTCCACGTGCACACAGAGTAAAGGACATGTGAGGACAGAGTGAGAAGGCAGCTGTCTGCAAGTCAGGAGGAGAGGTCTCACCAGAGACCAACCCTGATGGCATCTTGATCTTGAACGTCCAGCTTCCAGGAATGTGGGAAAATAAATTTCTGCTGTTTAAATTAGCCAGTCTGTGATATTTTTGTTATGGCAGCCCAGGCTGACTAATACTCCGACTTCTTTATGGACATTTTAATTGTCTCTGCATGACCAGTAAATCATGCATGTATGTATGGTACAAAGTGTTTCGCAGTTAAAGGCTGATAAATGAGAACTGAGACTGGAGCTCGCACCCACCACAGCAGTGCTTTCTGCACTCTGAATGGTTCTCATCCCCATTGCCTGACCCTGCCTTCAACACATGTTTGCAAGGTACTTGCTAGAGAGCATGGGGGAGGTTCAAACCTGCTGCCTACCGCAGCCTTCAGCAGGCCTTGGCCCTGCAAGGATGAGTGCAGACCCCACTGGCCTCCTGGGATAGGAGGGTCTCAGCTCTCTTGCTCTGCTCTGTCTTAGGCAAGATGCTGTCAAACTCAACCAAAATTTCCTACACCACAGAGGGCTCAGTGCAGTCCCATGAGAAAGTGTGGGGAGGTGGGTGCTGACCTTCTCTGTGGCCAGGGCTTCTCACTTTTCTAATCGCTCACACCAGCCCACACTTTGTTAGTAAAACTTCACAAATTTGGGGGGATTTCTCCTTATTTTTCCTTCCTCCATTCTCTCCAGGATGAAAGCTACCCTGGGAATTCTCTCTTAGGAACTGCCTATCCATCATTTAGCTTTCTTGTTTCTTAGCTTTCCAAAGGGTTAAAGAGTACACTATGTGTTTTTTTCTGTTTTGTATTTAGCTATTTCACATTGCACTTAATGTTAGCTTGAGTATGATAAATTTAATAAATTTATATTTATAAAAAAATGACAGTTTTGGAGCTTATATTATTTTCCTTACAGAGCAAATATCTCATGTTTCTTCCCTCTGTGTGTAATAAAAGTGAAAGACTAAAAAAGTTTGTATCTAGAAAACTTAGGTGATTTTCATACACATTGTACATAATTTTTTAATATAAGCAATTTTTTTTGAGGAAAGAGAAATGAAAATGCATTGCAGTTGCAAAATTACTTTTCATCAGAATGCTTAAATTTGTTTGGTAGAAATGAACTTACTCCGTGACATGCATTTTCGAGCTTTTAATAATTTTTAATCATTTGTATAGGGAATGTATCATTATAAAGCTACCCAAGGACACCATAAGTTTCATTAATGGAAGACAGTGAGGCAAGGAGGAGGAAAATTACTCTTCCTGGTTAAATAAGAAAAATTATGTCAATGCTGCTTTCAGGAAGACATGGTCCAAACATGATTCTCATGCCACAGTATTGGGTTTGCTTGTTTATTTTGATGATATGGCCAGAAACCCAATGCTGAAACTTGGGGAAAATCCTAAACACATAATCTAGGAAGGTGATCACAGCCAAACGCATAATCTAGGAAGGTTAGCATATTACTGGACCAACAAGTGCAGGGCCCATGATTTTTAATATTTTGTTTTCAGATAGAGTAGAAGGCAAGTGTATGTGTTCAAGATCCTACTTGTTTTGCTCACTGTTGTACACCTAATGCTTATCACAATCCCTAGGATCTAGCAGTATCTCAAGTGACTGAAATATAATGACAACATAAATATATCAATTTCTCACTCTGAAGTTTTAATCAGCTTTTCTTTATATCTATGTTATTGACCCTGGCCTGAAATGTTATTCTATTACTATGAGGATCTGAAGAATTAAAGTTGAGAAAACAAAAAGTGGAAAACTATAGGGGAGTTATAGGGGACTTTAGTTCACACTTTAATGATGGGTATGTTTGTGTAGATGTTAAGGCCCATTGAGTTGATGTGATTTGCTCAAAGTAACACAGATGGATAATGGCAGAGCTAAGATGAGAGCCTACTTAGACGCACAATTCTGTGTTCTTTACACCAATACTAGATAAGAAAGTAGGCTTTGGAATTAGACAGATATGAATTCAAATCCTGGCTTTGCCGCTTACTAGCTCTATGACTTTCAAGCAAGTTACTGATGGTTCCTGAACCTCAGTGTCCTTATTTGTCAAATGGGGATAATAATAGTATCTACTACCTCTTTGGATTATTGGGAGGATTAAATAAGGACATATGTAAAGCTCTCAGTATCAAGCTTTCACGTAGCACCTAATCAGTTACCATAGTAGTAGTCATTGATGTTACTGCTATGTACACTCTTCACCCAGACATGGACAATGAGTTTGCTTCTTCGTCTAAAGGAAAAAAATATAGCTGATTAAATTCCCACAAGGCAATTAATCAGAAATCTTGGTGCAAGATTATCACAGTGAAATTTGCTCCCTGTTTGGAGATTAAGGAAAGCTTTGTGGTAGCTATCAAAAGAATACTTTCTTTCCTTAAGAGATTCAAAGTTCCATTCTTTTCAGGCCTAACTAATGTAGGTAGTGATGCAAGATAGGTAACATTTCCCATGTCCTATATGAAAACAAACACCAGTTGTACACTTAGCTCACACAGTTTAAGTTGATCTCTTTATTTTGTGTGAGGGATTTCTGAAACAAACAACAAAAAAATCCCAGATGTTTTTTGCAAAAGATTTTGAAACTGCGAGAGTGTAAACTCAATAGCTCTTGAATAAAAATGAGAACCAGATTAAATTAATGTATGGCATTGTTACGTACTAAAATATATTCCATTTGTTTTTGTCAATAAATCATAGGTACATAAATCTTCTTAACAGGCACTTAGAGAATCCCTGTATTTACATAATCTCCTCTGTGTATTTATGAGTTAATTTAAAAGAAAGTGAGGTCATATTTGGAGTTGAAGATATAGGACTGATTAAGAGAAAGGTGATAATTGGAGCCAAAGGAATGAATGAAATTACTCCAGGAGAGCAAAGAGCTCAGGCTGATCCTTAAAGAAACCCTTATTATGGGGATCAGCAGAAGCAAAAAGAACTGTAAAAGGAGAGACAGCAAGAACAACTTTAAAGGAAAAGGAGAAAGAGGTGAGAGATTCATTTTTGAGACAAGGAAGATTTTCTAGAAGGAAGTGGATAACCAGTAGTGTCAAATACTGCAGCACGAATACCTATAAAATTTTTGTGCACAAGGTGCTTACGAATAAGAAGGAAAGTTCGTAGACACATTAGTCTTGAAACTGCATTTGCAGAGGAAGAATATCATTTTCATTGGTGTTGCATTATGTTGGGTACAGGCTGAACAAGGTGAGGGGGTTGGCAGCAGATGTCATGGGTGGAGAGGCTAAAGGCCTTGAAGCCATATTTGATGCCAAATTTATGCAATGGAAAGGCTGAGTTTTATGTAAAATAAGAAGGGATTACCATCTATTTCAATAAAGTGGCCCTTGGTGACCTTTTCAATGAGCGAAGAGTCAAAGAATTATATACGGTGATGAAATAGAAAGTTTGTCAGGAAAGTTGTCAGTAAAGAAGAATGTTGGGGCTTCTCTGGTGGCGCAGTGGTTGAGAGTCCGCCTGCCGATGCAGGGGACACGGGTTCGTGCCCGGGTCTGGGAAGATCCCACATGCCACGGAGCGGCTGGGCCCGTGAGCCATGGCCGCTGAGCCTGCACGTCCGGAGCCTGTGCTCTGCAGCAGGAGAGGCCACAACAGTGAGAGGCCCGTGTACCGCAAAAAAAAAAAAAAGAATGTTGGAGTGGAAACTTGATGGAGGAGAAAGAAGAGGAGAGGGACAGAAGAGAGTGAGCAGGACTCATGACATGGGAAGTCAGAGAGGATGGATTATAAGTGGTGGAGATCCACATTAGTTGTCACTGATTGTATCACTGAAGTAGGAGGAAAAGACAGCTGAGCATGCATGCTATGAACCATGATCATGCATTTGAAACAAAAGGAAAATGTTTGAATTATCTGCTGTACAGAGTAAGCTAGGGAGTTAAGTAAGGGTGAAGAAAAGGAATGATGAACAGACCAAAGGCCTGGCTGAGGCTGAGTAATAACTACAAATGACATTGCACCAAATTAAGTGGTATGATTTTAACAAATGACCCAATAAGGTAGAGTCTATTATACTGAGCAATGAGACCTCAAAATGGATCATTGGGTTGGAAGTTAATCTTTGAAAGTACGTGTGAAGTTCCTTTCATAACTTTAAATGCTGTCTCCAGACAACGTTTAAACAGGGAGAGCTTAGAGAGAGATAAAAATATTTTTAACATTCAGTCAAAAAAATTATACTTTGTTTTCACAGAAGAAAAGATTATGGCTTCTTTCTTTTTTTTTTTTTTTTTTTTTTGCGCTATGCGGGCCTCTCACTATTGTGGGTCTCTCCCATTGCGGAGCACAGGCTCCGGACGCGCAGGCTCAGCGGCCACGGCTCACGGGCCCAGCCGCTCCGCGGCATGTGGGATCTTCCCGGACCGGGGCACGAACCCGTGTCCCCTGCATCGGCAGGTGGACTCTCAACCACTGAGCCACCAGGGAAGCCCTATGGCTTCTTTTTTAATTCAACCAACTTGTAGGTAGAGATTTCCACATGTGATGTACAAAGAGACAATTTAGTATCTTTATCAATTAACTTGCTGGATATTTACAAACCAGAACATGATTTAACTTCTCTTAACTGGAGAGCTGGTAATAATTATTACCAAAATAATTATTCATTTCAATTGGCATTTGCTGAGTGCCCATTCTATGCCAGGTCTTATACAAGGCTCGGAGGATCTCAGGATGAAAAAGATGGAACACTGGCTTTCAAGGATCTCTCACTATAGATAAGAAGATAGACTAGAAAGAAAGAAAATGTGTGGGGCACTGTGATTATGGTGTGTCCTAGAAACCATGGAACACACATGAGGACTTCTCCACCATAGTGAATAATTTCAACACAACATTTACATGAATCCAGGAAGATGTGGGAGCCCATCGAGGAGAGGAATAGTTCTAACAAACATAGAGTGCCTTCTCTGTGACAGGCACTGTGCTAACAGAGGGGATAAAGTATACATCAGGCACAGGTGGCCTCAGCCCCCTGTGGCTTTCAGGCTGTTAAGGGGTACAGACACATAAACACATTTTTAAATGCACTGTGTTAGGTGCCATGATGGTGATGGTGCTGGAGGTTTGGTGATACAGAGAAGGCACTCCCAACCTCGAGGGCTAAACAGAATGCGGAGGGGGGTCACCTGCACACATTGAAGCTTTCCTATAGGAAGAGACAGCTGAGCCCTAAGAGCTTTAGGGTCCAGCCTGGTGAAGTGGTGCAGAGAGTGAAGGAGAGCATTTTCGGCAGACAGTACAGTTTAAAGGCATAGAAGAGAAAAAGAATATGGTTTATGTGGAGAAATGCAAGCCACTTCATGTTTTTGGAACCTAGATTTTTAAGCAGGGAGGGGTGGCTATCTCTATTATCAGCGCTTGTCTCTATTTCACAGATAAGAACAGTAAGGCTCACAGAAGTAAGAATAAGTCAGCCTTATCACACCAGTAAGAAGCAGTGGGACCAAAATTCCACCCATGCCTGTCAGAGTCACAGCATTTGCTTTTCACATTTCTTCAGAAATACTTTTTACATATATGTATTTATAATGGTTACATCATGACATAGGGAAAATATACACTAATTTTTATTTTATCTGTTTTGGCCTAGAAGAAAAAAATTCCCCCTCAGAATGATGAAGACATTCATGAAATTTAAAAAAAAAACAACTAACAGAATATAGGGAAATAAGAATAGACAAAATATTGATGTATGTGTATATGAGAGAAATGATGCAAAGCTATCATATGAAAATAACTTTAAATACTTGCCCATTTGTCAGAAATAACTATGTCAAAATTATAGCTGTTAGGTAACATATTAGCATAGTGATAAGGTTTGTGACAATCTCCTCTGAATTGAAAATATCGTAGACAAATAGAAATAGCTTTTGGAAGACTCTGGTTGTCACGCCTCTGCCTGTGTTAAGAACTTTCTCAATTTATGATGAAACCATTCTACCTCTTTAAAACATTAAAGTTATGGCTTTTTTTTTGGGTCTTGTTTCGGGCAGGCTCCCAAAATGACAATCAAGTAACCTGTCATCAGCTGGTCTTCATTAGCAAGTTTGCCATGACCCATCCAATTCCGATGCTCAGAAACAGTACTGAAAAACCAGGGCATGCTTTTTTCCCCCCATTAAAGTAGTTAACAAATTGGACATGAAGGGAAATTATGGCAATGTGATGAAAATAGGAACAAGGTAATTAAAATGAGATAATTTAATAGGGTATATACCTTAGGTGAGAGGAGAGTGAATTCCTAAAATGTAAACTATTAAACCACAGCAGAAGAAATAACATCTTGCCAATGCTACATAATCCTGGAGATCTCCCAGGGCAGCCAAGCGGCAGACCCCTTGATGAAAAGGGATTTTTATAAACCTCATGAACTGGACACATAAACAGAAAAGCAATTATAATACTGACCCATTGTGCTGGATGAAAACATCCATAGTCAAAAATAGATCACATGAATAAAAGAACACATGAAAATGTCTACTCAGGTATTTTCCATCAAGCCAAGAAAATTGGAAGAGAAGCATCTCGATAATCTATGACCAGGAGTAAGAAGATAGGCAAGCTGATTATTGACTACAGTCTACTTAAAAGGCATAGTTTTTAAGGAATAGGATTTCAGATCAGGAGCAGTTTATTGGTTAGCACACACATTAAAGCCCTAAAGATACAAACTTTATTATTTAGTTTCCTATTTTGTTGTCGTGTGTTTGTTTTCTAAAGGACATTGCAGCCATAAGAAAAGAAAAAGTCAAGAAACCTCAGCCCCCCGCCCACTCCAGCCTGTCAGTAACTGTGTGTAAAATTCAATTGTCAACTTATTACACGTTTCAGAAAAATTTTAGATTTCTTTCTAATCCATGTTGTACGGAATAAAAAAAAAATAAGAAGAGATTAAACCTCTTCAATAACACAGCTGGAAAGGGGACCAGTCTAAATGAATATGACATCACTTTTATAGCTGGTCTTAAATTGAATTTCACTTCCTGACCCACAGTTATATATGCATGCAATTAATGGTTAATGAATACCAGAAAATAGAGGTCCTTCTAGACTGGATTTAATATAGAGAAGAGGATTACTTATGAATGAGTACATTATATAAAATTTGGCATGACCAAAATGCCTTAATAGATTAGAATTGTATGATTGAAGATATAGATTAAGTTTGTGTGTACTTAATACATACCATAAAAGTAAATGGTAGTAAGACCAAGTCTGAATTCACACACAGTTTGAATTTGTGAAGTTGGAATTAATGAGGTTTCATTACACAGCATTTGAACTTTCTAATGTTGCAAGGAGAGACCTAGCTACATGAAGAAATTATGTACTAAAAAAATTTGGAGGTGGGAATTAGGGAAAGAACAGTACACGATCTTTAACTGATATCTAACTTCAAAGGTTTGGGAAAAGAAATTTCTCAAAGTGGTAGAGATTAAGCTCTTTACTCTTTATGTAGTATACATTCAATCATATGTTAAACGAATAAGAATGAATGAATAAATGGAAATCAGAAACGCGGTTTTAGTATTGTTATATATTTTACCCCCAAAGACTAAATAAACCATTGGTTACGATAAATAAAACCTCTTCAAAAGTATATTAACACAGTGGCCTTTGATACTAAAGATACATCACATGAAAATTCCGAAAAGTGAGTGACTACATTCTGTAATCTGATTGGGTTGTGAAGGGGTAATTAAAATCTCTGGGGGTATGCATATCATTTGACAATGTCCTCTCCTCTGATTCTTAGACAATTCTCAGTCACTCCCCACTCTGGATTTAGATGCACTGCTCTAAGTTGAAACAACTATGATATGCCATAACATTATGTCGTTTCTTTGATTTAAAAATTAAATAACATGGCACCTTAATTTAGTTCTAAGTGATGCCATAGTCTGCTCTCTCTATTTCCTCTCACTGCCCTGAGAAACACATCCTCAGCCTTTTCCAACCCAGTCCATTGTCCAATGAGTCCTACTATGGAATCTCACTTCATTTTACTTTTCTTAGTTGGCTTATTTTTTTTAACCATTTCTCCCTTCCCCACATTCCTACTGCTCCCCTTAAGAGCCATCTGATCTGGCCCTTGTCGTTGTTCTACAAGATTTAGCAATCTGAAAAGTTAATTCCCCCAAGTGTGGGTGTGAAAGAGTACTAATGATTAATTAAACTCACTTCTCACCCCCAATAAACAACAATTCACGGTTAAATCTGAATATTCAGATTCAAATCAAATTCAATGAGCAAATAATATATGGGCAAGTATATGATGAGATATCATCTTCCTAATTTTATGGAGTCTAAATGGACTTGAATTAAATAACTTGCTCAAAGTCACATAGTTCAGAGGCTGGATTCAAAAACCACCATTTGTGACTACATTGTAATCTAATATTGTTATGCAATTCAATCTAAAAGAATTAGGAATAAGTAGGCATCTAGCAAAATGGTAGAAGATATTCTTGGCCAAATGCATGTTGTGGTAGTTTGAGAGCTCACTAGGATAAATAGATACTGTCTTCACTGATAATAGGTTCATGCTTGCCCCTGGAGCTTGTGAGAACTGCAGAATCTTGGGCCTCACTGGAGAACTAGTGAATCAGAATCTGCATTTTAACAAGATGCTCAAGCTCTTTGTATTCCTATTACAGCTTGAGAAGAATTTTCTCGGCTTTCAGCGTTTCAGAGTTTCAGCACAGACACTGGTCTCTTATTTCTCCAACCTTTGCAATACCTTAAGCACAAGGTCTGTGTAGAAATTACCATAGTTCTTTAAGGACCTACAATATACTTTCACTCGAGGGCTTGTTCAATGCTTCCTAAATATTGATTTCAGTAAATAATCAGAAATTCATTTGCTATTACTGTAACTATTTTTTTCACATTAAAATGACAATGGCTACAAACACTGTGTATTTACCTGTGACAGTACCATTAAGAGCTAAAAAAATTTATATGCTTCATACACTAAAAACAATAGGAGACAATGGCCAGGGAACAATAGAATGTCTGAATTTCATATATATAGTATCTCTGTTCTTGAAATAGAAAGGAAAAACTGGGTTAAAACAACTGTGTGAGAAAGTCCAACAGTACTGCGAGGGTCTAACTGTCAGCCAGCTTTCCTCTGGGAGCAGAGTAATGAAGGCTATTGTTCAAGAGTGTAGTACAACAGACCGGCTGTTGTCTCTGTCTGCTTTGCAGTTTGCAATTTGGGGATGAAAGGAAACCAAGCAATATACTTTTCTGTTTCCTTTTTCCTTATTCTAGTTACCAAGTCTTCATTCCAGTTCACCACTCTGCCCTTGGTTCTGGAGGAATTTAGATGGAGTTTGTTGGTTCTGAAAGCCAAGTATCATGTTAATGAATCAATAAAAAGAAAGCTGATCTAATTATAGCCAAATGGTGCAAAATCATCCCACTTATGATGGTCCCTGATTAGAGGGAGGCTGCTGCGTTCACTGCAGGAGACTTCAGATTATCACAGAGAAATGCAAGGTTCCCCCGGTCTGCCAGGAGGGGGAGGGTCTGCAGAAAGCAAAAATATTCTTTTATTGTTAAAGTTATGCCTTCAAGTTTCCTAGACTGGTTAGCTCGAAATTGGCATTGTTCAATTAATGCTTTTAGTGAATCATTCTAATGTTCAATAAATAAATATTAATCAACTGTTGATTAAGTAATTATGGTCAGGCTTCATTTGCATATAAGGAATACTGATTTGTTCAAGCTACTGCAAAAAAAAAAGGGTGGTTTACTTTGAATCGAAGTGGAATCCCATGGAAGTTGAAGGTTAGGGGTCACAATAGTGCGGGTCTGACTTTGTTGAGGGCTAGCTCTGCTGTTGCTTCCCGGCTACCCCAACAGGGATGCTTCTAGCCATCACTCTCAGCTGCCTTCCCCTGCTGACTTCAAGTTTCCTCTCTCCTCACTCCCCATCCTCTCACTTCAGTTTATACTATTCTGTGATGGTTTCTCCAGCCACAGTCCTATTTCATGATCTCTCAGAGGCAGGCTTGACAATTATTTCTTTGCTTTCTGGTTCAGATGTTAGAGGAGCTCTTATTAGCTAAAGTTATCTTTTCAATGCAGTTCACTTTTGTAACAAGGTGGTTGTGAGCTGGGACCATTATTCCCTAATAAATGATGGGGAGGGCCAGACCTCATAGCTGACACACCTTGTACACATGTTCTCTTATTAAGAAACATTTATTGAGAACATACTATGTGTATGTACTGCTCTAGGGGCTGCAAATATAAAAGTAAGACAGACATAGTCCCTAAAATTGTCAGAGGTGATGAGTGCTATGCAGAGAATTCTAGAATTCTAGTACAGTGATGAGAAGAAGAGTGACTGCCAGATTGGTTAGATAGGGTTTGCAGAGAAGGATGCTCACAGCAGGTCACATGTAACTTGGCACCTGATTGAAGAGGACGAGCCAATCTAGGAAGATCAGGGTAAGATTATTCCCCATTTCATAGGACATAGCTGGTGCAAAGACCCTGTGGCAAGAAGGCTGGCATGTACAAGGAGCTTTTAAAAGGCCACAATAGCTGAAGATATGGGTTCAAGAAGAAGATTAATGTGAAATTAGGTCAGAGAGGTAGGCAGGCACCAGACTGTGTAGTTTTACAATACAAGATAAGGTGTTTATATTTTATTCTACGTGAAATGGGAGCCACCAGAATGATATGATTGAATAATCTCAGCTCACAAACTTATATTTAACAATTTTGATAGCTTTTATTTACTTTAATTCAATTTATATGTATCAGAATAGCCCAAGAAACTGAGAGAAGGTGCTCAATATGATCGATCATTTAAAAAAATGTATATTAAACCACAGTGAGATTCTACTGCACATCTACCAGAATGGTGAAAATATTAAAGACATGAAAAACACCAAGTGTTGGCAATGTTAATTGGTATAACCTCTTTGAAATATTGGTTGGCAATGTCTACTTATGTTGAACACAGACAGACACACACACAGATGCACAGTTATGCCCTATGGCCCAGCAATTCCACAGCCAGGTATATACTCAATAAAAATGTGTATATTTGTGCACCAGAAGACACACACTAGAAGGCCCCAATAGCTTCAGACTGGAAACTATCCAAATACTATTCAAGAGTAGGACGGATATACATGTAATAGTATATTCTACGTAGCAGAGTCAGAAAACTACAGCCTACTGGGAAACTAAAACCTACTGACCAAGGTTGGCTCATTGCCTGTTTGATTACTGGCCCTTGAGCTAAGAATAGATTTTATATTTTTAAAGGGATTATAAAAACAACAACAACAAAAAGAAACAAATAACAATGACAAGGAAGGATGTGTACCAAAGACTATATGTGGCCTGCAAAGCCTAAAATATTGACTGTCTGACCTTTTATAGAAAAAAGTTTGCCAACCTTGAGCCCAGCAGAGAATGAACAAACCACAACCACAAGCAACACTATGAATGGATTCACAACCAACAGGTTGAGCAAAAGGAGTTACATCCACAAAGAAACACACACAAAATCAAACTGGGATCTGAAAAGGCAGGTTAGTGGTTGCACTGGACCAGAGCAGTGGCTGGAAGAGAGGAAGACATACGTGATGCTTTCCAAGAGCTGCTTGTTGCACAGGTGTATCCTATTTGTGGGAAACTTGACAAGTTGCACCCTTATGATACGTGTAAGCATATATTATTTGAACAGTTGCATCTGACAGATGATAGGGAAATGCAACTTAAATTACTGGTCTCCCCTCCTCTCTCTCAGATCATGTAAAAATCTTGAGAGGTTTCTGTGGTACCCAGAAAATTGAGGAGAGACTTTTCCTCTTTGGGCTCTTATGGTGACCAGTGATGTCCTCATTTTCTAAATCATGTGTTCCTTACAGGCACTGCTACTCGCATACAAAACTAGGATTCTTCTTTTTTTTAACCTGATAATGAGACCCCTGCAACTTAGGTCTTTGGTTTCTTATTCTTGATTGTGGTCTTTCTCTCTCATCTCATATCTAAGCCATTAGGCGATCCTGTGGATTCTACCTTTATCATGTATCCACAATCCAACCATTTTTATCTGCTTTCTCTGCTACAAGCATGGTTCAAGCTGTCAGCATGTCTTCCCTGGTTTGTCAGTCTCACGGTTTTTACCTTTGCATCCCTGCCCCCCTAACCTGCCCCCAAACAGTCTATTCTCAACATAGAACTAGTGTGATTCTTTGAAAACAAAGATTGTGTCACTGCTCAGGTCAAAACCCTTCAATAACTCTCCTTTTCATTCAGAATAAAAGCCAACATCCTTACAACAGCTAATAGCCAGCATTTCTCTCTCTCGGCTCTCTCCCACAAAACACATTTACTCCAGACCCCCTCCCCAGCCCCAGCCCTGTGCAAGCACGTGCGCATGCACACACACACACACACACACACTGGTCTCCTTCTCTTCCTCAGAAGTGTCAGGACCCTTCCTACCTTGGGGCCTTTGAACAAGCTGTTCCCTCTGCCTGGATCACTCTGCCTCCTTCAAGTCTTTACTAAAATCTCTCCTTTTCAAAGACATGAGGGCTCAGTGAGCCCTCTTGTGATGCTTCTATTTAAAATTGTCAGCCTCCCTGTTGATTCCTCTGATCTTGCTTTCTTTAAATTGCAATTATTGCACTTGAGCATCCTTTATCACATATTTATTTATGATGAACATTGTTTATTATCTATCTTTTCCAGGTAGTATATAAGTTCCTGAAGGGCAGTGATTGCTCATCTGTCTGGTGATGTATCGCAAGTGTCTATACCAGTGCTTGGCACATAGACTTTCAGTAGATATTGTTGAATGAATTAGGAATGAATAAATGGAGTCCTGCCTCACAGGCACACCACCGTGGCATCTCTGAGACCCACCACATCCTTGCAGTGCTGCTACAGAATGGAATGGGACATCACTACTTAAGGGCCCCAGATCTCTGGTCTCCATCCAGCATGGGGAACCGTGTCTTCTTTCTCTCAGGGCTTCTGTGACTCTTCTGATATAACCCTTTTAGAGAAAGCCATGAGGGAGCTCTTTTTTTTTTTTTCTGTGGTACGCGGGCCTCTCACTGTTGTGGCCTCTCCTGTTGCGGAGCACAGGCTCTGGATGCGCAGGCTCAGCGGCCATGGCTCACGGGCCCAGCCACTCCGGGGCATGTGGGATCTTCCCGGACCAGGGCACGAACCTGTGTCCCCTGAATCAGCAGGCGGACCCTCAACCACTGCGCCACCAGGGAAGCCCGAGGGAGTTAATTTTTAAACAGCTTAAGCTTTCAACCTTGGCTAAACCTCCTGCGCTTGGAATGAGAAGAGGAAGATGAAAGACAGAAATTTATCCCAACACCTCTAAGGATCCCTGTCTTTCCTAAGAGAGTCAGTTGTGGCGAGCTCCAGGGCTATGGTGGGTCCGGAACATTTGAGAGCAAAATTTAGAAAGCTCAGTTTGGGGTCTATTAATACGGACTCAGTTTTATGTGGCTTTATAACAAAGACATTTAATATCACTTTTATTTATAAGGCCCAATCTTTGTACTTTATTTTAGTTGGGCATTGAAAGTTGATGGTTTGTGTTTTATGATATTAAATATTTAAGGCCATGTTCTGCTGTCAAATAAAATATACCAATTTTTCTGAACTTGTCTTCCAAGGTCATGTTTAAACAATTATTTGCATAAATGTACTCAACAGCGGGAACACGATGCAATACATTATGGGGGAACAGATATCCACATGAAACTTAGTTTCAACATTTAAAATGTTTGGCACAGTTGACCCTTAAGCGGTGCGTGGGAATGGGTGTTAGGGGTGCCACCACTGGCGGGGGTTAGGGGTATGGACCCTTGGTACAGTCCAAAATCCACATAATTTGTAGTTGGCCCTCCATACCTGCCGTTCCACATCTGGGGATTCAACTAACTTGGTATTGTGTAGTACTACAGTATTTGCTGTTGACAAAAATGTGGGTATGAGTGGACCCACCCAACTCAAACCCATGTAATTCAGGAGTCAACTGTACTTACTAAAGTAAAGAATAAAACTATGTTATCACGGGGAGATTATTTTAAATTCTACTTCAAAATATATTCAGTTCTATTAACGTAACTCCAAGCAGAGACCTCATTTGTTAATGGGAGTGGTAAAAACATATTTTGATTTTAGTTGACTTAAGTGAGAAGGTTTATCCTCCTATGGAGAGAAGAACAAATGGAAAGCAAGGCAAAAGCTCTAAAAATGCAAAGCAAGCTGATTAAAATGTCAAGGTCATTTGGCAGAAACAATAATAGTGGTTACTCAAAACTCATAACATACTCCATCAAGGGTGGTTTTCATTAAAAATGTTAATGGCATGAGATTTTCTGCTCACCAGATATATCTAGAAGACATAACTCATGAAACATACTAAATAAATGATTTTTTTAGTAAAGTCTTTATTATAACTTTTTTACTTTAAAAAAATGACCACATAGGGACTTTCCTGGTGGTCCAGTGGTAAAGAATCTGCCTCCCAATGAAGGGGACGTGGGCTCGATCCTTGGTCTGGGAACTTAGATCCCACATGCCGCAGAGCAGCTAAGCCCACGTGCCACAACTACTGGGCCATCACGCCTCAACTAGAGAGCCCACGTGCTGCAAACTGCAGAGCCCACACACCCTGGAGCCTGCGCGCCACAACTGGAGAGAGAAAACCCGCAAGCCAGAACTAGAGAGAAGCCTGAGCGCCACAATGAAAGACCCTGCATTCCACAACGAAGACCCAACGCAGCCAAAAACTTTAAAAAAATAAAATATATAAATATTTAAAAAATAAAATAAAACAAAAAATAACCACATAGACTTACTCATGTGTAAATAATTTGTATTTTACTCCAAAAAGTTCTGGTAAGAAGCTCAGAATCCACTTGTAATTATTACTATTATTATTATTATTATTATTTTGTAATTAAGTGCCCAGAGAACACTCCTGCATATCATAACTGAGAAATTAAGTGGGGGATCGGGGGCTTGATCTGCCACAAAATAGATCATGCTTCAAATTATAGGCTCAGCAATCAAGTTGGGTAAACTACTTAACTTATCCAACACTTAGTTTCCTCACCTATAGAATAAGGATAATAATAGTGCCCAGTGCATAGGATTATTGGGAGGATTAAGTGGAATAATATACATAAAGCATATAGTTGAGTGTCTGGCACATAATACAAATTCAGTAAGTCCTAATTGTTGTTATCGTTTTTTCTAAATGATCTTTGTGAGTATAGTTTTACAAACTTATAGCACTGATTTCTTGCATTCAAATACAGAACTTTAAATGTATTTCCATTACATGTGTTCTTATTGAATGCAGCCTATCTGTCCACATTATTAATATCAACTTAGATCTCAAATTTATCATCCACCTTCTCTTCTAACCCTACTAGCCTCATGCTATTCATGATTCTGATTGTCATGGCACTTACATCTTTACCTGATTCATTTGTAAAAATGCCAGGCAAAACAGGTAATATGCAGAGCCCGAAATTTCAACCTTATGAATTTAATTAATAACAGGAGGCCAAAAGTTAGCTCTCTTTGGTTAAAGTCATTCCATCTGTTACAAATCTTTGAACGTTCTTTATTATGTTTATTATGTTATGCTTTTAGTAACCGTGATTTTTATACATTTCTACTAGACTGTAGGCTCCTTCTTATTAGGGACTATGACTTACTCATCTTTATTATTTATTCATTTAATCCACAGTATGTACCAAAGTGCCTATATATGCACTTGCTCAGTAGATGTTTTTTGAGTTAACAGGATAAAAAAATGATTAAAGGCAAAGATGGACATATCTTTGACTTAAAAGTAATATGTCTCAATTGAGAAAAAGGTCACCTTCTTTAATGCAATGTACAGCTTCTGGAAGGGGACTCGCTTTCTTGAGATCAACAAAGTGACAGTGATCATAGAAAGGTCACCCTCACATCTCTTTCATTTTCCAAGAATCACATGCTTCGCCTTTACAATCCTTCTTGCCTTCGTCTACCTTAGATTCCCCCTGCTGTGAAGCTTAATTAAACCATGTTCGCAAAGCATATTGGATTCTTCAGGATAAAGATGCTCTGGAATTGTGCTGTGTGCACAGTGATGTGACATCTCTGCTCCCTCCTCGGTCATGTCTATAACTCCTGTGCTCCAAACTGGAAGCAGAAAAACATTATATATTCTGAAGGGATATAAAGATGTTACAGAAAAACCCGAACAGACTTTTTGGCCAATCCAATACAACACATTTCCACTGAGCGTTTCTAGAAGACTCTAGGAATGTGTTTTATTTAAAAACATATATTCCGTACAGTTTTTCTTACTAAACAGCAGTGAGCAGCGGTTGGAAACCAATCCGAACCCTGCCAATAGTTAACGGTGTTTCATTGAACTATGATGGATAAATCGAATGACCTTGGACAATTGCTTTGCGTTTTAAACCTCGGTTTCTTCATCTACGAAACACGGAGTCAGAATAAGTGATCACTCACTTACCTTTGAGATCTGCCAAAATGTCAAGCAAATAGGGCAGGGTAATTTCTTATGCACAGATTTATATGCACCACTGTATCTGACAATTATAATTCGGGGCCTCAAAGATTAGGATGACAAATGAGTTCATGATTTAAACATAAGTGACTTAGAGAAGGATTGCCAAATGTTAAGTGATTGTCTTAAATATTAACTGCCTGGAATGTCTTTCCACTTACTCTGCATGTTAGTTACATCCTGGCCATCACCTCAAGTCCAGCATGATGGAGCCATCTGTGTTGTTATTTTACTTTTATTCTCTACATGATTTCTTTCTCCATCTAAATTGTAAGGTCACTGAGGAAAGGCCTCATGTCTTCTACTTCTTTGTACTGAAATATCTTGAAACGACCTATATATACAGGCATTAGAGATTTTGAGCACTCAACTGTTAAGTAGCTTTTATAAATATCTGATCTCTACATCAGCTGCATTAATATTAAAGATAAACATAAGCAACTCTAAATGCCTGTGTGTATCATAATAAGAATCAACATGGGTCCAAAGCTTGACTCTGCCATTTACTCAAGGTTTCTACCTCTCAATTTCCAAATTTATAAAATAGTAAATTGTCACCTGTCTTTTAGAGGTGTTAGGAGGATTAAATGAAATCATGTGAGCAAAGCTGACATGACAGATATTTGATAACTGGTAACTATTGGTATCGTACTTTTGCCATTGTACATTTACACAGCTAATCACTGGTCTTCGATTTCTGTGTGTGACCAGATCTTCTGGGGAGCTCCTTAAGTACTTAGCTTCTTAGGACCCAGCCCTAGAGAGTTTGATTCTGTTGATCCTTGAAACTGGCTTTGAGAAATGCTGTCTCACAGTTGAATTGTTCATAACTCACTCCTATTCTTAAAATACTTCAGATACACATCCCTCAGAGTTCCACAGTTGTCAAGCATTTGACTCTTTACCAAGCATTAAAATATTAAAATACTTTGATGCCTGCTATCTTAAAAGCTTGTTGAAACAACCTGGAAGCTATTAGTTGGAAAAACAGGGATGAAAAATTACCTAGTGCAATTTTTCTGACCAAAGGAAATAACTGCTTTCTCACAGCCTGAAAATTACACAAACTTTTCTCCCTTCATATTACAACTGCCGTTTCCAATTTTTAAGTATGGTGAAGGCCTCAGGTTACCCACATATTCTTTGAACTTCAACATTTTAGACAATTATTTTTAGTGCAAAGTTTACACTGGATTTCATTTCACTCTTCTGACAATTGGCAATGTCACTATAAAATTGATATTAAAACCGGTGTCCGTAAATTGCTTCAACCAATACTGTTTGACACATTGTTCTTAGCTCAACTTGCTTTAGAGTTCTGAGAGCAAACCATGAAAGATTAAGGGCACCAGGGCAAAAACATATTAGAATTATAGATATAAGCAGTTCTATTCGCACAGATTTTCAAGCAATAGAACTATTTAAACTTTTTGAGTATTTACACTTTTAGTCTCATCTTCAAAAAAATCTAAGCCATGCTAATTGAGAACAAATAAATTGACTTTATTCTTCCTAGAATCTAAGTTATTTCCTGATGTATTATTTAGGGTGAAAATTTGATTGCTATGAGAGAGAGATCCAAATAATGGTGGTTTAGAGAAGATGAAGTTACTTTCTCTTTGCATAAAAGTCTGGGTCAGGCATCCAGGGCCAGTAGGAGGTACCACAACCAACAGAGACCCACACCCCTTCCATCTTGTCGTTCTGTCACCCTCAGCCCAGAACTTGCATTTGACTGCTCACAATGGATGTCCCAGCTCCTGTCAACACATCCACATTATGCCCAATGGGAAGGGGTCACTAGAGGGGTCAGGCGTGCTTCTTCCTTTGAACTGCACAACTCAGAAACGGCATCAAAAAATTCATTCACATCCTAATGTGCAGCATTTAGTCACATGACCACATTTAGCTTCAAAGGAGGATAAGAAATGGAATCTTTAGCTGGGTTTTCATAGCCCAACTATAAATTGTTTTACTAAGGAAGAAGTGAATGAATATTGGAAGACATCTAGCTTCCTCTGCTACACCTGACACTCAGTAAGTTCAAGTGGATCGATGCAATGCACCATGAATGTTACTGAATCAGTGTACTAACTGATGAGATTGTATGAAAGGTAGAAATAATACTAAGAAATGGGAAGCTGAAGTATCAGACAAAATGTGCTGATGTTATACCAATAACATCAGTCTGATGACCTAATGGTTTCGAAATATTCAGGTATTTTCCTAAGCATCTAACTTGCTAAGGGAATCAAGCATTTTATTACATACCACAATATATGAGGCAGAGAAACTTGGGCCTTTTCTAAGAACACCAGTAAGACCTAATATCAACTATTACTTCTTGTCACTGAACAAGTACAATCTCCTAGAGATGCTAAAATTTGAATATACATACTTACTCTGTAATATAACCTGTGATCATTCCATGGAAGTATAAAAACTAACATTTTATTCCCTGTTACAGCTGCTTAGTATTTCACTGTGTAACTGCACCACTGTTATTCAACTACTAGTTCCCTATTGATGATAATTTAGGTTGCTTGCAGACTTTGCTATTACCAATAGTGCTACAACAAATGGCCTTGTGTGGGTTTTTTTTTTTTTACAATATTGGCAGTATATCTTTGGGATAGAGTTTGGAAATGCAACGTACATCTTTAGGCATTTTAAAAGGTTTGTGTTTTGTTCTAAAGATGAGCATTATACTGTACAATACCCTTGGTTCTTTCTTTTTGGGGGCATGGGGACTCTCTTTATTGGTTCTCTATTATGAGCTGTAGTGAAATTAGCCAGCAAGTACTTTTTCCCTCCCTTCTCTTTCCCCCAGCATTTATTTTGAAGTAATATCTTTTTATTCTCAATTAATACCAATAAGACTATGAGCCTATTCTACTTTTCATATACTCTCTTCAAACTTCCTCCATACTTTGTTGTCAGAGAATACAATCATTTTATACTATACCACCTTCCTTAGAACCATTATTTAGCCCTAATTCTACAGTTAAACATATATTTAATGCATACCACCAGTCCTTATGCAGATGTCACTCCAACAATTTTGATTATTTGACATTTATTCCCTAATAGTAGACTTTTTGGAGAGTGTCATGAGAATATTCTCTGAATTTTTGCAAGCTCATAATCACTTGTCTTTGGCTTTTATAACATAAAGATCAGTTTGGATCACATCTTTTTTCCTGAGTTATGATAAATATATTACTCCATTTTCTTTCTGTCATAAAAGCCAAAAGTCTGACATTCTTTTCCTTATAAGTTACTTGGTCCCTTTGACTGGATGCTCGAAGGAGACCAAAGAAGAATATATACATATATGTTTTTTCTTACACCTAAAAATTTATATGTTGTGTGTGTATATATACATATATATATATATATATATATATATATGATTTATACTTTTTCTTCTTTTTCTTTAAAGTCCAACAGCTTTACTACAATATGTATCAATGTTGACCATTCTAGGTCAATATTCCTGAATATGCAGCAACTCCTTTCAATTTATGGTTTCCAGCTTTTTTATTCTAGGAGATATTTTTGATTGATATTCCTGGTGTTCATTCTGTTCAGTTTCTTTGATTTTTCTTTTTTGGCGATTTCTATTTTGTGCATAGGAGATCTCTGTACAGTAAGTCCCCTACATACTAACCTCCTTCAGTTCCAAACTTTCAATGATGTGAACGTGCGTTCACATGTCCAATCACGTTAGTTCACGTGTCTGGCGTACATTGTCACGTGCGTGCATCCTCTACAAGTGGTTGTGCTTTTGTGTACTTACTTTGTGTAGCTTACTAATGAAGACCTGATGGAACTGGAGGCCCACTCAGAGAAACGACAAAGAGAGACAAGAGGAAGAAGAAGTAACTGAAGAACTGAAGAGATTCTCAACGCAGGAAATGGCAGGGGATTTTCTTTATTTGACGAGGCACTGTTAGTTTTTGAGGCACAGGGCCCGAACGTAGAACGGCTCGTGAAGGTTGCAGCAGCCGTTCAGAATACAATCCAGTGCTACCGTGTCATCTATGACGAGAAAAAAGAGCTACTACCCAGACATCACTGGATCGTTTTTTCAAGCATGTAGATAGAATTGAATCCAGCAAGGAACCAGAACCTGTGCCATCGTCAGGCGTGAGTGAAATTGCAGCTTGCCCTCTGTCTCCTATTGCTGACGATCCTTCAGCTCTACCATCTCCCACCTCCTCTTCCTCCTCCACTCAGTAACTCTTCTTGTCTGTTCACTCGATGCCAGCCCCTGTATGCCAGCTGTTGTACTGTACTACTGTACTTTTCAAGGTACTGGACTGTAAGATTAAAAATGTTTTCTTTATTTTTAGTGTTTGTTTTTTATGTATTATTTGTGTGAAAAGTATTATAGACAGTACTATATAGCCAACTTTAGTATATAGGCTAACTTTGTTGGAATTATGAACAAATTGGACTTACGAATGTGCTCTCACAGTGGAACCTGTTCGTGTGTAGGGGACTTACTATATTCTGTATTCTTTATTTTTCTCTTGCTTTTATTGTGTCTCTCCTTTGGAGTCTAAAATGTTGCTTTCTTTCAGTCATCTATTTTTCTTAAGGTATTATCTGTGGGGTTTGCTCACTCTTGAGCTTCTAATAGTTTAACATTCACGTGTGAAGTTATTTTTTCTTTTATTTCTAAATCTTTCTTGAGCATTGACAGATCTCTTTTAAAATTTATTTCTCCAACTATTTTATTTCTGAGTTTTTCTAATTGCTATTTATTCTGTTTATCCAAAGCTTCTATTTCTATTATTTTCTTAATTTCTTTTATGTCATATTGAAATATTAGGCTAGGGTTTTCAATTGTTCTGTAGCCACATCTTTCTATTTTCTCTTTTATAATAACTCTGGATGGAAATGATCCATGGTCCTTTTCTGTTCTTATGTTCAGTTAGATGAGTTTTCTTCTTAGGAGGCAAGGTTAGCATAGATTTCCTAGCTTCATAGCTCTGGAACACCCTCTTCTACTGTGTAAACTATTCAGTGATATGGTCTGACACATGATGGGATCTTCTCTTTCAATTCCTCTTTATCATTTTTGTCTGGAACTTCTCTCTCTTTCTCTCTCTCTCTCTCTTTTTGCATTATGGTCCCAGTCTTGATCAATTTTGATTATATTCCCAGCAGTTTCTCCTCAGTGTTAGATTTTATTCTTCTTCAGTTAGTGTCAGAGGTGCTTGGGGCCCAGCCCACTCCTGCCCTGACCAACATTCCATGGCCCCGCTGCACCCATCCCTGAATTGGGGACTGTACAGACTCCCTCCATGTTTCAGCTCCTGGTCAGAATTACATGCTCAGCTTTCTATGCAGTTCCTGTTAGTTATTCTGGCTTTGCCAGCAGTCAATATGGCTTCTCTCCTGCCTGCCTGATACCATGTGAATCTTGTTGCTGTTGCTGGATTTTTCTATTTTACTTATCTTTTAGAGATCAGGGGGATTTCTTGTCACTCAGTTTTGTTATATAGAGTTTGCTGTGGGGCTTTTGTTTAGCTCTCCTCGTTACCCTTTCTGTTTCTGTGTGGGATTCCATGCAGTTATAATTCCATCTTCCTAAATTTCTCACCCTAGACCACATGTTATGTCAGTAAACAGAGTTAAAAACAGCCCACACTTTTGTTTGAATTCATTTTCCCACGCGATTACCCAGTTGTAAATATCTGAACTTGTGTATGTATAGGATATAAGATTTCACACTGCTTCATTTCGTTCTTTTTTTTTTTTCCTGTCTTCACAGTCCTCATGTGGAAGTTACATCAGCTTCTGTTCTAGTGGAGGCTCAGCAGTCAAGTGGAAAAGTCACAACTCTTTCATGTCTTACATAATGAGTCAGATTTCAATAAGTGGCAACAGGGCAAAAGTATATAATCTGAAGAGTCATTGAAGAGATGACTAGATTAAATGGCATACAAAGAACGAGATGTAAGATGGAGCCAGACCCTTAGGATTTTGAATATCATGCCAAAGTCTGAACTTGGCAGCAAAAATTCATAAGGAAAGGAATGCTATTTTTGGACATGCTTTAGAAAAATGACTTTAGTAGTAGTAAAATGATGGGATGAAGAGGTTGGGTGGAGGGCAAAGGCCACTGACTTCATAAAGTTCACCATATTTTGGTTATCTGTTGTCAGGAATCATGTGTTACAAGTGAAACAGTTTCCAAAATATCTAAACATCATTTTTACTTTAGGAAAAGCAGCACAATTCATAAAAGACCTTTAGGCTAGAGGGAAGTTTTATCCCAGTCAATGCGTAAAGAAAATCATCTTATGTACTGTCTACTCTTGAGTATAAAAACCCACCGGTTAATGTCTATTGAAGCAGAAGGATATAATGGGAAGCCATCTTCCATCCCAGCCTATGTAAAGCACATAAACTTTGATTCTGCTGGGGAAAACACTGATGTCTACAACTAAGAGAAACTATAGGTAAGAAATACAGGTAAAATATCTTCTATGATGTGTGCTTGTTTAGAACCAAATAGCTGTTTTTATAGAAACTGAGAAATTCAAGTAATAATGTAGCAGTTGTTAGGTGAGCAAGTAGAGAACATCAGTCAAAGGATTGAATTTTGAAAAATAAGAAGTATGCAGCAGATTCGGTAGCTACCCTGCCCTCTGCCCTCTCAGCTCATTTCCATGTATATTTGTAGCCCAGGAAGACAGTTTGCATACACCCTGATAGCACCCATTACAGAGACCTGCCTCTTTTTGCTTCTCTGTCTGAGGGCTTTCTTTGGCCCCAGGGGAGCTTTCTCAGTTCAAGCTCAAGGCATGTAGTCAACACCCAGAGAATACTTCTCAACCAGATAGGGACAGCAGTCAGTGGATAAATATCCCCAGCTTTCCCATTTCTTTGTGGGAAAATCCTGAGCTGAATTCTATAAGGTTCCTCAGAGTATCCCAAGAAGGACTGACCCTCAGTCACCCACAGTCCATCCATCAACACACCCATTATTGGCTTTCCCCTTCCCATGTCCCATTTGCCTCACTTGTCTCTTGTTCATCCTGGAACCACCTTTCAAATATATCACCTGTACCCAAGCCTTTGTCTCAGTCTCCTTTAAGGGCCCCCAAATGATGACTAGCAGAAACTTTTATTTTTAAAATTCCTCCCAAATTGTGTTACCTTCTTTTTCAAGAACCCACTGGAAACTTCCTGATGTCTAGCACTGATCTAGCACTAATCTATCGTGATTAACAGAATTTCCCCTTCAACACAGGAGCTGCATCTTTGTCTTGGTATTCACAGCGTCTCACCTATTCCCTGGCATAGAACAGCTGGACAATAAATAATTGTGGAATGAATGAATAAGTGAAAGAAGTTCTGATAGGCAAGCACAGCATCTGGGAAATCTAGCAATAAGCAAACAGGATATTTATGCAAGAGTGGGGGATCAGGAAGCAATAAATAGAAATCTCAGGAAGCAAGTAATTGCATCAATCAAAAAATAAATAAATAAGTAGCAAGAGGGTGCAGAGACAGGATTTCAGGAATACCATCCTGTCTCCAAAGAAGACAGTAGGTCAAAAGAAAATGGTCAACTTCAGAGCAAGAAGGTGATGATGAAGACTGCCCTAGTGTTCATTTAATCCTTATTATATAACTATTGTAAATATGACTATTTATGATAGTCATATAATACAGGTATTGATTCACTTAATGGATAGAAAAATAAACCCTAGAAAGGTAAAGAAAAATGACCAACCTTATGCAGTATGCAGTGGTTGGAAAACCAGGAGACAGGTCATCTGGTGTTTCTAGCTGTAATTTCTAGAAGTGAAAACTCCTAGAAGGACTCAAAGGGGTTCTTGTTTCTGAGGAGTCAGCCACCAGAATTACACCCTAGAGAAAGCTAGTCCTCATGTGAAGAAAGGAGGAATAAGAATTTCAGGGCTGCTATATTCGTTTCGGAATTCAAAGTCTTACAGTATCTTTGAAACAATGGAAATAATGCCCCAACAGTGTCACAAATGGCCAAATTCTTTTTTTTTTTAACATCTTTATTGGAGTATAATTGCTTTACAATGATGTATTAGTTTCTGCTGTATAACAAAGTGAATCAGCTATACATATACATATATCCCCATATCTCCTCCCTTTTGCATCTCCCTCCCACCCTCCCTATCCCACCCCTCTAGGTGGACACAAAGCACCGAGCTGATCTCCCTGTGCTGTGTGGCTGCTTCCCACTAGCTATCTATTTTACATTTGGTAGTGTATATAAGTCCATGCCACTCTCTCACTCTGTCCCACTTACCCTTCCACCTCCCTGTGTGCTCAAGTCCATTCTCTACATCTGCGTCTTTATTCCTGTCCCGCCCCTAGGTTCTTCAGAAACTTTTTTTTTTTAGATTCCATATATATGTGTTAGCATATGGTATTTGTATTTCTCTTTCTGACTTACTTCACTCTGTATGACAGACTCTAGGTCCATCCACCTCACTACAAAAACAAATGACTCAATTTCGTTTCTTTTTATGGCTGAATAATATTCCATTGTATATATGTGCCACATCTTCTTTATCCACAAATGGCCAAATTCTGACCATTAATATTTTTCAAACAAAATAATGAGTGGGTATGCACTATTCTTTCTTTTCCTTTTCTTCTCTTTGCTTTATATTACTGAACATAATTTCCTCAATTATAATAGAAGCAAACTCTTTTTTCAAATCAGTGCACTTGCAGTCTAGGATTCAAAATTACAGTGCTGTTTTGGAGGCATCATTTTGCTTCCATGGTAGCAATCTCTCTAAATCTTTGCCTAGTGGCCTCAATGAATGCATTTGGCAGGAGAAGCAGGCTGGGAGAAAAAGGGAGAGCTTCTGTGAGCACAAGTACCTTGGGAAATCAGCAATGATGTGAAAAGAAATACATAAAAGCTACCCTGCACAGTATATCTGTTTTTAATGGGACTTCATTAAAAGTATATATTTCTTAAAGTTTGCCTCAGCATGGCAGTGGGTTTCTACAGATGAAGTTTGAGAGCACTTAGAAGTTTGCTGTCATTTCTTTTTAAATCACTCACTACAAGCTTTGATAGAAAAAAGAAGAATTTCTGGTTCATATTAACTTTGCAGTAGGATTTATACCATTTGCCATTGATTTTCTAGAAACCTTAAAAATCAAAGTCAAAGGGAGCTCCTGATTTATGAAATAGAATTTAAGTCATTAGAAGAGTGGGCCCAGCAGGAGCTACCTTCAAGGGCATTGTACCCAAAGAGGTTGCATCCTGGAAGGTTCTAGAATGCAGCCTTTACTAATGCCTTGGCTCAGGGGAGAGTCTTGAATCCAAGTAATGTCTGGCACCGAGTTGGCCCTCAATGAATATCTAATGAATGAATGAGTATCACGAGTATCACATCAGTGGGGGCAAAATCCCAGGACTCAGGAAATAGAACCAGAATCCCAAAGATAGGAGGTAAAAGCAAGAAATAGAGGAGTTTTTAACTTGATCACAAGAGGACAGAAATTCTATATGGTAGTGGAAAAAATATTTCATAGATGAAATGGGGTCAGTGTAAGGACTTTAAATGCTAGAAAGAAGGGCTTTCACTTTAAATTACAGGCAATGGAGAACCAGTAAAGGTTTTCCAAGTCGTGTCATCAAAGTAGTTCTTTAAGATTACTTAGCTGGATGGTTTTGAAGGGAGGACAGTGTAGGCATAGCAACAAGTCAGGAGTCTAGTTCTAGCAGGAGAATATAGCAGTTAGGAGCGCTGGCCTCAGGGGTCAGAGAGATCTGATATTGTCCTCCTGATGTGCCATTCACCATTTGTGAGACCCTGGTGACTAACTTTATTTCTTCAAGCATCAGTGTTTTCATCTGCATAGATATAGTTTATTAAATCAGTTGATATTTCTGTAGTCTACCCTTTTGTCAGTCTCTGTTCTAGAAGCTGAACAGTTACACAATAGAAGATCTTTCATGAAACACTCTTGTATATAGAATGACATTCAAGTCAAGAACTAAAAAAGGATGGGGGGCTACAAATAGAAGATACACATTTCATGAAGAGGCAAGAATGAGTTGAGTGCACTCAGGGAACTGAAGGAAAGTCAGTATGTACCTATGGATAGGCAGGGGACTGACATGAGATGAGGACAGATGGCTAAGGCATGTGTCAAGTTATGGAGAAATTCATAAGCTGGGCTAAGAAGACTGGATATATTTTAAACCTGATGGGAAATGTATACAGAGTATTTTCATAGATTACTATTGCTGAATAGAAAATGTATCATGGTGAGACATGGATTGGAACTGGGAGACCAGTTACAAAGCTATTGCAGAATCTGGGGAAAGAGATGATAACGGCTTGGAATAGGATTGATAATGAAAAATAAAGGGAGAAGCATAGCTTTGGGATATATTTAGGAGGTAGGATCAATAGGACTTGATTACAAGTTGTATTTGGAGAGTAATGGAAGGCAAGAAATCAAAGCTAACCCTTATATTTCTGGCTGAAGCAAGTGGCTATAAGGTTGTTTTTTGTAAGGTGGGTAAGAGATGGGGAGAAGCAGGATAGCAAATCAAGAGTATTTTCATGATTTTAGTTTAAAGTATATAATAGACATCCAAGTGAAGATAGTAAATATGTGCCTGAAACTTACTCTGGGGAGAGGTCAAAGCTGAAAATAAAGGTTTAGTAGTCATCAGCACATAGATGATATTAAATTCATGGGGATGGGTGAAGTTTCTAGAGATGTACAGAGTAGCAAATATAGTAAATTGGCTCACAGTGTCTTGTCCAGGCTCCTAATGTGTCTCCCTGTGCTGCAGAGCCTGAAAAACCACTAACTATATTTCCCAGGCTCCCTTCAGTTGCTTTCCAGGTGGGATTTCAGTTTCACCAATCAGATGCACTTGTGCAAGTACAGAGTTCAGAACAGAGATGTGTGAGGAGCAAGGCAGGACAGGGAGCATCTATTTTGTGAGTCCTGGCATTGCTATGGTTCTAATTCAGTAGCTATGATGACAGCTTACCAACTGTGAAAGCAAATCCTAATTCTATAATCTCCTAATCACGGTAGGGATAGCCACATTCTTAGAAGTTCAGTCCTTCAGTGGGAGTCCTTTCTGGAAGCTCAGACGAAAGTTGCTTTCTTTAGTTCATTAAAAAAAATGTAAGGTACATCATCTCTCCCACTTAAAAGAAGACATCTCTTTCTGCTTAATGTAACTGGAGTGCATTCTGCTCTGACCCACACAGTGCTTTGGTTCACCCTTGCATCACTCCAGCATTGGAAGATTCATTGAAGGGGGAGAAATCAGTAAACCAGAAGCCAGGAGAGACTGGGAAGGAATAGCCAAGGAGATGAAAGGAAAACCAAGAGTGTCATGTCATGGAAAGTGGGGAAAATAGGTTTTTTCTAGAATTTTATTTGACGCTGAATGATCAGTCTAGAACTGAGGGGTCAAGTAGGAAAGATGGCAAGAAGATCATTGGTGAGTTTGCAAAGAACAATCTCCATGGAGTCATGAAAGTAAACACCATGGGGAATGATTTTTAAAGTGAACATGATCTAAAGAAACAGATTCTGTAACTATAGGCAACTTTTCAAGATGCTTTAATGTAAAAGGATTAGCAAACTTGGGAGGTTATGAGTAGAACAGGGGTTGCATTATAGTTGGCGGCATGTCTGTTGTTTTAAAGGTAGAAGCTACTATAGCACACCTATAGGCTGATTGCACACTCCTCTCCAGAAACGAGGAGAAGGTGTGTGAGAGAGGAGATAATTGTAGGAGCAAAGTATTCAGGAACACAAATATGCCAGTTACTCTGGTCACTTCTCTCTTCTCAATGAACTGTAAGGTAAAGCCATCAGGGGTTGTAAGGTGTAAATGTTTCGAGGAAGAGAAGAAGGTATGCCATGGTAGTCTTGCTGAACAGTAAGAGCAACAAGCTAAGGAAGAACTGCAAAGAACCCATTTAAATCTCAGGTCATGAATTTACATTGACATTTTTTTGCACGGTTACGTTCCCCTCACCCCCGCCCCTGCAGTGTGTATTTAGCTGCTTGTGAGCAGGCAAAGGAGGCTGACAGTAGCATTTAAATGATATCCAGTCTTAACCAGATAGTCCAGTGGAACGAGAGGGGTTAAGGGTGTTATAAATAAGTAATTATAATTATAAAACCTGGAATCTAAGTTAGAGAAAGAGTGACGGGGTGGGGAAAGAAAGGGGTGATTGATGGTGAGAACGTCACAGCATGAAGGGATGATGTCTTGATGAAGTTGAAATGGATTGGAATGGAAATAATAGAGAAGGAAAACTGGTTAGAGGAGGGGGCAGCTGAAGTTGAGGTTTCAGAATTAGAGAAGTTACCTTTGATGACAGGTCAAGGGGTTGACCATGGAAATGGGTGACTGAAATGGGGCAAAGACAAATTTTCCTGGAGAGAGGAGATTGAGGAACTGAGTGGTAATGATGGTGGCTGGATGATCCATCAGGATGTGGAAGTTACCAGACCTGGTGACAGGAGCAGCAGGGGAAAGAATGCAGTGACCTAGGTGTGGCATCAGTCGGCCAGGAGTAACCAGGGTTGGTAGATGATTGTAGACAGGCAGGAGGTTGAGTGGTTTCCCTCTTTCCTCTCACCAAACCTCTATGCCACCTCAGAAAGAAGAAGAATATCAATAGCTACCTGGTAGAATAACTATTAAGTTTGCATGAGATGAAGTGTTAAAGAGCCTAAAACATGCCTGTCACATTTAACGTATGACATTATTGTTATGGTCACCATGAAAGAATCTACACTAACAAAATGTCTAATATGTGCCAGTCATGGGACTAGATGCTATTCATTTTTATTTTTCCTTTACTTATTTCTTCAATGCAGTGTCATAGATGATTGCATGTGGACAGGACCTCAAAAGTCACCTCATCAAAAGTCCCTGAACGTTAGCCAAAGGTTACATGGATGCATAACCAGTACCTGTACCTGCGGGGCTTAGTAAATATATAAATTCCAGGTTTCCACATCTGATCATTCTGATTCTTTATGCCTGCAGTGGTACCTGGGCACCTAACGGATTCTGATACACAGCCAAGTTTGGGAACCACTGCTCAGCATCTATTTTTATAGGGGAGGAGACTGAAGGCCAAGATCACAAAGCCGGTAAGTGACAGAACCAGGAGTTTTATTCACATGTTCCAAGCCCAGGAACTAGATTCTGACTGATAGTGGCTCACTGAGGCCCTGGGATGAGAAGCAGAATGAAGGCTTAGACCCTTTTCCTTTGTTTGCACTCTGCCTGAGAATAGCCACAGCAGAGAGAAGCCAGTCTAGACAACAAAGTGACTATGGCAGCCAGGTAGACAGTATGGTTCCATGCTGTCAATCAATTGAGCTTATAATAAATGTCTGAAAGATGGTGTCAATCAAATGAGCTTATAATAAATGTCACAAAGATGATGTCAATCAAATGAGCTTATAATAAATGTCAGAAAGATAGTGTGCAAAGCAGCAGTTGCAAATAACCATGAGGTGACCTGAGAGCTGTTACAGTAATCTAAACCTCTAACTATGGTGGTAAAAGTACCATGGAGTGGTGGGCATAAATTTAAGGGAAAAAAGACATTTCAATTTGGTATCAGTGTGAGTATCAGACTGACAAAGTTCACATGTGAGAACTGGGTCAAGAAATAGGCAGCCTTGCTAACCTTTCCTATCCTAGTGAGGTGATTCCCAAAGCTGTCTACACATCAGAATCCATGCACTAGAGATTGTGACTTAATTAATAGGACTCTTTGGATTTTACATATATCTTACATATATATATCTAATGAACTTGGAAATTTCTAACCTTGTAAAAGCTCGTGAAATGATGAAATGACCAGGTTTGAGCACACTAGGACATGCTCAAGATTCCTCGACCCTGCTATATATATATACTGTATAACAAGATTAGGGAACAAAAATGAACTCTGATGGGTTCCATTAAGGATCATAGTAGCTACGTCACCAATTGCAGTCGGCATCGCAAGCAGTTTCAGACAAGATAGCGTGAAAGTAGTCACCCCATCAGTGGAGTCTGAGGTCAGAAACTAGATACTAGCTAGAAGATGTGGCCCCTCCCCCAATACGAGGGGGCATTTTTCTATGAACTACTGATACTTATAAGAGGGCAGACAGTGGTATTGCACATAAAGATACTTCCACTTCTCCTCCAGTCTTACTGAACATACAATAGCATTAGGTACCTTGTCTAGCACACATGCCTCATGATAACAGCTCAATCTGTTATCCAAGAGCACTGTGTCTATTATTTTCCTGCTCTGCTAAACAAAGAAAATCATCTTAACTGGCAGATATAGGTACAGAGAAGAATTATGACCTTCTACACACTCTTATTTTTTAATCTGCCAGTAGAGAAAATTTCAGCAGAGACGATGCTGTCTAGGGTACCTCTAGGACATTATACAATTGAGATGGAACACTTTGGCCTTCTTCGAAGACAAATGACGGGCTCTTCCAAATGCTGCTCATGACCTGAGGCTTTACTTCAGTATAAATAAGGAAAATGTCTCTAGAAAAAAATGTGTGAGGTCTTCCATAAGAACAAAAGATGCAGATACTGGGAAGTGAGAGCCTTAAGTGGCTATACCTTTAACATGTACCCAATTAGCTCTAATAATGACGATGTCCAATGCCTGAGAAAGCGAGACGCCATTGTCTTAGTCAGTGTCTCAGCTGCCATCCACACAGCAACCTTGATTCCGAGTTCCAGCTCTGTGAATCCCTCCATGCAGCTGCTGTTGCCTGGGTCCTCGCAGACCACGGAAGACAAGCAGTTTTTGAAAGGTTGAGTTAGGGACACACGATATTCTGTTTCACTCTTGTTTGGCTTCATTCTTGGAGCTCCTGCTTTGCTTACGTCAATATGTTCAAGGTGATGATGAACTCACAAACTGCTACAGAATCAGAGAAGAAATGTTTCTGGCATTTCCAGTTGGTTAAATGGACGTTATAACTATACCAAATATTAGAAGAAAGAAGCCTTTTGTGGCACTATTTAACATAAAGATAGATGAAAAGAATACAGTAAGAAAAGGATCAATGTCTCAGTTGAATTTTACAAATATGACTACCTGCGTTTGAAATACAGAATTCTAGAAAATGAATTTAGAGAGGCATTCAGGAACTAATTTCCCACCTAATTCCTACTTATAACTTAAAAGTTTAACAAAATTATGTTTAAAATTATGTTTAAAATTAAGGCCATTAGCCATGTTATTGAAAATGTTCACTGTTATTGGTTTTCATGTCTTAATAAAGAATTCTTGGACTATGTATTTAATTTAATCTTGCTGCTAGTAAAGGATACACTTAAACTAAAATGAATAAAAGAATAATTGGCACTTATGAAATACCAAGATATTTTTAATGGGCTTTATTTGTTTTAAATTCCAAATTCTTTCATCTTTTTATCTCATTAAGGCAACCTTAATGCAATTACTCTACCTTTTACAATGGCTTGATTTTCACCCCTTTCATGAATTTTACTGATAGCTTCAAGCCATTTTCTCTTCAAGTGTGACCCAGGAAAACCTACAGCAGATTTACCTAGAAAGCTGGTGAAACTTGCAAAATTTTGATATTAATGTTACAAGTCCGAAGCCCAGAGAGTGGGCCAGTCATCTGCATATTAGAAGCTCCCTCACCTGCTTAATAAAGACCAACACTCAAAGTTGAGGACAAGTAGACTTTCTGACAGTAAACTACACCTCATCTAAGTTGCAGAACTCCAAACAAGAGACTGTTCGGATCCAGGATTGTTGGGTAAACAAAGATGAACGATAGTGCAAAATTTACCACTTCACAGGATTTTTCTCAATTTTATTCAACCTAAGACACATTTTCCAGCATGTACTAGGCACTAAACAAAAAAGAAATTAGACTCAAAGTCCTTGACCTCATGGTACAGGAGATCAAAAGATCTATTTCAGATGCTGGAGATTTAACACTAAATAAACCTCTCCTTAATAATCCACTATCCCAAATACTTTCAGCCATGAGGAGGTGTTGTTGAAAGAGCATGGAATAATTACTGGATGAATTCAGTGCTACTGAGGTCCTAGGAGTATTCCTAGGTCCTGAATGCTTCCATAGTCACCAATTCTGTTTGTTGATGTTGGTTTGAGTCAGTTTTATTGAGGTTTAAGTGGCATACAGTAAAACTAACCCCATTTAGGTGGACGGTTCTTGAGATCTGACCCAGTCAAGTAACCACCACAACAGCCAAGATATAAAATATTTCGATCACGTCAAAGATTTTCCCATGAACTTTATAGCTGATCATCTCCTTCTACGCCCACCTCCTGACCACCCCAGGTCTGTTTCCTTGTACCTAAAGTTTTGTCTTTTCCAGAAAGGCACATAATGGAATTATGCTGTATTTTGCCTTTTTCAGTCTGGCTTCTTTCACTCTGCATAACGCTTTTGGGATTCATCCATGATGTTTGATATATCGGTAGGACACCTTTTTTTTTTTTTTTTTTTTTTACAGCTTTTTATACTCCATACTATGAGTGCAGCACAATTTGTTTCTGCATTCATCAGCTGATGGCATTTGAACTGTTTCCAATTTGGGGGTATTTTGGCTACAGCTGCTATGAATTTTTGCATAAAGATTTTCATGTGGACTTGTGTGTAAATTTCTCATGGATAAAAACCTGGGAGGAAAATCATTGAGTCATAAAGTAAGTGTATGTTTAATTTCTGAAGAAACTGCCGAACAGTCTTCCAAAGTGGCTGCAGCATTTTGCATTCCTGCCAGCAACGTATGAGCATTTCTGTTGCTGCACATCCTTGCCAACACTTTGTATTGTCGTTTTATTTTAAATATAGGCATTCTAACACATAAGTAGTGGTATCTTTGGTTTTAATTTGGAGTTCTCTAATATCTGGATGTTAAACACCTTTTTTGTGCTTATTTGACATCCACATCTGGGTTTTTTTGTTTGTTTGTTTTTGTGGTACGCGGGCCTCTCACCATTGTGGCCCCTCCAGTTGCAGAGCACAGGCTCTGGACGCACAGGCTCAGCGGCCACGGCTCACGGGCCCAGCCGCTCCATGGCATGTGGGATCCTCCTGGACCGGGGCACAAACCCACGTCCCGTGCATCGGCAGGCAGACTCTCAACCACTGCACCACCAGGGAAGTCCCACATCTGTTTTTGTAATAAAATGTCTCTTCAAATCATCTCCCACTTTTTATTTGTTATTATTGTTAATGAATTGTGAGTTGTTTATATATTCTGAATACAAGTCCTGTATCAGATATGTGCAAATATTTTCTCCAAGCATGTCACTTGTCTTGTTTTCTTAGTGACTTGTAAAGAGTATAACATTTCAGTTTCAACAAAGCCTAATTATTTTACCAATGTTTTCTTTTATAGTTCATGCTTTTTGTGCACTATCAAAAAACAAAAAAACAAAAATAAACAACTTTTCCTATAATCAAAAAATGTCTTTTATGACTTCTGGTATAAGTTTTATAGTTTTAGATGTAGATCTATGATCAATGTTGAGTTAATTTTTATAAATGGTGTGAAGTATGGGTGAGGAATTATGTTTTTGCATATAGATGCCCAATCGTTCAAGTAACATTTGTTGAAAACACTATCATTTGTTCATTGAATTGTGTGGCACTTTTGTTGAAAATCAGTTGATCACATATATTGAGTTATTCTCTGTTCTATTCCACTGATCTGTGTCCTTCCTTTGCTAATACCATGGTGTCTCAATTACTCTAGCTTTACACTATTAAAATCAGGTAGTGTGAGTCCTCCAACTTTGTTGTTCTTTTGTTTGGCTATACAGTGCTCTTTATTTTTCCAAATAAATTTTAGAACTAGCTCATTTTAGTTCTAATACTAATCTAGTATATCTTACCATTTATTTAAATCTTGTTTGACTTCTCTCAAGATTATATAGTTTTCAGCATAAAACTACACAAAACTTTAACATACTTTATTAGATTTATCCGTAAGTATTTCCCTTTAAAGGGTGCTACTTTAAATAAAACTTTTTAAAAAAAGTTACAATTTGCAATTATATATAGGTAGCATATAGAAATACAATAGACTATAGTTTTGTATGTTGAGTTTATATCCTGCAACTTTGTTAAATTCACTTAATAGATCTAATAGTATTTTTTTATAAATTATTTGAAATTCCCTACATTGACAATCACATCATCTGCAAATCAAGACAGTTTCATTTCTTCACTTCTAGTCTGTTTACCTTTTACAAAATATTCATGCATTATTGCACTGTCTAGGACTTCTAGTATAATGTTGAATAGGAGTACTGAGAGCAGACATTCTTGCTTTGTTTACTATCTTTGGGGGAAAAAAACTCAGTTTTTCATTTATAAGGTATGATGTTAATTGTAGGTTTTTCAACTGATGCCATATATGAAGTGGAAGAATTTCCTTTTTACTTCTAGTTTGCTGAGAGTTATTATCATGAATGGATGTTGATTTTACCAAATGCGTGTTCTGTATCTATTGTGATGACTCTGAGGTTTTTCTTCTTAAGTCTGCTGATACAGTGAATTCCATCACTTATAATCCCACAGACAATCACTGTTCACATTTTCTCAAATTTTCTTCCAGTCTTTAATCAATAACTATAGCTTCTTTACTAAAATAGGAAAATAGTATTTATATAATTTGTATATTTCTTAGCATTTCATTAAGAGTTATTCTATGTCATTCATTTTAAGAACAGCTTTTATTTTCTTTGCTAAATAGAAGCCCATCCTATGTATACACCATAAGAATAATCATAAAATAATAATGATAATTACAATAATTGAAACAATAGCCCTTTCTTTGTACAAATTCCTATTCTAAGTATTGTTACATATATTAATAAAATTTTACTCTCAGAACTGTTCCATGAAGTAGATATTATTATTACTATTATTATGCCCATTTTACAGCTAAGGAAACAGAGACATGGAAAGGTTAGACAATTCTCTCATGGTCTCATAGCTAGTATGCAATGGAACTAAATTTTTGGCTCTGTAGACTACAGTCTTGCCCACAATATACTGTTTGTGTTGTCATTAAACAGTACACATATTCTTATTGTGTGCCTATAAACAATGCTCTGATAAACACAGCTGGAAATAAATCTTTAACTATATTTCTCACTATATCCTTAGATTTATAAAGATGTATTAAGTGGTCAAGGTTTTGAGTTAAAAAGTATGGTTTCTTCAGGGAAGCTTGAGGGATACTGCTCAATTGTATTTTCAGAACAGTCCTATGGATACACAGAAATACTGTAACATAACTATAATTAGCTTTCTAATTTTGCTAATTTTTAATAAGTGAAAAATAACATTTATTTTTTCATATTAAATGTGTCCTATATTTATTATTCATTTGTGTTATGTTTCCTGTTTATTGTTCATGATCTTTGCCAATATTTAGTGTGTTCAGATTGGAATGAAATTTTGATGTATAAAAAATTAAAATTTATTCTAAATATTTTGTTTGTTTTAAATTTTCTTTCCTAGTTCAAGTTTACTTTTTCTTATTTTTTGGACAGTTTTAAAGTCAAATCAATTTTTTCATTTGTATTTTATTCTTCACACATATGTTAAGACGCAGACGTAGAGAATGGACTTGAGGACACAGGGAGGGCGAAGGGTAAATTGAGACGAAGTGAGAGGGTGGCATGGACGTATATACACTACCAAATGTAAAATAGATAGCTAGTGGGAAGCAGCCGCATAGCACAGGGAGATCAGCTCGGTGCTTTGTGTCCACCTAGAGGGGTGGGATAGGGAGGGTAGGAGGGAGACACAAGAGGGAGGGGATATGGGGATATATGTATACGTATAGCTGATTCACTTTGTTATTTAGCAAAAACTAACACACCATTGTAACGCAATTATACTCCAATAGAGATGTTTAAAAAAAAAAAAGCTCCTTGCTGAGTCAGTATTAAAGCAGATATACTTACATATTTTATTGACGTACTTTACAGTTTAGGGTTTCTAAAAATGCATATAAAATTAATCTTGTTGTATGCTATGAGTTGAGAATGTTACTCAGCTTTTTCCTAAATAGAAAACCAATTATCCCAGTATCACAAATTCTATAATCATTTTTGCCTGATGAATGACTTACAGCTTGACTTTATATTAAATTATTATATATGCTCTCTATTCTGCTCTACTAATCTATTGTTACTTCAGCAAAATAATACAGTATGGAGTAATCTGGGTTTAGATCTGGTATTGCCACTGTCATATAGCCTTGTTACATTACTTAACATCTCTGAGCCTTGTTTTCCTCATTTGCATATAGTTATTTTAAATATTAAATGAAAAAAAGTATATAACGCACTTAGTTTAATGCCTGGCACATAACAAGCTCTTAGAAATATCTGTAGTTTTTATTGTTTCCTTCACTATGTCAGGTCCATAGTTTTAATTATTATAGCCATACAAAGACTCCTAATTCTATTTCTGCACTTTCCTCTCTGCAGTAGCCTCAGGCCAAAGCCATGTGGCCCATGAGACTAAGTCCTGGTAAATGGTACCTGAGCAGACTTCCTAAAATGTCCCTCCCAGGAAAGGGAGATTTCTTCCCCTTCTACCTACCTGCTTTATTTCAGAATGAAATCTAGAAAATATGGCTGGATATCCAGAGTCCTCTTGGACCATGAGGTGAGGATGGGTGTCAAGTGCTATCACGGTGGAATAAAAAGAGAATAAACTTGATGTCTTGTGAAAATGGACTTTCCGTGGACTGTTTCTGTATTTCTATGTGAGAGACTGAACGTTTGCTTCTTTAACGCACTAGGCTAGAGTTTCTATTACTCAGAGAGTACCTCATTTTCAGTGATAGGTTGGAATCCCAAATTCAAGATAAGATGCTCATTTGTACGCTTAAGTGTTTTGAGCTTAGGTTTTTTTTGTATTAAGAATAAAAAATAATCCCCCTCATTCTCCATCAATTCTAGCCTAGAAAACCAATATTTGGTCTTTTGAATTATTATCAATTAATACAAGTTATTAATTGGTGCCAACTTCTAAGGGAAAATGAATAGAGTCTTAACCATGACACAGAAAAACAGCTGTTCTTTTAAAACTCCTCTAATGAGCACTTCATAGGAACCAAACAGTTAAAAGTAAATATATTCTTCATCATTGCTTCAAGGCAAAGCCATACAAAATAGATTGTCAATGAAGAGAGGAAAAGCAGGTAATTCAGTTTCCCAAAAGAGTTTTGGAAGATGAATGCCCTGTTTGGCATTTCATATTGATCACTTAGCCACAATAATTAACATCCTCTTATTTATATTATATTGAAAATTAAAGCTCAGAATTAGAGGGCAGACAGCAGAAGCAAGAAGAATTACAACCATGCAGCCTGTGGAACAAAAATTACATTAACAGAAAGACAGACAAGATGAAAAGGCAGAGGGCTATGTACCAGATGAAGGAACAAGATAAAACCCCAGAAAAATAACTAAATGAAGTGGAGATAGGCAACCTTCCAGAAAAAGAATTCAGAATAATGATAATGAAGATGATACAGGACCTCAGAAAAAGAATGGAGGCAAAGGTCGAGAAGGTGCAATAAGTGTTTAAAAATCACCTAGAAGAACTAAAGAACAAACAAACAGACATGAACAATACAATAACTGAAATGAAAATTGCACTAGAAGGAATCAATAGCAGAATAACTGAGACAGAAGAACGGATAAGTGACCTGGAAGACAGAATGCTGGAATTCACTGCCATGGAACAGAATAAAGAAAAAAGAATGAAAAGAAATGAAGACAGCCTAAGAGACCTCTGGGACAACATTAAATGCAACAACATTTGCATTATAGGGGTCCCAGAAGGAGAAGAGAGAGAGAAAGGACCCGAGAAAATATTTGAGGAGATTATAGTCAAAAACTTCCCTAACATGGGAAAGGAAATAGCCACCCAAGTCCAGGAAATGCAGAGAGTCCCATGCAGGATAAACCCAAGGAGAAACACGCTGAGACACATAGTAATCAAACTGACAAAAATTAAAGACAAAGAAAAATTATTGAAAGCAACAAAGGAAAAATCACAACATACAAGGGAACTCCCATAGGTTAACAGCTGATTTCTCAGCAGAAACTCTACAAGCCAGAAGGCAGTGGTATGATATACTTAAAGTGAAGAAAAGGAAGAACCTACAATCAAGATTATTCTACCCAGCAAGGATCTCATTCACATTTGACAGAGAAATCAAACACTTTACAGACAAGCAAAAGCTAAGAGAATTCAGCACCAACAAACCAGATCTACAACAAACTCTAAAGGAACTTCTCTAAGTGGGAAACACAAGAGAAGAAAAGGACCTACAAAAACAAACCCATAACAATTAAGAAAATGGTATTAGGAACATACATGTTGATAATTACCTTAAACGTTAATGGATTAAATGCTCCAACCAAAAGACACAGGCTTGCTGAATGGATACAAAAACAAGACCCATATATATGCTGTCTACAAGAGACCCACTTCAGACCTAGGGACACATACAGACTGAAAGTGAGGGGATGGAAAAAGATATTCCATGCAAATGGAAATTAAAAGAAAGCTGGAGTAGCAATACTCGTATCAGATAAAATAGACTTTAAAATAAAGAATGTTACAAGAGACAAGGAAGGACACTACATAATGATCAAGGGATCAACCCAAGAAGAAGATATAACAATTATAAATATATATGCACCCAACATAGGAGTACCTCAATACATAAGGCAACTACTAGCAGCTATAAAAGAGGAAATCGACAGTAACACAATAATAGTGGGGGACGTTAATGCCTCACTTACACCAATGGACAGATCATCCAAACAGAAAATAAATAAGGAAACACAAGCTTTAAATGACACAAAAGACAAGATAGACTTAATAGATATTTATAGGACATTCCATCCCAAACCAGCAGATTACAGTGTCTTCTCAGGTGTATATGGAACATTCTCCAGGATAGATCACATCTTGGGTCACAAATCAAGCCTCAGTAAATATAAGAAAATTGAATTCATATCAAGCATCTTTTCTGACCACAACACTATGAGATTAGAAAACAATTACACGGAAAAAATGTTAAAAACACAAACACATGGAGGCTAAACAGTACGTTACTAAATAACCAAGAGATCACTGAGGAAATCAAAAAATACCTACAGACAAATGACAATGAAAACACGACAATCCAAAACCTAAGGGATGCAGCAAAAGCAGTTCTAAGAGGGAAGTTTATAGCTATACAAGCCTAACTCAAGAAACAAGAAAAATCTCAAATAAACAATCTAACCTTACACATAAAGGAACTAGAGAAAGAAGAACAAACAAAACCCAAAGTTAGTAGAAGGAAGGAAATCATAAAGATCAGACCAGAAATAAATGAAATAGAGACAAAGAACACAATAGCAAAGATCAATAAAACTAAAAGCTGGTTCTTTGAGAAGATAAACAAAATTGATAAACCATTAGCCAGACTCATCAAGAAAAAGAGAGAGAGGACTCAAATCAATAAAATTAGAAATGAAAACGGAGAAATTACAACAGACACCACAGAAATACAAAGCATCCTAAGAAACTACTACAAGCAATGCTATGATGCGAATAAAATAGACAACCTGGAAGAAATGGACAAATTCTTAGAAAGGTATAAACTTCCAAGACTGAACCAGGAAGAACTCGTAAATATAAACAGACCAATCACAAGCACTGAAATTGAAACTGTCATTAAAAACCTTTCAACAAACAAAAGTCCAGGACCAGATGGCTACACAGGTGAATTCTATCAAACATTTACAGAAGAGCTAACACCCATCCTTCTCAAACTCTTCCCAAAAAATGCAGAGGAAGGAACACTCCCAAGCTCATTCTGCAAGGCCACCTTCACCCTGATAACAGAACTAGACAAAGATACTAAAAAAAGAAAATTACAGACCAATGTCACTGATGAATATACAGGCAAAAATCCTCAACAAAATACTAGCAAACTGAATCCAAGAACACATTAAAAGGATCATACACCATGATCAAGTGGGATTTATCCCAAGGATGCAAGGATTCTTCAATATACACAAATCAATCAATGTGATACACCATATTAACAAATAAAAGAATAAAAACCATATGATCATCTCAGTAGATGCAGAAAAAGCTTTTGACAAAATTCAACACCCATTTATGATAAAAACTCTCCAGAAAGTGGGCATAGATGGAACCTGCCTCAACATAATAAAGGCCATATACCACAAACCCACAGCAAACATCATTCTCAATGGTGAAAAACTGAAAGCATTTCCTCTAAGATCAGGAACAAGACAAGGATGTCCACTCTCACCACTATTATTCAACATAGTTTTGGAAGTCCTAGCCTTGGCAATCAGAGAAGAAAAAAAATAAAAGGAATACAAATTGGAAAAGAAGAAGTAAAACTGTCACTGTTTGCAGATGACATGATACTATACATAAAGAATTCCAAAGATGCCACCAGAAAACTACTAGAGCTAATCAATGAATTTGGTAAAGAGCAGGATGCCCAGAAATCTCTTGCATTCCTATACACTAAGGATGAAAAATCTGAAAAAGAAATTAAGGAAACACTGCCATTTACCATTGCAACAAAAAGAATAAAATACCTAGGAATAAACCTACCTAGGGAGACAAAAGACTTGTATGCAGAAAACTGTAAGACACTGATGAAAGAAATTAAAGATGATACAAAAAGATGGAGAGATATACTATGTTCTTGGATTGGAAGAATCAATATTGTGAAAATAACTATACCACCCAAAGCAATCTACAGATTCAACGCAATCCCTATCAAATTACCATGACATTTTTTACAGAACTAGAACCAAAAATATTAAAATTTGTATGGAGACAAGAAAGACTCAGAATAGCCAAAGCAGTCTTGAGGGAAAAAAACGGAGATGGAGGAATCAGACTCCCTGATTTCAGACTATACTACAAAACTACAGTAATCAAGACAACATGATACTGGCACCAAAACAGAAATAGAGATCAATGGAACAGGATAAAAAGCCCAGAGATAAACCCACACACCTATTGTCAACTAATCTATGACAAAGGAGGCAAGGATATACAATGGAGAAAAGACAGTCTCTTCAATAAGTGGTGCTGAGAAAACTGGACAGTTACATGTAAAAGAGTGAAATTAGAACACTCCCTAACACCATACACAAAAATAAACTCAAAATGGATTAAAGACCTAAATGTAAGACAGGACACTATAAAACTCTTAGAGGAAAGCATAGGAAGAACACTCTTAGACATAAATCACAGTATGATCTTTTTTGATCCACCTCCTAGAGTAATGGAAATAAAAACAAAAATAAACAAATGGGACCTAATGAAACTTAAAAGCTTTTGCACAGCAAAGGAAACCATAAACAAGACAAAAAGACAACCCTCAGAATGGGAGAAAATATTTACAAACGAATCAACAGGCAAAGATTAATCTCTAAAATATATAAACAGCTCATGCAGCTCAATGTTAAAAAAGCAAACAACCCAATCAAAAAATTAGCAGAAGACCTAAATAGGTATTTCTCCAAAGAAGACATACAGATGGCCAAGAAGCACATGAAAAGCTGCTCAACATCACTAATTATTAGAGAAATGCAAATCAAAACTACAATGAGGTATCACCTCACACCAGTTAGAATGGGCATCATCAGAAAATCTACAAACAACAAATGCTGGAGAGGGTGTGGAGAAAAGGGAACCCTCTTGCACTGTTGGTGGCAATGTAAATTGATATAGCCACTATGGAGAACAGTATGGAGGTTCCTTAGAAAACTAAAAATAGAACTACCATATGACCCAGCAATCCCACTACTGGGCATATACCCAGAGAAAACTATAATTCAAAAAGACACATGCACCCCAGTGTTCATTGCAGCACTATTTACAATAGCCAGGTCATGGAAGCAACCTAAATGCCCATCGACAGATGAATGGATAAAGAAGATGTGGTACACATATACAATGGAATATTACTCAGCCATAAAAAAGGAACAAAATTGGGTCATTTGTAGAGATGTGTATGGATCTAGAGACTGTCATACAGAGTGAAGTAAGTCAGAAAGAGAAAAACAAATATCGTTTATTAACGCATATATGTGGAACCGAGAAAATGGTACAGATGAACCAGTTTGCAGGGCAGAAATAGAGACACAGATGTAGAGAATAAATGTATGGACACCAAGGGAGGAAAGTTGTGGGGGGAGGGGTGGTAGTGGTGTGATGAATTGGGAGATTGGGATTGACATGTATATACTAATATGTATAAAATGGATAGCTAATAAGAACCTGCTGTATAAAAGAATAAATAAAATTAAAGTTTAAAAAAAGCTCAGGGGCTTCCCTGGTGGCGCAGTGGTTGAGAGTCCACCTGCCGATGCAGGGGACACGGGTTCATGCCCCGGTCTGGGAAGATCCTACATGCCGCGGAGCGGCTGGGCCCGTGAGCCATGGCCGCTGAGCCTGCGCGTCCGGAGCCTGTGCTCCGCTACGGGAGAGGCCACAACAGTGAGAGGCCCACGTACTGCAAAAAACAAACAAACAAACAAAAAGCTCAGAATCATACTATCATTCATTTTTCTTAATATTAATAATCAGTCATTATAAAATGCCTTCATGTTCTAATAGAGTCAGAAATAGCAATTTCATTAAGTTAATTGATTACCTTAACTTAAAGACATGGATTATCTAGGGATCAAAGTACTCGTGAGCTGCCTCTAGATATAAAGTCCAAATAAAGCAAGGAGCTAGTTAAATCATTCCTTTACCTCAAGACTGAGCAGCATATTTTGGCCCTAATATGGCTGTTACACTTGAACTCATTCTCAAGGATGAATACTAAGAGGGGATAAAAGGATATGGTTAGAGAGAAAGCACCTCTTGTGATGTTCCTCCAAAGGACACATTTGGGGGGCACTGCTCTCTGATGCTTCTAATATCCAGGAAGAAAGACATTCTTGGTCAGAAATAATTTTTTTAATATTTATTTATTTATTTTGGCTGCGCCAGGTCTTAGTTGCGGCATCCCCGGCATTGGGAGCTCAGAGTCTTACCTATTGGACCACCAGGGAAGTCCCTTGGTCAGAAGGAATTTTCACCATTTCTATCTCACTCTTAGGCCCCAGTGAATATATCCTACAAGATAACAAGGAGTGAAGTAAGTTTATTTAATTTCAGATCGTATACAATCCTGCTTTAGCAGACTCTAGAGTGACACAAAGGGAAAGTCCTCTTTTAATAATTTACATGAATTTGATTCCGTGGCAGAGAACTATTTGTGGGTCTATTTCAGTTAGAAATACCTAGATCTATTAGAGATTTAAAAGTCTCTGCATTTATTGTCTTATACCTCACAGGATTTAAGACTAATAAAACGAGATTCAAAAAATTTGTTGTTCAGTGATAGGTTATCAAAACTATTGTAAAAATTTTCAAAGCAAGCATAATTGCTCTAGGAGTTCATTCACTCACTTATTGGGCACATATTATGTGCTATGCAGTGAGATAACCTATATTCTATTCTCAGTCAATCTTAGTCTGGTGGGGGAGACTGGCATGGCAATAAGCACCACAATCCCTCGAACACATAGGAAGCCTAGACTAACTTTGCAGAAAGTATTAGAGAAAGCTTCAGAAGAAAGTAGTATTTGATGTTTGATACTGAGAAAGAGTTCACCAAGAGGAAGAGAGATAAACCATAAGATCTCTTGGTCCTCCAAGTGGTTCCTGAACCCATAAGGCTCCAGTATATCCCAAAGAATGTCCAGTTGGCTTTGAGCCATCTGGGAAGAAAAGGAAAGAAATCAATACTTATTTATCAGGCTTGATGCCAATTTACTAAGTTATTTGCTAAGAGTTATTTACTAAGAGTTTTATATACATTAACATATGTAATCTTGGTAATAAACATATAAGACATGTACTAGCATCCCTTTTTTACAAATAAAGACATTGAAATTCAGAGAAGTACAGTATAGCACATCTAGTAATTGACAGAGCCAGAATTTTGCCTAGCTCTGTGTAATTCAAAAATGTATCCAAAAGAACAAAGATCTTCCTGTACCCCTAAATCTGCCTCCAGGTTTCTGATCATCTTCTGTACTGAGAGAACAAAAGTAGAGAGAGTCTGAAATTCCGATAGGACTCTTCATATTAGAGCCTTTTAAAGTTAGACAGTTCTGGGTTTAAGTTCCTGACTACATTACTTGCAAGCTTGAGCAAGTTACTTAGCTTCTCTCCAAATCAGTTTCTCTGCAAAATGTGAATACTAAAAACATCTACTTGAAGGCAGTTGTGTGAGAATTTACATTAAAAAATTCATAAAGAAATAGTTAGCCCTACATTTGACACATATATCTACTTTGAAACTATCAGCCAAAATAAATGTCTTCTTAAATAACTGAATATGCCCAGAACTATCGAAACTTGTCTGGCTTCTTGACAGAATTCAGATAGCCAGGAGCCATTCCAAATCCCTGTGAAAGAACTCAGGTTCTCTTGAGGACTTGTTAGAATTCTAAGTTCAGGTCAGATCTAGAATTTTAGCTACAAGTCAGAGGAGATCTACTGAGAAGCTTCCTGAACCAACAAGCATTCCTAAAGGTCTGGCGTGTAAAGAGTGGTCTGGGAGTAGTCATTTAAGGTCCATCTAGGCCACAGCTTTCTGGCACCAAAGTGGGTGAGAAAACCTGGCTGAATAGATATCACGAGAGCATCAGGTGGCTGCCTTGCATGGGCAAGTGGATCCATTAGAAATTGAAGTACTGCCTCCAAAACCCCTAACTGGCCCGCTGTTCCAACCAAAAATCAGGGAAGAGAGCCAAAGGTTCTGACTGAACAGCATCTGCTATGTGATTGATGGAGATGTCTGAGTATCTAACAGATGGACTCAAAATATCCCGAGGCTTAGTGATGTGTGCAAGTGACCATATACAAACTAAAAAGTGTTAAATTATTTTTCTGAGAAAGATGGGACCTGGCATTCTTATTTTTGTTCATCACAGGATCTCTCAGAACTCTCTTATAGTAGAAAAGTGTAGGGTCATGAAAAATACTCACTTAGCATGTAGAAAAGTGAATATATATATAGATACATATGTATACATACATATATATCAAATAAAGCCTTTATAATTTTTCATATCTGTATTACCTGGTGTTATATTGATTCTTCGGACATTTTTTAGAATAATAAAACTTTCATTTAAATATTAGTATAATTAAGCCAATGGTGAGCTTTTATATAGGTGCCTAATTACTTTAATGATATCAGATGAATTATAGTGAGAGTAAAATCATAGGAAAAAAACATTAAATGGCACAAGTACCTGGTTTACTTAAGAATGGAGTGCAGGTAGGTGTGGGTTATGATATGTACTGCCTTTCAATCTGCTTCAATCCTTTGAAGCATTTAGCAAGCATAGCTATAAGGAAGCTTAGATCATCCAATTCAATTGCTCATTTTAGAGTTGAGAAAACTGACATCCAGAGAGGTTGTTATTTGCTTAAGGTAACCAAGTTAATTAACAACTCCCTAGAAATAGAAATGTCTTCTACATCCATCTCATCAGGAAACGTTTCTAACTCTGTAAAGCTTTGAATAATTTGAATAAAAGACCTGAGGACTAAGCGAACTCAAAAACTCTCCAAATTGTTAACTCATACATCTTAGACACCAGTAAGACAATTTTTTTTGCTTTAAATGTTGTATTAACATTGCCATTTGCTTTGTTGGATACTAATTAAGCATACACTTTTTGTGTAACATACCATCAGAAGTGCCTATGATGTGCCAGCTTTATGATATATCTCTTTATGTAGATAAATTCTCTGTTTGGAGAATCTCTCTCCAAATTGTGTGTATTACAGAGTATTCATAGGAAACTTTTAATCTCTTTTACAGTTTTCATTTTACTTTGTAAGTTTCTGGTTTATGGTCACCCACAAGCAATCTGTGTGGAAAATCATCAGATTTTCCAACTAGTAGGCTGAGCATCTTCCTTATAATAATAGTTGGTTATTTGTAAAATTATTTGTTTAATAAATATCTCACCACTAGACTGCAAGCTTGTTCAGGAAAACCAAATATCCCTTTACACCTTGCACAAAGCCCTGGCACATAATTGGGTATCAATAAAAATTTTTTGGGTGAATGAATGGAATACAGAATAATTTTAATATTAGTATCAGGGAAAAATATAGAAATAGAGAAGCTATACTATGCCACCAATCAAATGTCTAGAATGCTTTCCAGTGGCAGATGTGACTTGTATTGAAATACCACATTTTTCTATTATGTGTTATTAAAACTATCTTAAAGATAATTGAAACTTGATTAAACTTAATTTTTAATAGTATTTGTCTGTGTTTAAATCCACCTTGCTCAAGGTGATACTTTTCTACCAGTATCTACCAGTATCTACTAGATCAAATTTAAGAATAAAACTGGAGAGTAACCTAAAGTGTACTTGCAAGTAAATATGCCCATCTCTATGAGTGTATCCCTTTATTGCTCTGACATCTGTACTCCAAAGGACTGCCATGTAATTAGCTGCATAGACACTGGTAGAAGAAGATTAAGTCAGGGGATATCCAAGGTTGGAAAAATGGCATTAAAATAGCAGGTCCTCTATCACCAAGCTGAAGGGATATGAACTAAACAAATCAATTAAATTTCTTTTCTTCATTTATGTCAGTCCCATTCCCATGACCTGCTTAAGCCAATGAAATGCAGGAAGTTATCATGTATGTCACTTCTGAGCAGAAACATGGCTCACCATTTCTCTTCCTTCTTCCATAAGGTCATCAATGTTCCAGATAGAAGGTGTTCCATCAGTCAAAACTATGACTAGCTGGTCCAGAATGACACTGATATTATTACTTATTTATCCTCCAAAACTTTCTCTTCTAAAGTCTTCTCTAAATAATTAGGTTGCAACTCCATCTTTCCAGTTTTTTAGGCAAAAAGTCTTGGAATCACCCTTGAATCCCTTTATTCTCTTATATCGTACATATAATCTCTTAGGAAATCCTATTGGCTATATTTTGAAAATTTATCAAAAATTTCAGAAGTCATCCAGGTGGCTAAAGAAAAACAAAGGTTATACTTTAATCAACTTCCTACATTTTTCTCCCCCCAAATACAAAGTAGTTTCACAAGTACAAAAATCCTATACAAAACATAACCCTCCACATGACTTGATAACAGAGACTACAGAAACTTCGAAATAACTGTGAGTAGAAAGAGAAAAAAAATGACAAGAGCCAGAACTCTAATTCCTCACATTTCTGCCAACTCCTGCCCAACCACAAAAATTTCCAGTAAGCAAAGGTAGAGAAAACTGTCAAGAAAACAAAAGAAGTGTGCTAGCAAAGCATGAGCATTGGGATAGACATCAGAAAGATCAAATCAACACAAAATCTGAATTACAATAAAAGTAACCAGGTAGATCAGAGCGCTCACTACAGGAAAGGAATTTCAAAGCACACATGATTTAAAGAATCAGGGCGTCTGTAAAGTTCCAGGTGTGAAATTTAAAGCGATTTAAGGGTTGAATATAATTTAAAACCACAGGCATAGCTTCTGGGGGAGAAAAAAGATAAAAAGGGAGGAAGAAGTGTCTTTTGGAAATCTGGTGGTGGTTGGAGGTGGGGGAATGGGGAAAATGTAAAGTTCTTAAGGCAAAAGAGAACTGTAAAATTGGAAAGTTCACAACAACTTCCCCCTCTAACAAAACAAAATGAACAAACAAAAGCCCATTTAAGTGCCTAGATTTTACTAGAAGAAAAATCACTTACTTAGGAATCATGTAAAAACCCCATATCATGACAATGAACAAAAGGCAAGTAAAATTCATAGAGAACTATTGTAAAAAAAAAAATAAGGAAACAATATATCACACTAATATACAGACAAAAATTCCCCTGGAAAATAATCATGAAACAAAAGAAAAGTGTAAATCTACACTCCATACAGAATTACGTAAACTCAAAAAAGCATTTGAGGATATGGGTATTCACCCTGAATCAGAAATTCAAAAAACTCATTGCCCAAGTGGACTAAAAACTGAGAGAAATGAAAAAAGAGTTCATTGAACTCAGGAAGAAATGAAAGAAAACAAAAATTACCTGATAAGTGAAGAATAAGTTAGAAGACACCTAAGGAAGAGAGTCAAAAAAATTTTAAAGGGCTTTGAAGATGGTCCATTAAAGCCAAAAGGACTAGACTAGCGTTAGAATTTTCAAAACCAACATACAAAGCAACCCAGCTCTGAACTTATTTGCAAAGCAGAAATAGAGACACAGATGTAGAGAACAAATGTATGGATTCCAAGGGGGAAAGAGGTGGGTGGGATGAGTTGGGAGATTGGGATTGACATATATGTACTACTATGTATAAAATATTATAGATAGCTAATGAGAACCTACTGTATATAGCACAGGGAAGTCTACTCAATGCTCTGTGGTGATCTAAATGGGAAGAAAATCCAAAAAAGAGGGGATATATGTATACGTATAGCTGATTCACTTTGCTGTACAGCAGAAACTAACACAACATAATAAAGCAACTACACTCCAATAAAAATTTTTTTTAAAAAAAGCAACCCAGCTCTGTTCACTGAGAGGCTCTAGAAGATGAAATCAAGTAGCACTGAGCACACCAGCTTACCTAGTGCCTTGATCATGGTTTTTAAACACCATTTCTAATAAAAGAAACCAGGGTTCACTGGAGAAGTGGTAGATTACAGAACCGGGGTAGGGACAGTACAAGATAAGCCTGAAATATCTCGTAGTACCAGAAATAAGAACGTGATCAAAAAGGAATGGCGGCTTATAGGAAGAACAGGGCTGCCAACCTGAAAAAAACTCCCAGTAGTCAAAGCTGAAAAACTTGAGCACAAAATAAAGAGGGTGGCATAGGGAGGGTGGGAGGGCAACACAAGAGGGAGGGGATATGGGGACATATGTATACGCATAGCTTATTCACTTTGTTATAAAGCAGAAACTAACAAAACAATGTAAAGCAATTATACTCCAATAAAGATGTTAAAAAAATGATAGCATTGGATTTTAACCCATAGAATAAGATAAATTTCTATGAACCCATCAACAAATAATAGGATCAATAAATACATAGGGGAGAAGAGACAACTTTTCCTTACTATGTCGTTTTAATTAATAAATGTAGAAAAGAAATGGAAAATCATTATTAGCCAAGCACCACAGTAATAATTGTTGCAGATAATAATCCACTGATGGATACTAAAATTAATGGACAGATATTTGAGGAGAAATAGATGTGTATAGTATCAAATTATTAACTTTACAGTGGAGATATCTGGAAGACACCACCATAACCAAGTGATCAAAGTTAATAATAAAATTATCAATATCATGAACCCCTTGATATTATGCACTGAAAAGTATATGTCATTTCTTTGGTATTCTTACAAAAACGCATAAACTCATTCCAATCATGAGAAAACATTAAACTCATATTGAAGGACATTTTACAAAATACCTGACTGGTGCTTTTTTTTTTTTTTTTTTTTGCGGTACGCGGGCCTCTCACTGTTGTGGCCTCTCCCATTGCGGAGCACAGGCTCTGGACGCACAGGCTCAGCAGCCATGGCTCACAGGTCCAGCCGCTCCGCGGCATGTGGGATCTTCCCAGACCGGGGCACAAACCCACGTCTCCTGCATCGGCAGGCGGACTCTCAACCACTGCGCCACCAGGAAACCCCTGACTGGTGCTTTTTAAAAGAGATAATATTACAAAAGATACGAAAGACTAAGGACTGTCCCAGATTGGAGAAGACCGAGAAGAAATAACAGGTAAATGCAAGATGGGATTCTGGACAGTATCCTGGAACAGGAAAAAGACATTAGAAAAACTGGTGAAGTTTGAATAGAGTCTGGAATTTAGTTAATAGTAGGGTGTTGATGTTAATTTCTTGGTTTTGATCATCATGCTATGGTTATATAAGGAGTTAGCATTAGGAAAAGCTGGATGAGGAGTATACAACAATTCTCGGTCTACTTTTGCGAATTTCTGTAAGCTCAAAATAAAAGTTGAAACAAAATTTATCCAGAATCTGAATATTTCCTATCATCTTTATTTCTACCACCTAGTCTGAGCCAGCTCTCCTGGATTACTGAAATAGCTTCCTCATGGTTTTCCTGCTTCTGTGTACCCTGCAGACTCATCTTTTGAAGACGTAAGTCAGATCATGTCGCTTCTCTGCTCAAAATCTTCTAATGATTCCTTACTTCCATCAGAGCAAATCAGTCCTTTCAAAGGGCTACAAAACACACATAATCTGGCTCCCAATTCCCTCTCTGACTTGACTCCCGATTTTTCTCCATTTCCATCACAATCTCCTGCCAATCCATCTGCCTTGCTTTCCTTGAACACTCCAGACCCACACTGGCCTTAGAGCCTTGCACTGTTCCCTCTGTTTGAAATCCCCTCACACCCCCTCCACAGACACAGGCACACACAGTTTCTTCATTTCTAGCCTTAATTCAAATCTCTCCTTCTCGACGAAGCTTACCATGACCACCTTATTTAATGGCGCAACAAGCATCACACCCTTTCCCCCTACCCTCCTTTTCCTTTTCTTCTGTAGAGTGAGTGTATCATCTTCTAAAATACCAGATAGTTTACTTGCTAGTGATGTTGACTTTTTCTTATCTTACTCCCTCCATCTACTGGCCCTCCCTCTCAATTTAAGATCCTTTGAGAGGAGGAACTTTTGCTTCTTTTCATTGATGAAGCCCTAGAACCTAGAATCTAGAACAGTAATGGGTACATAGAGGAATCAGTTTATATGATTTCAAATAATTAATAATTCACTCATTCATTAATATTATAAGTAGAAATTGGAAGGATAATGCTTTGTAACTAATTCACAAGATACATCTTTAAAAAGTGGATATTTAGATACTGAGAGTAGCACAAACGCAAGTTCCTTTTTTTAAATAGTGAACAAATATATCTAACCAGATATTTTATTATTTCATGCAACAGCTAATGTGGATTCCTGGGGAATATTTTGATAACCTCTTTAATAAGCTGTGTTCTGTACCACGTTACTAAGTTGAGTTGCTTACAACCAAAGCTAAATGGCCATGATCATTGTCAAGGCATCAGTCCGCCACTTCTTGGTTGATTTTTTATTATTTATTTATTTATTTATTTATTTTTTTGCGGTATGCGGGCCTCTCACTGTTGTGGCCACTCCCGTTGCAGAGCACAGGCTCCGTATGCGCAGGCTCAGCGGCCATGGCTCACGGGCCCAGCCGCTCCGCGGCATGTGGGATCTTCCCAGACCGGGGCACGAACCCGTATCCCCTGCATCGGCAGGCGGACTCTCAACCACTGCGCCACCAGGGAAGCCCTTGGTTGATTTTTTAAATTGAGAGTATAGGTCATATTTGGGTACATATTGCTAAATTTAATTGGACTAAATTTTTTTTACATTGTATGGACATCAACAGCAATTATTTATTTTTAGATTTTTAAAAAAATTTTCTGGAGAAAATACAAAGTTTATTATTTTTCTCAACAGATCCATAAAAGCTGTTATTCCTTCCATGATCCCATGTGGATTTTTAATTGGTGCCATTACACTTCTCAAAGGGGTTAGAGACAATAGATATGATGTGCCTTTAATTGGCAGTAGCCAAACTTTTTTTTACAGTATCAGTCAGAGTAGCTGATAAGTGTTCTAAATTAGTGGAGTAGCTTTTATGAGAACTTTGGCTTTTTTTTTCCTTTGCTTTGCTTTCATTTCTTCTTTTTTGTCCTTTTTTTTTTTTTAATGGGTAATGGGTGTTGGTAACTTTGCCAGTTGAAAACCTGTTTCTAGCAATGCAATCAAGCCTCTAAGCAGCCTTGTGTTTTGTTTTCTATTCGTGGTTGGGTGCCCCCTTTAATCTTATCAAAGAAGTTAAATTTCTTCAGACTGTCAACCACAGCCATGTCAGCATCTTAAAGAAAGCCACCGCTGACACGGCTCAGCAAAGCTGAATTGATCTTTCACCCCTTGGGGCGTTCCACACAGCCAGCGCATGCAACATCCCCCGGAGCTTAACGTAAAGTTCAGCCCCTTCTGCCTCCTTGTGGGGAAGGCAAGCTGAGCTGCTCCGTGGCAGTATTTAAAAATATTTCTGTTTCCATGTTTAACACTTCAGCTTTTCTCTGGGCCTTGTAGGTGCCTAGGGTAATGAAGTTTGAGGAAAGAGATATCAAGAGACTGAAGTAGATTCAATATTGTGTGTCCTGTGGCTCAAATGTTGATCACACCAAGGAGTTTTCAGTTCAGTGACATGAAATGCTGCTACTTGAGCAGCAAGGACAGCTTTCTTATCAAACTCCCAATACTTTTTTCCACCTTCTCCATCTTTTAAGTTTCCCTTACTTGAGTTTTTCTCTGGGTCATATTTCATCATGCTTAAAGATCTATAACCATAAGTTCCTAGAAAAAATTCTTCAAAAAACTGCAGTTGCCTCAAACAGCTTCCTTATTGTCATGACTAGAAAGTTTTATTTGTTTCTAGGATGTCTGGATTTGGGGAGAATAGTTTAATTTCAGTAAGCAACCACACTTAAGAGTCAAGTCATGACACACCTGTTCCACAATGTGGTATATCCCTGAGTTACTTTTGTGTCTGACTGTCATGGAGTTCTTTGCAGAAGAAATCCTGTGCTATAGAAATTTTACTTAAAAAATAGTTGTTATTGGTTTGCTAACAGCTCTGCATAAAAATCTGCTTATGAACTTATTGCACTAAATTTGTAGTCCTTTTTGATAAAATCTAAACTTCTTTGAATTCCATTATCATTTACTGAGCATCATTACCGTTGAAATTATAAAGATAAATCAGGCAGTTCTTGCTCTCAAAGAGCTCACAGCAAGTCAGAGGAGATAGGGAATAAACAACTAACAAAAATGCCATGTGCTAATTGCTCTGTGTATGCAATGGGGATGATGTATTTTCCATGGATAGGGTTCCATAAATCTCCACACCTCTGAAAAAGGAACAACTCCTAACTCTACTGCTCTGATGTATCTATTACACGAGACTGCAAATTTGGTGAAATAAATGACACAGAATTAAAGTAATTTATCTAAGACCAAAAGCTTCTTGGTTGACCAACTTGTGTTTAGCATTCCTACACAGGGAATATAATTTCCAAGAGCCTAGAAGGAAGACTGGAGGAGCCCAGAGGAAATAAAGTGACCATTATCCTGATTTCAACTAAATCCTACCCTAACTCCTGCTCTCCTATCAGCATACCACATATTTCCACTAAAAAGAGCACCATGCCAGTTTTCTGACTTTTCCCTTCCTTCAGTGATATTAATATAGTCATATTTTCTCTCTCCTCTCCGTCTTTCTCTCTCTCTCAGTGTGTGCGTGCGCACAAACACATGTATATTATATGTAATATGTATTATTTATATATATGCTTGTGTGAGCTTTTACTTTTAATTATCTAATAACTACATATAGAGCACTGTACAGTTACTGACAGCTTTTACCTTTCATTCCCTCAATCTTATTGAATTTCATAGATCCATCACAGTTAATGACCTTCAAAATTGTGATGCTCAGCCAACGGTTTAATGCTCAAAGGTTAAGACATACAGGCATAGTGTACAAGACAGTGATTGAAATGACCTTCAACAGCCTTATTTGTTCATAATTTTACCACTGAAGACTGCTGGATTTCATAAATCACAGGAAGAAATCAAGACAATTCACTTTATAAAGGGCCCATGCATTTAAATAAAATCAAAGGTATTAGGCACTCTAGGAGTCTATGAAATTGCCAACTGGTAGAATTTTAAGTACTGTCTTCACTGCAAGTGACATAACCCTTCAGGAAACTTTGTCTGATTTCATCTTCATTTCACAATCAAAGTGTAATTACTGTGCTCTCTCTGCAACTATTCACAATACATATATGGCTATTGTTGGGGCATTCGACAATGCCTTTTACTCATTCTAGAATTTTCCAGAATGTTCCATGTGTTTTTTCCTCGGTAGAACTTTTAAAACTATTTCAGCCAAATTTAAGCTTTGTTTTCTGCGGTTTATATGAACTTTTCATGAACATCTGTTCAACTTTACTTAGACCAAGAGCTGATCACTCAGTAAATCTTATTTATACATTTCCCAGTATCCAAACATCACTTCCCTGAAGGCTTTGCAACAATTTCAAAATAACCATTTACTTTCTTTATGTGCCCTTGAGAGGAATTACAAGGCACACTAGAGTTTTCATGTAAAATTTGAACAGAAGAAGCAACTTTGCTCAGCATATAGCAGTTGCCTCCCAAAGTAAAACCTTCGGCTCACTGCGTCTAAACAAGGGGAGATCAATGGGCTCAGAATGCTTGTGATGTGTGCGTTGAGTGAGGAAGAGTATATTTTTTTTATACTTTGCAACTTCAATGCCAACAGTATAGCTGAGGAAATGAAAAGGACCGAGAGTGAAGACAGACAGACCAGTGAGGAGACTACGGCAGTCGTCAGCCTAGAAATGATGAGGGTCTCGGCAGCAAAAATGAGGGGGAGATGATTTTTGCCAGATATTGAGAAGGATGACTATGCAGGGCTTGGCAAATGACTTGAAATGGTAGTAGAGATGAATAAATCAGGGGTGACTCTGAGTTTCTGCTTCAAGGCTTTGAACACGGCTAAGACTGAACTCATTTCCTCTTCACAAATGCAGCTCCACCTCCCAAATCCTGACATCCTTGTCATCCTGGTTATAGAGGATCCCTCTCCCCTAAAGTGGCCTTTGTACAATACCTTCCTGTCTTGTCATTCTGCCCTTAGCCCTCCCACACCTTCACATGTTGATGTAATCCATAAATTGGAAATAGCGTACATTTCCAGCAGTTCTGTTCCTATCACTAGTTGGACTGGGAATTCACCATCATTTTCAGCCAATGAGTTTGAAAAGTTTGGGACTAGACAACTAAAAAAGAAACAGGAAGACAAGCTTATGTCAAATTGGTAGCTAATCATCATACATCATATGGTTTTCAAAGTATTTTCACAACCATTTTCCTATTTGATTTTTATAACAACTCTCTAAAATAGGAATCCCTTTCCAATGATGGATAGGAGACTCAGAGATTTAACTCTCTGGCTGAAAATCACAGAGCTATTAAATTCTAGTAACTTGCAGCAGAGTACAATATAGAAACATATTCATTAAGTAGTTCCTTCTTTTTATCCAAATTTAATTTCCCATATTAGAGACAATAGGCTATGAGGGCTAAATAAGCCAGGATTTATGAGATTAATAACTAGAGAGTATACGGATTTTTTCCAAAAATTTTCCAATCACACTATGAATTTGACTCATAGTTTCCAACCTTCCTCTTTAATATGCCACAAAATTTCTAGGGCACAATCTAAAAGCAGTTTTTTGCTATTGCCCTGTCACCAAGAATCAGGAAAAATCACTGGGTTCTCCATTCTCTGAGTTGATGTGACATCCAAACTAGTGGCATGATGTTGTGAACAGCCCAGTTTCCACCTCTCACTTGTGCCTGCAGATCTCAGACTAATTGTTCTTTGGAGACAGTCCCAGCCCTAAACGGCAGCAGGTCAAATTCCCAGAGAAGAAGAGGTTGACTTCATAGCAGATCCTCTCTCTCAAGTCATATCCTGTAGTGACAACCTGGTCCTTATTGCTTAGGCCTTGAGCTTGAACTTCGCTTGCCTGCCTCCCTTCCCTGTAGACACACACCAGGGCCTCTGGTTCCATTTCTGACCCTTCTCCTCAAAGCACAGTTGCACCACAGCAGGGCTTTCATTGCATTTGATGTCAGAGGACCCACATTTAAATCCTGGTCTTTCCTGATACAATCGGCACAATCTTTAGCTAATTTTTTTTTTTTTTTTTTTTTGCGGTACGCGGGCCTCTCACTGTTGTGGCCTCTCCCGCTGCAGAGCACAGGCTCTGGACGCACAGGCTCAGTGGCCATGGCTCACGGGCCCAGCCACTCCGCAGCATGTGGGATCTTCCCGGACCGGGGCACGAACCCGTGTCCCTTGCATCGGCAGGCGGACTCTCAACCACTGCGCCACCAGGGAAGCCCTTTAGCTAATATTTATTGAGGCTTACTGAATGTCACATGCTATTCTTAGCACTTGACATGCATTAACTCATTTATTTTTCACAGCATCAATATGAGCTAAGTATTGTTACTGCTATCCCCATTTTACCTCTACAGAGCCTGAGACACTGGCAGGTTAGGTTATTGCTCAAGCCGGTTAGTAGCAGAGTTAGGACCATTGGCCATTCATTAATCCTATGTGAACCTGCTTCTTCATTAGTAAAACAGGGATAAGAGCACACCCCTTAGAGAGCTGTGTCTGAATTTCATAAGAAAATGTATGTGAAAATACTTATTAAGCTATACAAATCTTTATAAATCCCAATATTGTTATTGTGGACCGATGCCTGGATACCGCACTTAGCCAGACCCTAAATAATCCATCTAGCTCTGATCCATGGCTTCTTCAGACTTTCCAGTTACTTTCCTCCTGGGCACCCACTTCCATTTGTAGCCTGCAGGTACATATACATTGATATTACCAGCAAGAGCCTCCCTCTTCTAAACTGAATAAACTACTTTCTCCCACTTTATCTAGCCAGCCAATATGGGTGTGCTGAACTTATATATTCCTTAGATGAGGACCATCCAAATGGCTGCCAACAATAATTCCATGACATAGACAAACCTAAAAGCTATGACATATTATCTAATATCCCTGTAAGGAGGAGAATTCATAACAAAACTGTGTTCCACAGAGGACTGAACTACCCCGTAGCCAATGAAAGCAGAAACAGTTGTCAAAGGCAGACAAGGTGTGGCCAGCAGAGTGTCATTTCTACCTTGTGGTCTGTGTCCCCTATGGGACTATAATGTCATGCTGTTCTCACACTGAAAGAAGCACTAGATCCATAAGTTGATCCAGGAGTGTGTTGTTTGTCTCCATGTTTTTCCTCTGTGTTGGGCTGTGTGTCCTTCTGATCCAGCCTTACCTTACATGTTTAGCAAACACTTTACTTGTTTGCAAACTGTTTAAAACTTTGACTCTGTCTATAAGATTGAGCTTCTGGGCCAACATAGTTTAAATGACAACTTGGGAATGAATGTATTCCCTCCTATATTAAAGAGGAGGGAGTCTATTCTCTTGTACAGCAAGGCTGCTATAGCACTGCAGCCCTTCTTCACATGCTGCCTGTAAGATTATATTAGAGCATCTGGATCTGCCATATTAGCGATAGGAGAATGGGTCTCCTGCCTCTGCTGTGGGGCACTGAATCCCTTCATGGAGTGAGAATCAAGGGAGAAAGCCAGCAAGGCTTATAAGCGGTCTTACAAGTTTCTTTTCAAGTTTGTCTGTCTGCCTTCTTTCATTGTTAAATTATGCACTATCATATACACAAAGAAGTAGACCAAAAGGATTGATTTATCCAAGGATCATAATTGAAACCAGAACCCAAGTGTTCTGACTTTGATTCATAATTCCTTATAGTGTACCAACACTAATGAAATTTAATCAACAAATATCCACTGATCACTTTTTGTGCTAGCATGTAGTATAAAACATGATCCTTGGTCGAAAGAACCTTACACGCTATTTTTGAAACCAGACTTAAGTGTATGGAAGTTGTATACACATATACTACATACATTATTGCCAAGGTAAAATACAAGCTTATCATATCTGCGTATAGGATTAATTTACAAGTTTTAGGTGTATGTGATAAGTTCTATGTATTTTGATGAGGGTGGAACTTCTGGGTAGGAACAATATGGAAGGTTTGGTCAATTGTCAGGTTTATATTATTTTATATTTACACATGGATCAAATAGGTATAGGCAGGAAGGAAGGAGGGAAGGAGGAAAGGAGGGAAGGAAGGAAGGGAGGAAGGAAGGAAATTAAATTATCATTACCTGGTCACTCTCCACCCTTAACTGCATTAGAGTCAGATGCGTAGGAAGACACATACATTCATACTTATGCTAACAAGTAATCACACTGACTGGATCCATTCTCTTTTGACAAAGTTTATGAGCCTTCGCATTTTTATCTGGTTTCACATTTTTATTAGGCTCATAAACTTTTCTCTGTTCGTCATGAAAATGGCAGTTACTCCAGAGGCAGACCTGTCCTACCATATTCCTAGATAAGCATGGCATGTCTGAATCCCCAGCATATAAATAGCTTGGACCTTCCTTTTGTAATCATATTTACAAGTGTGTGAGTGTCTTTGTGTGTTTATGTGAATGATAACACACCAACATGGCACATGGAAATTTAAGACAAATATTCTCTAAGTAAATAAATCCAGAGTTTAACTTCCATATTTGCTAAATCCACTAACATTTCAAGCCAACTGATAAGTTGATTATAATTTCATGGAATATAAGCTGTATTGTTATATTTTTACACTGGTAATTATTTAAAAGTCTTTTTTCTTGGCAACATGATTTAGCTGGTATTCTTTTGTAATGCATGTGAGCAAGTGTTAGGGTGAGTATATAATTTATCATCCAAAAGAGGACATCTTTTAGAGTTAAAGGAAGTACTAATAAATAATTACATTGGGACAACCAGCATAAACCAGGTGTGTCACGAGCAAATAGGACACTTGTGTGGTCACTCAAGATAGTGACCATACTATCAGCAAGTTCATGTGCCAACCTGAACTTTAATAAAAGTTAAGAAAACAGGGGAAGATGAACAGATGAGAGGTACTGATGGCAATACTTCATTTTTTAATTTCTTAACTGACTGCTACCTTTTTGGATTTTTATGAAATAATCATTATTTCTATTTCCATTTCAGAAATGAACACCAGGATCTCCCACTGCCAATTTCTCCTGGCTTTTCCTTCCACAGCTACTCACACTTCTGATTATATATGGAATAAATTGCATGAGTCTGATACAGTGTTCATAACGGACTTTCTAATCCTTGAAGAATATGTGCAGCTCTGACCAGAAGTTATCAAGTGGGTCAAGGGAAGCAATCACTAAAATAGATCTATTCAAGACTACTGAGTACAATCTAGTAAAGGCTCTTGTAAATACTTCAATGCCCAGTAACAGACAATTATTCCATACTTAATTTAAATTGTAATTGTTTTAACTTTATAGTATGTAATCCAGAATATGTAATATTTGGTAGACACATAAACTTGTGGAGGTATGAAAACACCTTATTACTCTTTATAAATATTTAATAGAGAGAAGTCAGACTTTGCCTGCCAATTACAGGCTTTGTAAATTGTCATGGTAACAATTAGTGTGTTACCCCCTGTACAGGTCTTAATGAGGATTTGGGGACTTCTGCATTGATCTAGTATACCATTTTCATCAGTGAAATGGATGTTAAATTTACTCTTGAAAATAAGGATAAATTTAATTTTAATATGTAATGCAAGTGTTTGCCCCATTTGCTTTCATTAGAATTATTTTGTTCTCATAAGATATAATTTATTATAGCATGGTACAGTAAGCAAATATAGTTTCTGCCTTCAAGGGAAGTCATGAGATTATGATATTTTTTCTCTAAATTATATCAATAGAGTTAACCTAGCTTAAGAATTCAGTTTGATAATGGTCAAAATGGATCTATGTTTTCCATGGGTGAACATATCTTTTTACAAAATACCATTAAATCTTTGTCAGCATTTGTTGAATATGGTCAGAATTACCAAATTAACTTCCATTATTATGAACACATTAAGTATTAACACTCTTCAGTTATCTATTTATTCAACAAATATTTACTGAGTGTCTACACTGTTCCAGGTACTAGGAATTCCAATAATGAGCTAGAAGATAAGATTTCTGTTTTTCCACAGCTTACGTCTTACTAGGTGAGATAAATAATATATAAAAACAAAAATTGCTCCTTAACATAATTTCAGAGAATAATAAGTCCTATGAAAAAAATAATAAAAGTTAAGTCTTTATAGTTTGATCTGGGTGACAATAATTTATTTGTTTGTCCTGTTTTTTTAGTCAAGATGGCTAGTGAATGTGTCTCCAAGGAAGTGACAGTTGAATAGACCCCTGATAAGACATGGAAAGTTTCAGGGAAACTCTGGAGAAGGACAAACCTAGGGGAAAGGCTCTGAGAAGGGAATATTGAGTATTAGAGTATTGTGAAGCAGTAAAAATGAAGTAAGAGCAGGGGAGCTTTGTAGAAAAAGAGCTTAAAGAGATAGAGAAGGACCAGATCATGAAGTGTTTAGACCATGGAAGTGATGAGCTGAAGGAAACAAAATAACATAATATAAATGTAAACATCCTCCCCAAGATGTTTAGGTCCTAATCTCCAGAACCTGGGAATATGGTACCTTAAATGGAAAAGGGGACTTCCAGAGAGTAATGCAGCCCTACCAGCACTTAGATCATAACCTTGTGAGACTTGTGTCAGAGTTCTGACTTTCAGAAAAGATAATAAATTTGTATTGTTTTAAGGCGCTAAGATTGTGGTAATTTTTATAGTATCAATATAAAATCAATACAAGGATTCTGAGTGCGATATGATATCTATGATCCATGTTTTAAGTGATCCCTCTGGCAACTCTATGGAGAATATATTGTAGGAGAGGCAAGATGGCAGCAGGAAGACCAGTTAGGATGCTATGCTGAAAGCAGCTATGGTTGCTTGGACTATGGTAACCAAGATGATGGTGGTAAGAAGTGGCAATATTTGAGATAAAATATGGGTATAAAATCAGCATAAAGGTGGTTTTCAAAGCCATGGGACTAGATGAAACTATCCTGCTGCACTGTCCAATATGGTAGCCACTAGCTACATATGGCTAAAGAATAAAATGAACTAAAATGAAATAAAATTAAACCTTCAACTTCTTAGGCATATTAGTCAGATTTCTAGTTCTCAATGGGCACATGTGACTAGAGGCTACCATATTGGACAGCACAGAGTGTTTTCATCATCATGGAAAATTCTATTGCACAGGGCTGACGGTAGTGAGACAAGATAAAGAAGAAAAACAAAAATAAAAGATCAAGAGCAGATCCCTGGGTTATTCTAACTCTCAGAGTCAGGGACAGGAAAAGGAGCCAGCAAAAGAGACCGAGAATTGGTCAGTGTTTATCTTTTCCAAGATTAAAACACAACAAAACACAAATTAGGATACTACACTTATGATAGAAACTGTGATTCTATATTAACATAAATGTTATTTCTGCATAGATTTAGCTGTTGAATCAGCTAACAAGGGGAAGGTATTAACTTTCTTTAGGATTCCATTTGCTATTAAGTCCCTTCTAAAATGGAACCTTGGCTCTGGGGGACAGAGTCAGGCAAGGAGAAAGGCAATGAGGGAAGTAATGGCATGGCACAAGAGTGAAGTATTTCTTCCTTCATAATTTTGTACTGGACCATCTTTGAAGGAGAAGAGATCAGAAGAGGGACAGATGAAAAAGGAAAAGAAGGTTAACTTGAGCAAGAGAACCAACACATTATTTTCTCTGACCATTCCCCCATAAAGAAGCTTAAAGTTTTCTCTTCTTACTTTTTCTACTTGTTTGATAATGAAACCGTTTTTGTTGCTAATAAATGATTACCAGCTGAGGATTTACCAAATGTCTGCTGTTCCTCAGCTGCAGTAAAGAATTCAATTTCTTAGAAGCAGTTGACCTCTGATACCATATTATTTGATTGTTTTGATGTGTTCTTGTAAAGGTTAGGAAAAGCAAGAATCTTATGAGGAGTCAGACCTTAAGTGAGAGACAAATGGGACTCTGAAACCGGAGAAGAACTTTAAGAGTCAGGGATTCTGAGAGGGGTACAAAGTAGTGCAGGTGAGGGAAGGGCCGTCACCATTTTGATTGTTATAATACAGTGTATTGTATCTAGTTAGTTATCTAACTAGTTATCTAATAGGTTACCTTATTAGTTATCTAACAAGTATTTCCCAACTTTATTCAGTTCTTTGAAATTATTTTTCTGTTTTGGGATAATGAATACAAATAAACTCAAGTTGAGCTTCTCTTCGTTGCTGCTTTGATGACACCAAATAAAGTAGACTGAAAAAAAGAACTGAATAAAATTAACTAGGAAATACAAAATATGATAAAAGAAGAGAGAAAAAAAGTAAGCCAGATATGTGCTTTCATTCATTCAACACATATGTATTGAGCTATGACTCCTTGTCAATCCTGTCCTTGGTGCAAAGAATGTAAGACAGAGTTTTTCCCCCAAGGAACTTGCATTTTCTCCTACATAGAAGATTTAATGGTACAAATTCTGGGCTTTTATTTTGTCCAGGAGATTTCTCTCAACTGCATTCTTTTTAAGATCAAAATTTACACCAAAGATTGAACACTTCATTTGTCATGATCTCTCAATTAGTACATGATAATTTTTACATGATTTTTGCTAACATATTCTTTAGTTAAATCCCAGTGATACAGATACTTCCATGCACTTTTAGCTAGTTTAACCACTATCTTTGGTAGTATATATGGGAAGTTCTCCTACCAAGGTCAGAGCATAGAGAACATAGCCATGTCACTTAATTCATTATTGAATCATTAGCAATGTTACTCTCACTCAAACTTCGTAATGTAAGACACTACATTATCCATGCATAAGAATCTGAGTCAAGTTTACATGTCAATAAACCAAGACATAACATACATACATAGCCCAACTTTGTTCACATTATAAAATGAGAATTTTCTTCGTTCCTCTCCACTTCTAACACAAGACAACTAGAGATAGAATTTTCTCTCATTCCCCACGTAGATTAATCCTAGAAGATTCCCCTGCAGTCATTTTTGTTAAATACTGTGGCTGTTCATTTTGAAATATAAATGATCAGGGTGACAGAATTGCAAGGAGATTGGGAGGGTTTTGTATTTGGGATGGGATAGATGTCATATGTTAAACATTATGAAATAAGTAAATTATTCTGCAATTTTGTGGCTCAGATAGATATTCATAATTATCCTGGAACCATGGAATCAAAAAGAGAGTTCTAGCGCCAGTAATTGTAACCAGCTTCTCAAATACTTCTACTGGAGAATAAGTATTATAGAGAAAAGGCGACTGACCTGAGATGGAAGAGTTATGTTCTAGCCAGATTAGCCAAAATTGCTCTTATAACATTTAGGATAATTCTCTACCTTCAAATTTGATCATTCTTTTCCCTATTTTTTTAATCCTAATTTTCTCTCTTTCACCAGAAGAGACAGCGACGGAAAGGCCATACAAATTACTACCTGGTCCACACCTCAGTTAATTAAAACTTGTAAATGATCAAGACATGTTGTGTACATTTTGAAATTGGTTTTTTACTGTATGTGGGATCTGTGTGGGTTCGTTCTACTGGGGACAGGAAACTGCAAAACATATATAAAATAGCACTTATTACTCAGAAATGTATCTGGGACATCTTGGCAGTGTCTACTTCTCCAGATAACATCTGCAATCTTGCTCACCAGTCCAGGCTGGCTGTAGCACGTGCTCCTTGGCTGCTAGGTATCTATGGCCTTGCAGGGCAGGGCTAGAGGTTAGGTTCAAAAGTTAAGCCAGGCTTTGAGCCGGCTTCCTTGCCCAGATGGGCCATAGAATGGGCTCCATGGTCAACATGGCCTGTTGGATGGGAACCCAAATTAGGCAGAACTGTCAACCCAGCTCCCTAAGTCAGGCCATCAGCTTGGCTCTGAAGATGGGCAGAGCCACTGGCTGGGATATCAGTGGAGGCACAGATGCAAGCAGGAAAGCAGTCTGCCCAGATCTTAACTCTGGTTACTGAAAGCCCTGCCCCTCCCCCTTTCTTCATCTCTATCTGATCCCCAGTGGTTGAGTCTAGTAGATTCTCCATTGATTCCCATGAGGCAAGACCCAAGTGGGCCTCAAGGAAACACTGCAGAAGCTGGATGTCCACCTTGGCTTCTCTTTTCCCACTGGAGAAACCATAGGCCCTGAGGTGCCCCCTTGGTACTACTTGCCTGGGGGCAGTGTGATGGGGTCAACATGAAACCTCCCTTGTAACCCTTCTAATATGTTCCTTCTCATTCTCTGTGGTCCAAGGGTGTGCTTCAGCCTCCCCTCTGGGTTCTGGGACTTTCCCAATGGTGTTTTGTCTATGAAGAGTTGTTAATTGTTCTTCTTATGAGGGGGAATGAAGTTGAGAATGACCTGAGAATGACATCACCACCTGGATGATGTCACTCTGTTCTGAGTATTAAAATTAGTACTTCAGTAAAGCATTTAGTGGAGTACCAGAACAATAGTATCCATTTTTATTCTTATATGTGAATTCTCTCCCTCTGGGCTCACTGTGAAACAAATGCTTCTGAAATAGTTTCTGTTCCACTTACTCTGAGGTAACATCCTATTGGTATTTTGACATATTTTAGTATGATTTCATTTTTCCATGCTATTAATAAAGAAGTTAAAATATCATAAATATGGGTGGTTATGAAGCTATAATTAGCATGAAGTATAAGTAGTCCTAGAAATCTATGGCCAGATACATCTATATTTTTTGGCAAGCAAGTAGCACAGAGCAAGAAGAGCTTGGTCCTTCACTGGCTTTTCACTTGGGTATTCTAGAAGTCACTCTTTCCTAACTCTTGTTTTTATTCCTCTATTTCACCATGACCCTCTCCCTCCTGCCAGCCTCCCTACCCAATAAACACACATGCAAATATTCACACAGTTAACAAATGCCCACATACACACTGAATGGAGTATGAGTAGATGAAAGACAATAGGTTCATAGCAAGGACATTAAACTGAACCTAAGTAAACCTACGTTCCAATCGAGCTTGTTGAATGCAAGCAATAGAAACCTACTAAATTCAGCTTTAATAAAAAGTGGCACAGAGAGCATGTTGTGCTGCCAGAAAGTAAGGAAGTGCTCAAAAAAACAAAACCAAAAACCCCAGTGAAAAGCTTCCATTGGCCAAAGAAAACAATTTCAGCAATATAATATATAGCATAGTATTGGATTATATCCTAAAATATAAAATAAGTATTCATGACTCTCCAATGATTTTATAAATACTTGGGAGAGAATAGACAAGTTTCCCATGCAGAAGAATTCCAAATAATATATATAGATATTCTGCCCTCAAGGAGAGAGAGCATAACTCCCCACTCCTTAGATGTGAGCTGCGTATAGTGACTTCCTTCTAAATAATACAGTATGAAAAGAGCAGAAAAAGAGTAACTTTACAGTAGAGAAACCTGACAAACACTACCTCACCCAAGTGATCAAGGTCAACATCATCAATGATGAGTCATGTTGACAGATGTACATTTGATATGATGTGATGAGAATGGCACTTTATGGTCCTCCTCTCAAAAACACATGACTCTAGTGTAATGAAAAAAAATCAGACAAATCCCAATTAGGATACATCCTACCAAATATCTGACCAGTACTCCTCAAAATTTTTAAGGTCATCTAAAAAAGGAAAATCTGAGAAGGTGTCACAGTCAAGGGGAGCCTAAAGAGACTTGATGACCAAATACTTATAACATAACATCCTAGATGGGATCCTGCAGCAGAAAAAAAGAATATTGGGTGAAAAACTAAGGAAACCTGAATAAAGTAGTACTGCATCAGTGTTGGCTGACTCATTTGAACAAATCTACCACATTAATGTAAGATGTTAATAATGGAAATAATTGGGTGCAGGATTTACAGGAACCCTCTGTAGTGCCTTTGCAATTTTTCTGTACACCTGAAACTGTTCTAAAAAATAACATTGGGCTTCCCTGGTGGCGCAGTGGTTGGGAGTCCGCCTGCCGATGCAGGGGACACAGGTTCATGCCCCGGTCCGGGGGAATCCCGCATGCCGTGGAGCGGCTGGGCCCGTGGGCCATGGCCGCTGGGCCTGCGCCTCCGGAGTCTGTGCTCCTCAATGGGAGGGGGCCACAGTGGCGAGAGGCCCACGTACCGCAAAAAATAATAATAATAATAATAATAACATTAATTTAAAAAGAAGTAGAGAGGGTAAAGTCTGGCTGATTATGGTAAGTGAAAGGGAATGTCTTAGAATCAGAGGTAGAGCCCATGAATACCAGAGCTGGGGACCAGAGAGCCACAAGGAGCAAGGTTGCCTTTGCTGTCTTTCAGTAGCTACAAGCTCTCTCATCTCTGCTTCCTTCAGCATATTGGGTTCTCTTTTGCAACCTGCGTGATCTAACGATGAACTAACTATGTACATGGTCCACTATGGGGATACCATCCCTAACCTCTCTGACACTGGATCAGCTTCAGCGAGCATCTCAGCTACCTCAATTCAAATTCCTTTCTTCAGATAGATATTGAATCTGGTAGCTGCCAGCCAGCCAGTTTGTATGTCCTTGAAATAGGTACACAATCTTAAACCAAATAGTTATTTTAGCAGAAGGGAGTGGAGGGCCATGCGGTAGCCTTTTCTAGGGTCTCAGAGAGAAAGTTCTTTAAATAAAGCTGGTGAGGACAGGGGAGAATAATGGAATAAGTTTAATACATGCAACCAAAGCATAATATAAATGTATTTATGCTATAAATTAGAAAGCATAATATACATATAAAGAAACAACAGAAATCATTATCAGTATGTATGGTCACAACACAGCTATGTACCAAGCTCAAGATCTTGGTGTCATCAGATAATAACTCATGTACTCAACTCATGAGTCTACAGTGCTCGGCAGATGTGGGCTGGGCTTGGCAGGGTTGGTCATGCATCTGTGGTCATCTGTGTTTTACTGTCACAATAATGATGTCTGGTGGCTGGCTGGCTGGCAGCTGGGGGAGTAGGAACACATGTCTCTCTTCCAGCAGGCTAGCCTAGGCCTGTTCTCATGGCAAAATCAGAGGAAGAAAGAGGAGATGGAAATGGCATGCACTTTTACAAGCTCCTGCTTGCATCACAACTGTTGAACATGCAGGGGCCAACTCAAATCACATGGCTCAACTCAGAATGAAGGGTTGGGGAAATAGACTCCCTGAATGCTGAGGACCACTAAGGTCCTCATTGCAGAGCATGTGGGTATGGGGAGGGTGTGAGGGTATGAAGAATTGGGATCGTTCACACAACCAATGTGTTACATAAATGAAATATTAAAGTAATCAGATGGTGGGATTAATCTGAGAAGCCCACCCAGAGGAAAGGATTTTGAATAAGTGTTCAAGTCAAATTATAGGAGAGCATATATAGATATCTTCATCATTTGGTCTGATTTCAAATATTTCTATTTTTGCTATTATGGATAAAGTGATCAAAAGGAGACAGGATGTAGCAGCTTCTATGTCCTGGAGTGAAATTATGATTCAGTTATTAACTCTGCCGCTCACTAGCCCACAAGAAGTAATGCTGCATCCTCCGATTTGGCCTTATCTATTGTGACAAGGCTCCAGGAAGCTGATGGGCATGAAATTCATTTCATGTCTCACAGAATGCCTGAGTTTTGAAAATACATTTATGATGTTTCAAGTTCCAGTTATTTAGTGTGTGATCTCACAGACTCACAGTCTTCAAAAGAAAGAACATTAACTTCTCCTCAGAAGCTTGAAGTTCTTTGTTACAGGAAACCCAGGAGGTATCATTGCAGGAGAAACATACAGGAGCACATAGGTCACTTTTAATAAAATGTCATGTATTCTAAGGGCAATAGAAATATGTATTTTATGCAAACTCAGAGTTGAATAGATGGCACAGGTTTAGATAAAAGAGATTCAAACCATCCTTATGTATAATACATTAACAAATAGATCATAGTCTGCCTGCATTTCACCTTTCTCAAAATACTTCATATAAATAAGAAAATGGCATTGTGACCAAGGCAGCAAATAGATACATAAATGTGCAAGTAAGAACAATAACATTTTTATAATCTTCCAGGAAAAATAAAATTACATCTTTCTTCCACTAAATGAAAAGAGATGAGAATACACAAAAGAGATGGGCAAATGTATAACTTTCTGCCATTAATTCTGCTGTATATTTCCTATGTTGTAATTTGTCAGCTTTACTTCTTTCCATGCTTACCACAAGTCACAATATAATTAAACCTGAATTTTTCTATTTGTTTCTTTTCCAACAATCCATTGAGAATAGTGCTAATGTGGGGAACACCTGGCATTCTCTTCATGCCCTGGCAGACATTACAGGTCGATTTGGAAGCTCTTTTTAACAGAGGCTGGACCAGGTCTCTGTATTCACCTCAACTCATTCTTTTGTTCAACTTCATCATGGGATCAGAAGTAACAACGTGAGGAAACCAGCTTGCCCCTCCCCCCACCCCGTCATGCTCTGCACCCACGGTTAGTTTATCAGACTCCTACTCATCCTTCAAATTTCAGCTCACTTGCCACCTCCCCCCGTAAGTCTTCCCTGACTGATGGTTTTCATTTTGATACAGCACCTCTGTGCTCTCATAAAACCCTGAGCATAACTCAATGAAAGAGCTCTTTGTACCATATCATCTTCTATATTTAGTTCTCTATCCCGCTCAGTGATCTATGAAAGAGACATAAGTAAACTAAGAAGAAAGAAAAACAAAATGTGGTTGTGATTTGTCTGTGGATGGCACATAATTCTCATAGCACAGCGCTTAGAACGTGGTGCCTACAGTTTTAGAGAATGTGCGCCAGCCTGCAGAGTGCGTGCGTGAGTGACTTAGAAAGTGAATGAACTTGGAAAGGAAAGGCCCACGTTTGCCTGTTTCCTTTTATCCATGCACCTCACCCAGAAAATTAGCAATTGTCGGTGACATTTTTCAGAGTTTATTTATAGCAAACCTAGTCCCGCTGAAAAATATCAGCCTAATATAACATGTCTCTAAAGTTCTTGGGCTAAGGTGAGGGGGTGGGGAAGCAGAGAGGCGATGACAGAAGGGGTTTTATTTTGGGTGCCATTGAAAGCGCCGAGGATAGAAGTTTATTTATTCAGGCAGCTCAGTGGCATTAAGGGAGCAGTGGGGCTTGGAATCATTGGGAGCTCACAGCTTACCTGTATCAGGCTGCTTAAAATTTCTGAGCCTCCGTTCCTGCCCTTGTAAACTAAAGGTAACAAGAGCTACCTTCCTAGAATACCTGCGGGGCTGTCATGACAAGCCAGCCTAATTGCTGCAAGCCTCTTAACCTGACTGACACCACGATGATACTGACAGAAGCCCCACACCTACTGGCGGCCACAGAATAAAGCTGGTATATTTTTCAGCATCATTTTACTCAAGGAGATGGGAGACATTAATTTCGTGTTGAAATAACCATGTCTATTACATGTATACGGTGCAAAATGCTCATGAATATTTATGAGAAACTACAGGACTTCAGAGAAATTTCATGCTTGGGTCAGGGAGCAACAGACTGTACCCTGAATTACCCAAGGATTCATATTTACTTTTTTTCTGCTGCTAAGTTAGGAACATTGGAAAATCCCTGATTGTGGTAAAGGATTTCAAACACCTTCAAACACCATATAAGTGTGTAAGATGATCACAGTTTTAAAGTTTAAAATTATTTCTTTACAATTTTTCCTCAGAAATGAGTCCCATGACTGGGTACTGCTTATAGATCCAAACCCAGTAGTAGCTAAGTGGTCTTATTTTATAGCCATGTATGGAATCCTTGAAGTATATTTCCACAATTATTTCCCCAAGCACCTAATTAATTTATTTTTGCCACTCAAGAATGAAAACTGCATCTCTTTTTGGAAGATCTCTATAAGTAAACAATAGGAATGAGGAGGGATGTTAGACTTTCGGCTCAGGCAGACTCTAACACGTACAATAGTGAGGGCAACTCAGCCGGCAGAAATAATAAATTGCAACTCAGCCAGTGTGGAAGAATTTTCAAACACAGCATGCACAAGATGTTATTCTATGTTTGCCTTTAGAATTAGAGAAGAAAGTCCATATGGGTATTCTTTGAGAACAACTGCCACCACTGCTTAATTTCCTAGAGCCAGTGGACTTCTGTTATACATGATCACATTAATAGTGCTGCTTAAAAGATACGATACGCTTTCACCTCCTTACACACACCTGAGTACCCACACCAACACATACACGCGCACACACACACACACACACACATGGCTATTCAGCTGATTGTGCTAAAAGCCATCAAGCCAGAGTACAGAAAAGAAATCGAAGTATAGACATAGTACAAATATAGAAGAGAAATCAAGTAGAGAAGATAAATTATGAAGTGAAAAAGCCAGCTTTGTTCAAGGTAGAACTAAAATTTGCCTATGAAAAATGCCTGAGAAAGAGGTGTTGTTATAAGCAGACTAGAAGTATATTTGGATTTTCCCAGATTCTCTATGTACCTGCTTCTAATTTTGTTTATCATCATCAAATTTGTTTTCATATTCCTTGTGAGAGAAGTTTTTGGTTGTTTGGAGAGTGTTTGTGTTCTGTGTCTTAGAGCTGTTTCTCATTAACAGATAAATCTACTAGGAAGACCTGAGGGTGTCAGCATCTGGAAAAGTTTTCAATATCACTACTGCCATTTGCTCCGAGTTCTGAAACTGAAAAATACATCCTTGAACCAAAACTTTCATTTTGACATATTTGTTTCAGAGATCTAACCATCCTTTGTCATCTGCAAAAGTTCTATTTCTGATTTACCTGGAGGCGCTGGTTTGACTACAGATTGATTTCAAGAAAGCCTTTCTTTTCTGTTCAAGAACCAAAGGACAAAGATGCTTTTTTTCCCCTAACAAATTATTTTACAGGCTCATCCTGATTCAGTGATAAAGAATACTCATGCTGGATAAGTACTTTGAGCCTGATGATAAATGCTGGTTGGGTATTATTTCTATTCAAGTCTGCAAAACCCTGGAGAACTGACTGACAGCTGAGGGACGGCATTCTGTGAAGAAGTCTTCCAGTGCAAGTTCAGCCGTCTGTCTGATGAAATAGCTTGATTATTACTGTCAACGAGGTACTTGTAATTCCAATACCAAAGACCATTTGGTCACTGAGAGGTTCTTAACCCTTATTATGACTTCTAGATAAATAACCTAATGCCAGAGCCCAAAAATACTGAAATTATATCCTGTACTTTGGTCCTCTTCATGACAGATTGCCACAAATATTCTGGAGGAAGAGAAAGAGACTATCAGAGAACAGCTAGGAACTGCTTCACCTGAGCCCCATGTTTCTAAAGAAGTCTCTTTTGCATCATTAGGAGCATGACAAACACATAACAGTGAAACTATTTTAGGAATTAACATTGGCCAGTATACACATAAACATCTGATTCGGGGGACAAACAATGTTAAAATAACCTGCATGGATTTTAAATTGTCAAGCATTAACATCTTTCAAAGAGATGCACACTGAAAATTGAGCCAAACCTGCATTCAGATTAATATCAGAATCCTTGAGAGAGGGCCTCCCTGGTGGCGCAGTGGTTGAGAGTCCGCCTGCCGATGCAGGGGATACGGGTTCGTGCCCCGATCTGGGAGGATCCCATATGCCGCGGAGCGGCTGGGCCCGTGAGCCATGGCCGCTGGGCCTGCGCGTCCGGAGCCTGTGCTCCGCAGCGGGGGGAGGCCACGACAGTGAGAGGCCCGCATACCGCAAAAAGAAAAAAAAAAAAAAAAAGAATCCTTGAGAGATTAAATCTGAAATGAAAAATATCACACTTAATCAAGATCTGGGTTGTCTGGATTTGTATTACATATAGCCCTTAATAGACATGTGGGATTTGTTGGGGGGGGGGGAACATTTCAGATTGATCTGCTTTACATGACATTGAAAAGATGCATTCGAAATAATCAAAAGCTTTCAGCGTAATTCAAATGGAAGTGTTATTGAAACGGCAATAATAATGAGCTCGGCATGCCATCTAGTCTAGTAGAGCTACATTCATTTCCTCCCAGGTATGCACGTATCCATTTCAGGTTCTTGTAAGAAGGCACAAATTCAGGTGCTTCCCCAGGTAAACAAATGTCATCGCAAGGTTTCCATTTCCAAGAAATTGTTGTCACAGTGGGGACTTGTAAGATTTAAAAGAGAAATATCCTTTAGCAGGAAAACAACCTATGTGGCTGGGAGTGAAGGCAGGGAAGGCCCCCTGGAGCAAGAGACTTTCTCTTTTCTTCTTCTGAGAAGTAGGAAGAAGATGCCCAAGAGGAGGTGCTGAGACTTCTGTCCCACGAGCTGTGTTAGCTCTCTCCACAAGGCACAGGGTCACTGTTTCTTTCTGCTGGCTGCCTCCTGCCATTCAAATATATCCACTCACCTTCAGTTTTCCAATCTATCAGCTCTTGCTACCCTTTCTTATTCTTCCCTGACTGCTTTCCTTCATTCGTTTTTTCTCTACTGGTAACAAAAATATTCATGGCACTTTGTCCAAGAGGTTAAGACAGACTTTACGCAGGGGGACCGGTGCAAGGGGTTTTCTGCAGAAGCTGGGAGAGACCAGGCTCAACTCTGACTAGAAGGACCAGTGGAGATTCACAGGCAAGGAGGAGTCGGAGGTCAGTGGATGGAAAATTATTAAGAGGAAACATCCAAGCTAGGAGCATTCTCGCCAGACCAACTCAATAGGATTCTCGCTGAAGGCAGGCCCGGGGATAAGATATCAAGGTGGGGAATTTTCAAAAAACTAACCCATCAGGATTCTTGCTAAAACTAGACTATAAGCGCCAAACACAGAGCCCAACATTGGGACTTTGAGGGTTCAGAGGAATCTGACTAAAATTATGTTAAGGAGAGAGTCTTTGTCATCACCGAAAATAAAGCAAATGTCCTCTAAAACTCTGCTTTCCAGTCCCCACAGGAGAGGCACTCTCCATCAGATTCTTTTCCCTGTATAGGCCCTGGTGTCATCCTCTGTGTCAGAGAAATAAATATGCACAACTGTAGTCTGCAGACTGGTTGGGGTAAAACTGCTATTTTCAAAATAAGGTCCAGTCTTCTTGTCTTTCTTCCAATTTCTACCAAGTTATTTCAGCAGAAACCATACCCCCTATGTCCAATGGATTAGGCATTTCTTTCCGTATTCCCCCCAAAATACGTCCCAAATATTTCGTTCATTTCCCACAGTCACTATGTTAAGTCACCTCAACATCTTCCCTTTCCTGGATTCCTATTACTATCTTTTTTTTTTTTTTTTTTTTTTGCTGTACGCGGGCCTCTCACTGCTGTGGCCTCTCCCGTTGCGGAGCACAGGCTCCGGACACACAGGCTCCGCGGCCATGGCTCGCGGGCCCAGCCGCTCCGCGGCATGTGGGATCTTCCGGGATCGGGGCACGAACCCGTGTCCCCTGCATCGGCAGGCGGACTCTCAACCACTGCGCCACCATGGAAGCCCCACCTGCTACTATCTTTTGAGTGGTCTCCCTACTTCTTTTCTTGTTTCCTTTGATCCCCTCCAAACTTTTTGATAAACAGATAAGAAAAACGGCATTTTTAAAACAAAAATCGGATCATGTCTTTACCAAAAAAACCTACATTTATTGGACTCTCCATTGTAATTAGAATATGATCCATCTCCTTGCTTCAATGTATACATCTGTGCATGACTTGACCTCTGTCTTTCTTTTTTTTTTTTTTTTTTTTTTTTGCGGTATGCGGGCCTCTCACTCTTGTGGCCTCTCCCGTTGTGGAGCACAGGCTCCAGACGTGCAGACTCAGCGGCCATGGCACACAGGCCTAGCCACTCCGTGGCATGTGGGATCTTCCCGGACTGGGGCACGAACCCGCGTCCCCTGCATCGGCAGGAGGACTCTCAACCACTGCGCCACCAGGGAAGCCCAACGTCTGTCTTTCTATTTAACCTCATCATGTTTCAATCTCCCTCAAGTTCCTTTGGGTCCAGCCCACCACGTGTCTCCCCTTCTTCTTTTTCCTTTGGGTCTCAGGGTAAATGTCCCTCTTTAGAAAACATCCCTAGAGTAACCTCTGTTCTTCTCTCAGTCCCTTGTTTGTTCCCTTCACAGCACTTATTAAACTTGAACATTCTTTGTCTGTCTTTTAACTTGTTTTTTGGCTGTCTCACCCAGAAACAACTGGCTTCTATCCTAGCACCCATCTGTCTTATTCATCATTGTATTCCTACAATGTCTGCCATATGATAGATACTGCCATAGATAGATAGATGCCATATGATAATTGTCTGATAAATGATAGATATCAATGACTAGTTTTTGAATGAATGAATGTCTCCAAGCCACTTCTCAAAAGACCTCTAAACAGTAATTTCTAGAAAGAGTACAGCAGTCTTATTTTAAAACCATATTGTCTTTGGTTTTAGAGAGATATAAAGTTATCTTTAACGAATATGAAATTTCCACTCAATTTCTCTAACCATATTCAAATTAAGTTCATTAATGAGGGTTAATCATTAATGAGGTATAAAGGGCACGAGTAAATAGAGGTGTGTGTCCAAAGAAATCAATTTTTACAAAACTATTTAAGCCTGCTGCCCACATTATGGCATGAGCTTGCCAACAAATATAAAGATGTAAATTTGGGTAAATAAAATAGAAGTCCCATGTTTATAGTTACCACTGGAGTTGACTCCAAGTTTACCTGGGTTCGAATAGTGACCCAAGAGTGAAGTAGACTTCACTTCCACAAACTCAGATGTCATCAGGAGCGAGCCTGTCCTGAGGCCATGTCTGTTCCTGTACAGTCTCTGCCAGAGGTAATGATCAGTAGTTTCGTATGGCCAACACAGGGCTTGAAATGCTTTGGAAGGCCACGACAGCTGGCTGAGGCAATTTGGCCTCTCATAGAAGACCTGGCAGGTGTCCGAGACACAAACAGTGAATTACCTTCCCTTTCCCAAAATAAATTCGATGCTAATCAGCATTTATCTTGGGATAATCATGAAATTGGACCCGTGATCATGTCATCAAATATCCATCTCGAGAATCCAAATTACACAACCTGCATCACTCTGGAAGACTCAGTCACATACACATTCATGGTAAACTTTCTGGATGAACTTCAGCAGCTGCTTGTCCTAAAAATCTGAGCACAAAGTTCACAGGCAGCTTTTCATGTCCATTCTTTTGAAGGTCACACAGAGTTTCTGTTATGAATGAAGAATTTCCTATAACTTTGTTGGGAAGGGCAGTGGTACAGATGTGAGAGCCAACTGTGTTCTCACTGTAAGATTTTATTTCCATGTACAGTTCCCGTTTTGGAAAGAAAATCTTTTATGAGTGAATTGTAACAAAAGTGCTACCAAAGAGTTTAGGTGACTATATGGTTAGTGAATGTGGTCACATTTTGAAACACTTCAAAAAGGAATAGAGTATTAAAATACTTTCTGTAGAAATAGTTCTAATAAATGATACATATACTAATTTTTCCCATTCACTCAGTTGTTTTTGTGTTTTGTTTTGTTTTACCTTCAGATAAATACATCCCAGTTATGATTATTATTTCCTATATGCGATTTTTAAGGACTTTCTCTTCCTATAACTCTAGTTTAGTCAAGTCCTTTTCAAAATAAAATACCACAAATTGAATATAATGGTGCAGATTTAGTCATATCAATGTAAACTAGAAAGAAACTATAACCCAGTATAATCGAATGAAAATTTGATACAAAGTCAGAGCTATATTCCTATAAAATGAAATCTCAAAAGGAGGGGGATAAATTGGGAGATTGGGATTGACATATACACACTACTATGTATATAAATGGATAACTAATAAGGATCTAATCTACAGCACAGGGAACTCTACTCAATACTCCGTAATGGCCTGTATGGGAAAACAATCTAAAAAAGAGTGGATATATGTATATGTATAACTGATTCACTTTGCCGTACACCTGAAACTCACAAAACATTGTAAATCAACCATACTCCAATAAATTTTTTTTTAAATGAAATCTCAATTTCTTTGCCAAGCCTGAGTATCATGTTAATGGAGTAGATGGTCCTTACAGTCACCTGAACACTGTGGTGAGCTTGGGAAATCCTGCAACTAAATTTGAGAGCAGAAGCAAAGGGAAGATCAAACTGTTCTGCCAAAAAGACAGAAGAATTTGGAGGGAGGAACCTAGGGAAATTGAAGAAGAGAGGTGAGAGGGAAGAGGAGGAAAGAAGAAATAGAAAATAAATGATGAGTGGCTAGGGAAAAATCTCAAGGGCAGGGTAGTTAAAAGACCTTTGAAGAAGCATATTTAACATACAATTTCAAGTTTTCAAATTTCTGAAACATAAACTTCTTCCATCTTCTAAGTCTTTAACAAAGTGTGCTATGTTCCCTCTCCCTCTCGGTATAAGTCAGGGAATGGTCCAACTCTACCCACATTCCCATTACATGAGACAAGGAAGCATGCTGAAAACAGCAAAATGATCCATTACCTAGGTTGATTACGTGAAAGTAGATCTCAGAGCCAGAGGTGACCATAAGAACATAATCCCCCTCTGACTTTACAATCATTTCTGAATCATGCCCAACTTGGAGGAAATTTGAAGACAAGGAAATACCTTCTGTAACTCTGGTTAAGATGTGAAAGGGCTGATACCAAGTAGAGAGAAAGCCAGCTCTACGTAACTGAGCAGGACCCTATGGAGCCTTCCAGGGACAGATCCCTCCCGGGAAGATCTTCTGCTTTAGCTCCTCTCTGAAGTACTCAGTACTCACATTTCCTGAGTTGTTTTGCAGATGCTAAAACCCCCATTGAATGGAAGAAATTAACACACATTCTCTGGAGTGTGGCTGGAAACTGGAAAATTTCAACAACTTATAACCTTTTTATTGATACTTTACCTCACCATCAACCAATCAGAGAATTGTGCATGAGCTGATCACGTACCCTCACTTACTTTGCCTTTTTTTTTTTTTTTCTTTTCTTCGGTATGTGGGCCTCTCACTGTTGTGGCCTCTCCCGTTGCGGAGCACAGGCTCCGGACGTGCAGGCTCAGCGGCCATGGCTCACGGGCCCAGCCGCTCCACGGCATGTGGGATCTTCCCGGACCAGGGCACGAACCCGCGTCACCTGCATCGGCAGGCGGACTCTCAACCACTGCGCCACCAGGGAAGCCCTGCTTTGCCTTTAAAAATGTTTTGCTGAAACCCATCAGGGAGTTCAAGCTTTTTGAGCACTAGCTGTCCTGGACTCCTTGTTTGGCACCTTGGAATGCTGTACTTTCCTTCACCATAACCCAGTGTCAGTAGATTGGCTTTACTGCTCATGGGTGAGTGGACTCAAGTTTTGATTTGGTAACATCTAGATCTTTCTTAGTAACTAAGACTGACAGCGTGTGAAGGAAGTATAGCACAAAGTTAAAACTCTCAGACACACAGGTAAAAAAGATCATTGCAGAAAGGGGGATGAATGAATTTCTGCAAATAGTATTAAAAGTCTAGATATGAGCAAGAAGCCATTTTAATAGATAAAACTGTGGGTTGTAGGCAGAAAGGATGTAATGACAGAAAAATGAAAGCAGAGGACCTGAACAGGAGTAGAATGGAAACAAAGGCCTTAGAAACATCTGAATAAGGGTTTCAGGGTCTTCATGAGTTCTTTTGCGATGAGTAATTGAGATTTAATTTGACTGGTGCAGGTATTCTATTTGAGTGTATTGTATTCAATAAGATAAAATATACAGTAAACCCACAGTGTGAGCTCATTCTTGTTCAACCAATTCTCTGCCTCTATTTTGAAGTCGTGACTTAACACGTTTGAAGTTCTTCAAAATATGATGTAGAACCTACCTGGGCTAGGAGGCTCCTATCTGACAATTGTTGGCCTGATTCTGGAACCCAGAAAAAGCAAACCAGATTAATCACATCCCTCACAAGTACTGCACCAGAGAGGTTCATACTTGCATAGTTTTAACGTGTGATACCAAGTAGGTACAAATTGTAGAAGAAAAAGAAGACTGGAAAGTTATACCAATATATTACTTATCCAAAAGTTTCTTTGCCTCATCAACAATAAAAACAATTAAATGGTGGCATTTGGCAATATAAAGGTAATATTAGGTATTGCTGCCTTACACAAAGCTCTTTTCCATCCAAAGAGAGTTGCATTATTAAATTTTTTACAAAAGCAGAATTAGGATGCTTGCTTTGAAACATCGTCTTCTGGGAAAAAAAAAAAAAAAAAGGTTGACCAGCAAGATATTTAAAAGGATGCAATTCAATAATTGCCCTACATTTTTTTAAAAGCATTTTTTTTCTTCTCAGGTAATGAAACAATAATAAAAACAAAAACCAGAGAACTCTTGACATAGAGGGACCAACTCAGTGTTTCACAATAATTCAGATACATGTGCTTGTCATGGTTCCAAGTGATGTTCTTCTTTTCTATCACCATGGAAATTGACATCAAACTATTTTCAGTATAGTTTTGAAAGGAAAATGAGCGCTTCTAGCACATAATAGAGGTGTTCATACCACGTACTGAACCTGATCACTGTGCTAATGGAAATCTACTTGATGATGAATGGTATTTTTTTAATCCTTCTTTATTCCCTAAAAGCAAAATAGTTTGCCTTGTTTTGTAAGAAAACCTACTGAACAACTCCACAAGAAGTTACGAGTGGCAGAAAAGCTAGTTCAAGCCTAGCTTTCACATTCAAGGGAAAGGTAGTGAGATGAAAGATTTCTTTTCAATTTTAGTTTCTTTTCATTTAAAAGCAAAGGGGAAAAGGATATACTGGTTTCAAACGTATCTGAATGGAGTAGATAGATTAATAAATGTTGTACACACTTGTAGTCAAAAGGGAGCTGTGAAAAGAAAAAGCAAGGTGCCACTGGTTGCTGAAAGCCTAAGATATTTTGAATTAAAAAAAAACAAAAAACATTAACATTCATATGCAGTCCTAACCGAGTGGACACTTAAATGGGACAATTAGCTGGTGCTTTTCTGGAAGTGCCATGGAGGGGCACAATAGCTGACTCTCCATTGACTGTACTACCTTGTTCCCTTCTTTCAATCAGAGCACACACACCCTGAAATGGTATGTTTCCTTCTACCTTATATTTATTCCATCATTTCCTGAAAACTGATGGAGAAATACTTTCTCAGTGGTCCTTTTTCACATGTTATAGATCATACATTAATATCCTGAGAACCTATTCCCCTTTCTTTCTATGTCTACCTCACTCGGTATCCACAAAATATTTTATTTCTGTGTTATGGCCTTGGCCAGGCCTGCTGCACTGAAAGTTCAAATAGAGTTAACGACCAAAGTAGCACTGACTTATATACACTACCAGATGTAAAATGGATGGCTAGTGGGAAGCTGCTGCATAGCATACGGAGATCAGCTCGATGATTTGTGACAACCTAGAGGGGTGGGACAGGGAGGGTGGGAGGGAGGCTTAAGAGGGAGGGGATACTGCAGCAAAAAGTATAAAATACCTAGGAATATACCTACCTAAGGAGACAAAAGATCTGTATGCAGAAAACTATAAGACACTGATGAAAGAAATTAAAGATGATACAAACAGATGGAGAGATATACCATGGTCTTGGATTGGAAGAATCAACATTGTGAAAATGACTCTACTACTCAAAGCAATCTACAGATTCAATGCAATCCCTATCAAACTACCACTGGCATTTTTCACAGAACTGGAAGAAAAAATTTCACAATTTGTATGGAAACACAAAAGACCCCGAATAGCCAAAACAATCATCTTGAGGAAGAAAAACGGAGCTGGAGGAATCAGGCTCCCAGACTTCAGACTACACTACAAAGCTACCGTCATCAAGACAGTATGGTAGTAGAACAAAAACAGAAAGGTAGATCAATGGAACAGGATAGAAAGCCCAGAGTTAAACCCACACACATATGATCACCTTATCTTTGATAAAGGAGGCAAGAATATACAGTGGAGAAAACACAGCCTCTTCAATAAGTGGTGCTGGGAAAACTGGTCAGGTACATGTAAAAGAATGAAATTAGAACACTCCTTAACACCATACACAAAAATAAACTCAAAATAGATTAAAGACCTAAATGTAAGGCCAGACACTTTAAACTCTTAAGAGGAAAACATAGGCAGAACATTCTATGACATAAATCACAGCAAGATCGTTTTTGACCCACCTCCTACAGAAATAGAAATAAAAACAAAAATAAACAAATAGGACCTAATGAAACTTAAAAGCTTTTGCACAGCAAAGGAAACCATAAACAAGATGAAAAGACAACCCTCAGAATGGGAGAAGATATTTGCAAATGAAGCAACTGACAAAGGATTAATCTCCAAAATTTATAAGCAGTTCATACAGCTCAATATCAGAAAAACAAACAACCCAATCCAAAAATGGGCAGAAGACCTAAAGAGACATTTCTCCAAAGAAGATATACAGATTGCCAACAAACACATGAAAGAATGCTCAACATCACTAATCATTAGAGAAATGCAAATCAAAACTACAATAAGGTATCACCTCACACGGGTCAGAACGGCCATCATCAAAAAATCTGCAAACAATAAATGCTGGAGAGGGTGTGGAGAAAAGAGAACCCTCTTGCACTGTTGGTGGGAATGTAAATTGATACAGCCACTATGGAGAACAGTATGGAAGTTCCTTAAAAAAATAAAAATAGAACTACCATACGACCCAGCAATCCCACTACTGGGCATATACCCTGAGAAAACCATAATTCAAAAAGACATCACCTTTTATGCTTATCCTCAGAAGTTAGACTCAATCCCACTCTATACTATTAGTTACAAATAAGTCACTATTCTGCTCAGATTCAAGAGGAGGATAATTAGATTTCACTGTTGATGGGGGAGTAGCAAGGTTCAAGAAGGGCTTATGAAACAAGGGATATGTTTGTGGCTATCTCTGGAAAATACAATCTCCCACAGTACATATATCACACCTGAAGCCCCGAATCATGGATCAGAAAGCCTCAGAAGAGAGCAGATGTTCTCAAACTTGAGTGTACATTCAGAACCACCTGGAGCATTTGAGAAAACATAGCTTGTTGTTGGACCCCACTTCCAGAGTTTCAGATTTAGTAAATAGGGCTTGAGTTTCTGGGGTGAGGCCTGAAATTTGCATTACTAACAAGTATCCTGTGGGGTGGTGATGGTGCTCCTGATTCAGAGACCTCCCTTGGAAATCCATCAGAATAGAACAAGAGGAAAAGAAGGCTGGGATAAAACCATGATGAGATCCAAGCAAAACAGAATGAGCCAGCAAAGTTTACTGAGAATAAGCACACAAGGAGGGTGTGGTGTCACAGAAGCCGAAAGGAGACTGTTCCAAAAGAGGTCAAAGGGGGAGGAGTGCTTTTCTGGTTAATTCCATCACCCAAACTTCATTATCTTTCTTTCATCCTATTGTTCTGAGAGTCTAATTTAATTCACATCAGAAGATAGGATTTGCTTTTACTTCATTTTGACCTGAATTCTATATGTAGACCCTTCTTATGGCAGACACATTTCAAAGTCAAATTTATTTGAATCAGATGTATAAATCAAATAATATGTCATAGGCACAGGGATTGAAAGCTCCTAATTTTCTACTTTTTCAAAGGGTGGTAATAATCCATTATTACACAGGATCAAAGATCAACTCTATTTTACATGATGTGACACTTGCATTTGAATCTCAGTACAACTAATTCTCTGGGAACCTACATGTAAAATAAAAGGATGAAATCAGACTAATATTCTGACTGAAAAATACCCAAGGAATTTTCTGGATTTCTTACCCTACATGCATCCATCTTTGCTCAACACATCATCATTCCATGTTGGGTATGAGACATAAATAGAACCTGGTCTAAGCAAAGGTAATCTTTCTAGACAAAACTGTTGGAGCTACACTTTCCTCAAGAGAATGGAGAGAAGACTGTTGTAATTTTGTGGGAAGTGTTTCATTTGGCATTTAAAGGCTCCTATTGGTTTAAAAATATGCAAGAGAAAATACAGATAGGGATGACATCAATAAAAGATTTGAAGTCAGCACATTTCCTTGTAAATATCTCTAACCCACAGTTAAGAATCTACGTTTTTCTTCATGAAATGGAAAGGTACGTCCCACAATCAGTGAAGACGCAGCGCTCAGAAACTTTGCACTGACACGGTTTCCGAATTTTCGTTTAGTGTTATCTATTCTTTATTTGCTATTAAAACTTTAATGTAAGTTTCTATAAGGAAACTCAGATGTATCCTACCTCGTCTGCCTTTTACTCCTACCAACATTTGCAGACATAAGTCAAGATGGAATAAGAGGATGTTACAGTGCCTAAATATAAAGCTTCATCCCCCACTACAGTTCTATAAATAATATTTTCTTTATTAATAACAACCCTGCTTAGATGCCCTTCTAAATTAATCTATATTTTATTTTGTAAGAAAACCCATCCCATTCCTCACAAGGAAGAGGTAGCTGCTCAGAGGCAACCACAAGGCGTTGAGAAAAGGTCCCTGGAAGACTTTTCACTGACGGCATCATCTCTTAGCATCAGCCATGTTGACTGAGTCTGTACCCCTCACTACTAGCAGGGTAGAGATGGGAACTGGGGCCCCTCATGCTCAGCCTGCCCTCCCTAGCACTGGCTCAGGAGCTCCACATTTATACGGCAGATGGCAATCATCACCAGCCATGGATAGGGAATGGGAAGGAGGGTGGTGAGAGGTGAAGACAGAAGACCACCATGGTGGGGAAGCAGGGTGAGAAAGCACTTGTAGTCTAGTAAGGGCAGTGAGACCTACGTAGAATAGCTGTACAGTCAGCCCTTTGTATCCACAGGCTCTGCATCCGAGGATTCAACCAAGCTTGGACTGAAAGTATTTGAAAAAAAATTCCAGAAAGTTCCAAATGGCAAAACTTGAATTTGTTGTGCCTGGTAACTATTTACATAGCATTTACATTGTATTAGGTATTATAAGTAATCTAGAGACAATTTAAAGTATATAGGGACGACGCTTTCCAGCCGGAAGCGTCGGGGAGGTGTTGGCGGCGGCTACAGCAGCGGCGCACGTGGTGACGTGCGAAGGGGTGAGGCGCTAGCGGGCGGCAGCGGCGGCGAGGGCAGTGTCTCCGGGACGTGCGTGGAGGTCGGTCGCTCGGAACTGCTGGGCACAGTTTCGCCGCCTGCGGCTTCAGCGCCGCTGTGCCAGCGAACGAGCGAGTCCCCGCGAATTTCCGGTGCGCTCCCCTTCCTCGCAGCCTCCGCGTGCTATCCGCTCGTCTCCCCGCTCGCTCGCTCCCTCCTCGGTGGCCTCGAGGCACTTTCCGTTGGGCCGATTCCCGCCCGCTTCCTCCTGCTCCCCTTTGAAGCTCCAGAGATGAGTTTTTCCATCTCTTTAGAGATGAACCAGATTATGATGCATGATTATCACAGAAGAAGTTCGTGTCTATAGCTTTAAAGGACTTGATTACATCATTTTCAAGCCTGATAGTTTTGGAATCACCATTAGAGCTTCAGACACCTCTGCCTTCACTTCAGCCACCTGTCTTCATACCTCAACAAAGCGCTGAGTTTCCTTTGTCCTTGGATTATTTAAAACACCCCGGAAATACATTTCTCACCAGTATAGTAGCCAAATTATAAGGAAAAATGATTCCCAATGGATATTTAATGTTTGAAGACGAAAATTTCATTGAGTCTTCTGTTGCCAAACTAAATGCCCTGAGGAAAAGTGGCCAGTTCTGTGATGTTCGACTTCAGGTCTGTGGCCATGAGATGTTAGCACACAGAGCAGTCCTGGCTTGCTGCAGTCCCTATTTATTCGAAATCTTTAATAATGATAGTGATCCTCACCGAGTTTCTCACGTTAAGTTTGATGATCTCAATCTGGAAGCTGTTGAAGTCTTGTTGAATTATGCCTACACTGCTCAGTTGAAAGCCGATAAGGAATTAGTCAAAGACGTTTATTCTGCAGCAAAGAAGCTGAAGATGGACCGAGTAAAGCAGGTTTGTGGTGATTATTTACTATCTAGAATGGATGTTACCAGCTGCATCTCTTACCGAAATTTTGCAAGTTGTATGGGAGACTCCGTTTGTTGAATAAGGTTGATGCTTATATTCAGGAGCACTTGTTACAAATTTCAGAAGAGGAAGAGTTTCTTAAACTTCCACGGCTAAAGTTGGAGGTAATGCTTGAAGATAATGTTTGCTTGCCCAGCAATGGCAAATTGTACACAAAGGTAATCAACTGGGTGCAACGTAGCATCTGGGAGAATGGAGACAGTCTGGAAGAGCTGATGGAAGAGGTTTAGTAACAAAACTAGGATACCCAAGACTGAAGAAACAAGAAGAATCCTCAAGTGTATTGACACGTAAAGAAGCAGCAGTCCTGCCCCAGTTCTCCTAAGAAAAATCCGCTGTGGGCAGAGAACGATGATGATTTAATGGTGTTTACTCCTTTACAGGATTCTTGTCTTAAAGCTTTGTGTTTTTCAATGGTGTTGTTCATACATATAGTCACTCACTTAACTTGGGCTACTTTTTGAAAAATATGCAAGAAAAAATTGACGGAGAAATGGCGGGAATTAAGCATGCAGATGGAACAGTGGAGTGACCTTGAGTTTATCCCTCTACTTAAGCCTTTCGGATTCACTAAAGGCTTACCAAATCTGTTAGGCCTTTAAAAACACAGTTATCATTATGCTCTAAAAAGACTAACAGGTGATTTTTAAATTCTATATGTTGTCCCACTTGAAAATCAGATGCATTAGCCATATGTTTGCATCTGTTAAGGGAGGTGTCTCTGTAGCTTGTTTGAATTTTTGCACTTGTTTTTTATCTGTTTTTCTTCACATTGCTTGCGCAGGACAGAAATATGTTTATGCACATTAGACCACTTACTCTTCAAAGGTGTAAACCATATTCAGTATTTTATTATAAATAAATATGTGTATTCTTTAAGAGCCTAAAAAAAAAAAGTATATAGGAGGATGAGCACAGGTTATATGCAAATACTAACTCATGTTTATATAAGGGACTTGAGCATCCCTGGCTTTTGGTATCCACAGGGGCCCTAGAACCAATCACCCCGATATGCAGAGATGATTGTAATACAAATTTGAAACTAAGAGCCCCTTACATGTTAATAAATCCCTAGGAGAGTAAAAGGAGAAATAGCTACGGATGTGGGTGATAAAGGGAAAAATAAAAGCAAAGGCTTTTGCAAAAAAAAAAAAAAAAACTTACTGGAAAGCTTTCATAGTATTATTCCCCAGTTAATCTGATTTGTGCTATGCCCTTTTGGCTACTAAATTATTTTTTCCTCTCTTTTTAAAAATAGTATGACATTATAATTTTCATTTGTTCTTGTATATGTCACACACAAGACTGGAAAACTTGAATTTTCCCATGTCCTGCAGTGGCGAGGCAGGCTCTTTTGTGCTAGCAAAAGGTGCAGGCTGTGCAGTTTTCTCTCCTCGCCATACATTTGTGCAATTACTCAATTCCTACAGGAAGGCAAGAAAGCAGATAAACAAGTAGCTATGGGAGTCTCAAGAGGAAGAAGGAGATCAAGATCATCTTAATGTTCCCAAGTACAACATAAAAAAGAGTTTTCCAACTCTGGCCATTTCATCCACTTTATAAAGGCAATAAGGTAGACAAAGATATGCTTATTTCTATTTCAATAATACGTGTCAGGATCATTTTGCGTGAAGGTTAGAAGAACCATCCATCATTTCGGTTGAACTGCATATTTTCCTGTTCAGCATTGATAGATTTTTATTTTAACCTTAGAATTTCCTCTCAAGGGACTCTATTAGGGACACTGTCATTTTTTATTCTGCTCTGTTACTTCTCCTTTGTAAACTTTGATGTGTGCAGACAACACATTCTGGCTAGGGAAATTTAATTAGGTAAGTCTACAAATTAATTGTTGCAATTAGACTGCTTCTAACTGCCTGGTGTTATGAATTTATTTATGCAGTAATTATTACTAGATGTGTGGGATAAAAGCCTGCAGAGGTGCCCCCTCTAAAGGTGCTACCTTTCAGATGTATACACAGCACTCCACATCAATTAGCCACACAAAAAAATAAAAGCAGGCATTTTTAAAAAATAAAGAAGAAAGAAAAAATCTCCATGGCCATGTGCACACACAGATTTTGACAAGCAACTTGTTAACAAGACCTAAAGAGGATTGTTTTCTTTGTATATTGCAAAATTCAAAATGTTAGAATTACATAAATCACCATAAAACAATTTGCCAGTATATAAACTAGATGAAAATGCAAACTTCAAGTCCATCCTATGAACAGCATGTAGGTATTTTGCTCATAGTCACGATTGCAAGGGCATATTTGAAGACACTGATGATTTTTCAGTAAATTTTGTTTTTAATCATTAAGATCATTTACCACAACAAATTTTATGGAGCATATCTTTTTAAGCGCCTTTAAATTTTAAGGAAATAAACAATGGCACTTCAAGTTGTTTTCTCAAATCTTTTCTTCTGTACCAAGGGGCACTGTGGCTTTTAGTAGAAAAAGACAGATCTAATACCATCAGCTGAAAGAAAGAAAGAGAGACCAATACTGGTGGAGACAGACGCCTATGAACAGAAGTTTGAAAGTCAAACAGTAAAATGAGAATGAATCACTGGTAGAAATGTAAATCGGTGTAATCTTCCTGAAGAGCAATTTTTGAAATGGATTCTTAGTCACTTTAGAATATTTATTACCTTTGATTCGCTATTTTTTTAAAATGGGATTAAATCTTAAATAATACCAAATTTAAAAATAACAGATACTCATCTCAGTATCAATACTAATAACCCCCAAATTGTAGCAACTCATATTGTTACCATGATTATTATATTTTCAAAAACTGGAATTAGTGGCTCTTCAATTCATTTATTACCACATTCATTTAACAAATATTTAATAATCACCTATGGTATGCAAGGCATTTTTCTATGTATTGGGGACACAGAAAAATTCCTACTCTCAGGGGCTTATACTTCTTTGAGGGACGATGAATAATAAGTAGGTTAAAATATAAATAATATTCCAGGGCCTCCCTGGTGGCGCAGTGGTTGAGAGTCCGCCTGCCGAGGCAGGGGATACGGGTTCGTGCCCCAGTCTGGGAGGATCCCATATGCCGCGGAGCGGCTGGACCCGTGAGCCATGGCCGCTGAGCCTGCGCATCCGGAGCCTGTGCTCCGCAACGGGAGAGGCCACAACAGTGAGAGGCCCGCATACCGCAAAAAAAAAAAAAAAATAATAATAATAATAATATTCCATTGTATATATGTACCACATCTTCTTTATCCATTCATTTATTGATGGACACTTAGGTTGCTTCCATGTCCTCATTACTGTAAATAGTGCTGCGATGAACATTGTGGTACATGTCTCTTTTTGAATTATGGTTTTCTCAGGGTATATGCCCAGTAGTGGGACTGCTGGGTCATATGGTAGTTCTATTTTTAGTTTTTTAAGGAACCTCCATACTGTTCTCCATAGTGGAATATTACTCAGCCATAAAAGGGAACAAAATTGAGTTATCTGTAATGAGGTGGATGGACCTAGAGTCTGTCATACAGAGTGAAGTAAGTCAGAAAGAGAAAAACAAATACCATATGCTAACGCATATATATGGAATCTAAAAAAAACGATACTGTTGAACCTAGTGGCAGGGCAGGAATAAAGACTCAGATATAGAGAACGGACTTGAGGGCGTGGTGGGGGAGGGGAAGCTGGGATGAAGTGAGAGAGTAGCACTGACACATACACACTACCAAATGTAAAATGGACAGCTAGTGGGAAGCTGCTGCATAGCACAGGGAGATCAGCTCAATGCTTTGTGACCACCTAGAGGGGTCAGATAGGGAGGGTGAGAGGGAGGCTCAAGAGGGAGGGGATATGGGGATATATGTATGTGTATAGCTGATTCACTTTGTTGTACAGCAGAAACTAATACATTGTGAAGCAATTATACTCCAATAAAAATGAAAATATATATATATATATATATATAAATAATATGATTTCAAAACAATATCTAAGTGGCAGGAAAATTAAGCCAAGTGAGGTACTGACTGGCCTGGTGTGGGAGTCTGAAACATTCTGTTTTGGGCAGAGTAGACAGAAAGGGCTTTCTGAGATGGTGACATATGATAAGAGACCAAATTGGTGATTAGTGGATGCAACATTGAAAAAAAAAAAAAAAAAACCCACTGATATTTCATCATTTATTTTACATAATACTGACCAAATATAAATAGTTATATTTGGCAAAATAAACAAATAAATAGTTTAGATTTCATAAAATAAAATCCATGAAGCTAAATATTTAATAATTTCAAAAATAAAAATATAAAACTATATTATAACATCAATTAACCCACACATTCATAAATTCAGAGATCAAACAAGCATTATCATTTTAATATAAATTATTAACTGATAAAAATTACCAGTAGGAAAGTATTGCTTAAAAACAAACTAAACACTCCACAAAATGAAGAAATTTTAATTAATCCTGAAAATTTCAAGAGTAACATTATGTAACATATTTACTAAAAAACAAAGCTCACTGATGTGGTCATCATTTTGTACCAAAGACCATTGTGTGCAAATTTTTTAAACTAAGTTTATTCTGACTATCTGCTAAAGAAGAAGACAGGGAGCAGGGATCTTGTGCCCACTCCAAATATTTTCTCTTGACTCTTTGTAATACCATCTCTTATTAGAAATATTTGAAGAGATTTTTTAGAAAACATTTTTATATGTTTATTTTGATATTTTTAAAGGGACTGTAGTGTTTTTATTGATAGAAAGCTATAGATTTTGTTTTAAAAAAAAGACTTGTAGTTTGTCACTTCTTGAGTCTTATCATGTGTTGATAAAACTGTCTGAATCGATATCAGTACTCTTACATTTATATTCTGCTCATTTGAAATATTTTTGAACTAAAATGTGAGCTGTTATTTCAATAGAATCTCTGCTATACCACAATCCATTGTCATCTGCAGGTATGGACCACTCCAGAGTGTACACATGGCTTTGTTTCTTTTTCATGTAAATTGAAGAATTGAATTTTTTATCTTGATTTGAAAACATCAGTGACTCCAATTTCAGATTATTTTTATTGGTCCAATGACAGTGTAATATCAATAAAAATACCAGAATGTCACTTCTTAAGAATAGCAGGTAAACTATAATCTTGGGGTACAGAAAATCAATATTACCAGCCTGTCTGATTAACTGATCGAAAGGGACACATTTTGTACCGATGTAAGAGAAAAGATTCCAGAAGAACTTCTAGTAACTGCTGAAGTTCTGATGTGAAAATGAGCAAGGACCTAAGTGTGCCCAAAAGGTCGTTAAAAAGGAGGTGAGGCTGTCCCACTGGAGCTGCAAGCAGAAATAACCAAAATGCAAACAAGTTTTCTATAGGTGGGAGATTATGCATGTTCATTATTGTCTGGACTTTTCTCAAGCTAAAATCTTTTTCTGATCAGTATGGATTCTTTTATAATGGAAAAGCAAACTTTAAAAAATCCATGACACTTTCACTCAAATTATATGGAAAACTTTTAAACAGATAACTATGCCTTGGCATAGTTTTTCTATTAACAGTTGTCATGAAAGAGCTAAATGGAAAATGCAAAAAAAAAAAAAAAAGGGGGGGGGGGTGGCAGGAGAGAAAGAGAGAGAAACAGAGAAATAGAAATGAAGCAACAGAGAGGAGATGGTAATGTGTACCCCATGAAATAGAGTTCTTACAGTCAGTGCTCTCTGGGAAACACTGAATCATAATATAGCCGCCCTTTTGGAAAAGTCTAAGATATATTCACAGATATAAGTTGTTGAACAATCCAGGATTAAAGAACATTGAGGAATTTCATTTAACTCAATTTTTCCTGAACTTTTTTTAACCAGAGGAAACCTAGCTATTTTCTTTCATAACACTTTGGGGACTGCTTCCCAGGAACACAAATTTGGGGAACACTGCCCTGGAGAAAGGCCACACCTTCATGAAACCATCTTTTTATTTGGCCTGTGGGTGGAACTAAATGGAGATCAAGAGTTTGGTTATAAACATTAGCTTGATCAGTCATGGAGGCAAGTCTGTACTAAAACTAGATCTTTATTCTTAGGCTCCTAAAAGACTAAGAGGTACCTAAATTCAAACTGATGAAAATATTTGAGTTGGACCACCCCTTCTCAGTACCAAGAACCCAATACAATATTAGCAGGAAGAGAGAGGGGAGTGGATTCTATTAAGAAAGTGGAAATTGTAAATGGAAGAGTAACTGAATCGGTGTGAGCTTTAGTCATAACAACTGCTCTTCCCTTCCTCTCAATTTCCCTCCCCTCACCATCCATCCAATGTTAGTTAAGCTTCACAGGTTGTGGTGATGTTTATGCTGCCCGTCATAATGTCGGCGGATTACCACCACTCCTTCGTTGTTTGCTGGTCTTTGCTATCTGTTTTCTCTACCTTGAGCTATACTCCATCCTACTCACCCCCCTCATCCAGCCCACACACATCTTTTCATTGTAATATGCACACAGATACAGATCATTCATTTCTTTGGGCCCAGGGCTCGCACTAACATTTGCTCATCCTTTGTCCGCTGTAGGTGTGTCAAAACTTCCAGTCAAAGATAAAATACATGGTGGAAATTGAGGTCAGAGCACAATAAATAATACACAGCACAGAACAGTCCATTCTGAATACCACTTTAGAATGGTTACTGGCTGAGAGAATTTGCACTAAAACTCATTGGCCAAGAATGTACGAAACAATCTAACTCTTTGGCTCTGAGCATAAGCTAGTACCCAAAGCACAGGGGATGGGGAATATATGTATAGATACGTTGAGTGTGCTGAAATGGACTGCTTTTTATGTATATAGTGGAAAATCATTCAGAGAGGAAGAGTTTTTATACTGAATGAGTACTGTGCAAGGATGATATAAATGGGGTCTGCAAAGCCTTCAAAATGACTTTTACGGTAGAATGTTTCCAAGGCTGTTCTCCCCACACCCTCATAGATGGATATGTACTAAAATTCAGCTCTTCATCAGGAGGATGCAATTCAGAATAAATGTAGTTTATTTCATCATATTCTGCAGCATAACTTGGACACTGTAATTCCAGGGATCAAAACATGCAACTACCCAAATATTAATGGAAGGTAACCAGTTCGGAGAGTATTGCATGGCCAGGTGGACCAGCTCTGCCATATACATATATTGGCTGTGTAACTTGGACCTGTCAATTAATGCTCTGGACTTCAGTTTTCTCATCTGCAAAATAAGGATAAATATAGTAACTGCCTCACCTCCCAGATCTGTTATTAGGATGAAATGTATTTGTCAGTCTTTCCAAAAAGCATCTAACAGTTATATGCATCACGTAACTGTAAATAAATAAAAACAAGTAATTAAGTGTTATTCAACATAGTTTTAAATAACACCACCAAGGTCCACATGGATATCAAAAAACTTATATTGCCCACTTGCAATATTCCCCAGTTTCTCTTTTCCTTTATTAATGGCTTTTTTTTTTTTTTTTTTTTTTTTGCGGTATGTGGGCCTCTCACTGTTGTGGCCTCTCCCGTGGTGGAGCACAGGCCCTGGACATGCAGGCTGAGCGGCCATGGGTCACGGGCCCAGCTGCTCCGCGGCATGTGGGATCCCCCCGGACCAGGGCACGAACCCGTGTCCCCTGCATCGGCAGGCGGACTCTCAACCACTGCACCACCAGGGAAGCCCCTATTAATGGCTTTTTAACACCTAGAAATAGTTGTGTGGGGGGGTGTGAGTGTGGATGTATGTATGTGTGTGTGTTCATGTTTGTGAGATGCATAGCCGTGTATACTTAAGGTACTTACATCTATCACTTTTTTTCATTATGGTTTCTCCCTTTTCTGTGTGCTTATCATGATCTTCCCTTGCAGAACCATGTAAATAGGCAGCCACATTTTCTTTTAGGAGATAGTCTTGCAATTTCATGTTTTAATATTTAAATGTCAAATCCCTGTGGAACTTATGTTGATTATGCTGTGAGTCAGGGATGGATCATTACTAAGTTCCGAATAGGTTTGGCTCTCATTTAATTCTCACGTTTTACAGAAGCCACCCAGAGTGCGCACTGCATCATGATTTTATTTCTCTGATGATTTCATGGTAGAACTAAAGGTGCTGAAAGAAGTGTAGTCAGTCAAGTGGGTAGCAGGGAACCCTCCCAGGTGGTTTCCACATGTTGCTTACAGCAAGTAGACTAGTCCACACTCAGGCTATCAATGTAAGACTTCAAAACACAGCTGGTTTTTGTTTTGGGTTTGGTTTTTGGCAGTTTTTCTTTTAGTCTAAAAGGAATTTTTTTTCAGATGCAGTTCATGACTAGGATTAATAAAAATTGTCATCACCTTCAAATCCAAATAGAGAAAAACTAACTGCTATTCCCTAATAGCCTGGAAAAAAAGGTTTGAAGTGCTTTCTAATATGTCACAGCTATAACTATAAGATGATCTGTGCCTTTCCCATGAGCCTGCTCTGAGGATATGCTATGGACTGCGTGGGCGCACATATTCACCTATACTCTGTGTGTGTCTTTACATGGTGCCAAAATATCCATACAAGTTTTAAAGTTCAGTTAAATATCCCAATGCCTTAATAATATAATTCCAGATGTCTGGATAATTTAAAATATCTAGGGTCTTAGTATAGCATCCCATTCACATTTCTCTGATACAGGATGGTTAGGAAAATCGGTAAACTTATGCTGGGCAAAGACGCTAGCTAGTTGCATGGTGATCCAGGAAGTTCTCTCCACAGATACGCTTAAGGCTAAGATAAAGACTATATCCAGGGCCTCCCTGGTGGCGCAAGTGGTTGAGAGTCCGCCTGCCGATGCAGGGGATACGGGTTCGTGCCCCGGTCTGGGAGGATCCCATATGCCGCGGAGCAGCTGGGCCCGTGAGCCATGGCCGCTGAGCCTGCGCGTCCGGAGCCTGCGCGTCCGGAGCCTGTGCTCCGCAACGGGGGAGGCCACAACAGTGAGAGGCCCGCATACCGCAAAAAAAAAAAAAAAAAAAAAGACTATATCCATATATATATATATATATATATATGCAGATATCTGAAGTGACACTGTCTTAGTCTGTTTAGGCTGCTATAACACAATACCACAGAATGGAAGCTTATAAATAAGAGAAATTTATTTCTCACAGTTCTAGAGGCTGGAAGTCTGAGAAAAGAATGCTAGCATGGTCATGTGAGGGCCCTCTTCCTAGTTGCAGGCTTCTGGCCATATCTTCAAAGGACAGAAGGCGGGTAGGGAGCTCTCTGAGTCCTCTTCTATAAGGGCACTAATCTCATACATAAGGGTTCCAACCTCATGACTTAAGTGCCTCCCAAAGGCCCCACCTACTAACTATCACCTTTGGGGGTTAGGAATTTCGAGGGGACACAAACATTCAGATCATAGCATGCACTAAAGTGTGCTATTTAGGGCTTCCCTGGTGGCGCAGTGGTTGAGAATCTGCCTGCTAATCAGGGGACATGGTTCGAGCCCTGGTCTGGGAGGATCCCACATGCCACGGAGCAACTAGGCCCGTGAGCCACAACTACTGAGCCTGCGCGTCTGGAGCCTGTGCTCCGCAACAAGAGAGGCTGCGATAGTGAGAGGCCCGTGCACCACGATGAAGACTGGCCTTCGCTTGCCACAACTGGAGAAAGCCCTCACACAGAAACGAAGACCCAACACAGCAAAAATAAATAAATTAATAAACTCATACCCCCAACATCTTCTTTAAAAAAAAAAAAAACCAGGGCTCCCCAAATAATTTCCTATGAATGAATGGTGGTCATTTCCCTCAAAATCCTTGTCTTAAAAAAAAAAAAAAAAAAAGTGTCCTATTTAAAAAATCTTACTTAAGTTGACAGAATTTTAATTCTATTTTCTAAATTTGTTTCTTAGACAGGGTAGAAATAATCTTTTTGAGTCCGTGGGCTCCATCTAGTTAAAAATAACTGGAATCCTCCCTGGTGACCCTTTTTGAAGACCATATTAAATTCATAACCACTTCACATTCAATAAAAATTACTTGCATTATTGCTCATTATTTCAATAATAGATCTAGGTATTTTATAGTTCATATGTAATGGTCACTTACTATTTCTCAAGCTGAGCTTCATGCTCACATATAAGATAACTTGAAAGATATGATAAAGTGTAACCACCCTCACCCCCCAAATTCTTTACTATTTGAACTACCACAGACATTAGACTTTCTTCAAGTTGCAGAATTTGTTCCAGAAAGCGTTCCTTCTCATTAAAATCCAAACCTATTATTTGATGAAAATAGTATTTTCACACATAATGTTACTCCATTGCACCAGACTGATTGATTGTCAACTCCCTAATGGACAAGACCTACTTGGAATTGGCGGTATATTGTTTTTCATAAGAAGGAAAGTCTGAGAAAGTCAGTAAAATTGGAGGGCAGTTCTTGAAGCATGCTGTAGAAGGAAGCTCTGGTCAAGGAGTAGTGGACACTGAGAAAAAGAAATTAAAAAGAAGGCCAGAGTGATACTTCCTAATTTAGTCTAGACCAGCATGTGCCATGTCCACATTTATGCTAAATCTACCAATGGCTCCCAGACTCACTTCCCGATATTTGGGAGCAGTGGCTTTCAAATATTTTAACTCTTACAACCCATTACAAGTTTTGAAACATGATGTGCCTCTGACCCATTTTAAGTTGCCTTCAAAATTTTACAACATGAGTTTAGGTAAGTGTATTTTTTGTTATTTGGAAGGAAAATTAGATTTAGTAAGGTAAAATATGAAAATGCATTCTAATGGAATAAGTAAAAATAAGTTTGACTACCTTATTAAATAACATTATAATTTATTAAAAATGGGTTTCAGGGCTTCCCTGGTGGTGCAGTGGTTGAGAGTCCGCCTGCCGATGCAGGGGACGTGGGTTTGTGCCCCGGTCCGGGAAGATCCCACATGCCGCGGAGCGGCTGGGCCCATGAGCCATGGCCGCTGAGCCTGCTCATCCGGAGCCTGTGCTCCGCAACGGGAGAGGCCGCAACAGTGAGAGGCCTGCGTACCGCAAAAAAAAAAAAAAAAAAAAAAAAAGGGTTTCAACTACTTTATTAAAAAATGTCGGGCCTCCCTGGTGGCGCAGTGGTTGAGAGTCCGCCTGCCGATGCAGGGGACACGGGTTCGTGCCCCGATCCCGGAGGATCCCACATGCCGCGGAGCGGCTGGGCCCGCGAGCCATGGCCGCGGGGCCTGTGTGTCCGGAGCCTGTGCTCCGCAACGGGAGAGGCCACAGCAGTGAGAGGCCCGCGTACAGCAAAAAAAAAAAAAAAAAAAAAATGTCCACAGAATTTGAGAAAATTAATGTAAATATTTTATCAATGGGTTTTAATCTAATGGGTTCTTGCAAAATGCAGTAACCCCAGAAAATATTCCAGTTATTTTTTTAAATTAACATCATGATCTATACTGCTTCAGTTTTTCTGAATTCTGAACATTCTATGGTAGGGCAAACTTCTTTCTTAATAGAGATAAGTAAAAGGGAAGACCAGAAGGTCCAGTAGGTTTAAGATATTTTAATTCATCAATCATGGAGACATCTTTGAAACCAGCATTTCAAATTATGACTATTTGATGTCTGGGAAGATTTAATAGCCCAGAGCTAACCAGCCTAGTACAATTTGGAAAGAGTGTGATGTTTGCCTTTCTTTTCTGAAGTGGGGAAGGGGTAATATGAATACAGTCCTGTTCTCAAGAAGATCCATTTTGGGGAAAAGTGTAGATGGAAGTTGAGAATCTATAAATTAGCACCCTTAAAACTCTATACAGAAGTACCTTGTGAAATGTTTTCCTCACACTCCCAGGCTTTAGGTACCTCACTTTTAAGACGCTGGTGTGGGAGTGAATTTTGAAAAATCCATGAGCAAACAATGAGCTCAAAACAACAGAGTAAACTACAGAGCTAAACTTACAAGCTTAGTCAACAGTCAATCCCTGAGGATTGAAGATAAAGGAGTTCCTCAAATGAGATAGAAGAGCCCAAAATAGGCTATGGAGGACTGAGTTTTGGAAGTACCATGTTTTCATGAAAAGAGGGATGACATACTGGTGGGGAGGATGGATGGAACTTTTTCCCTCCTTGTCTAGCATCTGTTCACTCTTCAGTTATCTTCCTCTGGAACTCCACCCTTGCCTTGTGCAGCACATTTTCATTGGAGTTAATACTCCTCCAGTTCAGGGAGAAAGCAAGTGATCCAAGTCTTGCCAATCACACCTTTACATGCTCGGATATGTGACCCAATCAGAGCCAGCCAGCCACAGTGGTTCTTTAACTGGGCCTACACGAAGAGGTTTGTTTTTTACCTTTGGATCTAAACCTATAAGCATGTGGATTCAGAACTACTGTGAAACCTCTTGAAACCATGAACCAGCCAGGAAAGCATCACCTAGAAACAGGGAAGGAGAGATTGGTCCTGATTATATCCTGTGAGCTGTGAGCCTTGGATGGAGCTCCATTTACCCATAGCTCTATTTACACCTAGAATGTTCTATTTTGTAAACTACTAAATTGTTCTTCCCCCACTAAATGAATATGGGATTTGGGCTCTGTTATCTGAGAACAACTATAATTAATACAGGACACATGTAACCTTTGTTTTTATTTTCTAGAATTGGGTATGAAAAGCTATAAACAAGACACTGTTTGCTTCCTTTAAATCATTCTTTCTGAAATTTTAACAGCTGTCTCATAGTAGGCATTGGTGGCCAGTTACACCTATATGCTTCCAATGATTAATTGCTTATCAACATAATTAACTCATTCTCATAGTGTGTATTTTTATATTGTATGTATGTGTGTACATATATGTATGTACATATACACATGTATATATGTATTAACTTGTGTATTTTCTGAAACAACAAACTCAAAGCAATAATATATGAAAACTATTATAAAAAGTGATCTGCATCTTAGACTGAGTTCTTTTAAAAATGAGCTTTTAAGTATAATTCTGTACTTTTTTACTTATATAGGATTTCCTTAAACTTTTTTGGGATTTCCTTAAACATTTTTGGTATTACTATCAAGAATGAGTAAATCAATTCATTCTTATAATTAGAAGCCACTCCTTTCTCATCTGAGTGCTTCAAAACATCAGAGGAATTTGATATCAAAAACCATTTTGAAAACTTTCATTTGTGCTTTCATCATTTTATGGGTGAAATAGATGATCAAATATCTGATAACAATTCTTCCAATTAAATATTCCCACTTTGTAATTTTACTTCACTTATTTCTCTCATTTGCTTCCCCTTTCCTGTACAGAGCAGAAAGAAACAGACAATTATAGTCATGGTATGTACAAATTGACAGCAGAGGAATTTCTTTTTAGAAAATGTGCCCTTTAGAGTCTTGGGTTGGACAATATAATGAAACAAATGTATTCATTAAGTTGAGATGTAAAAAATTATAATGCTGACTGCTAAGATGGTAAGCATGAAGATGACATCCCTAAGTGGGAAAAGAACATATGTGGTAACACTAGTGAAACGTTGACCCAGTGTATTTTTGTCTCCCAGTATGTTTAATTACTTTAAATATATAAATATACCAGTAGGCAAGGCCAAAAAGGCTTAGGTTGAGTTCTCATAAGATCACTGATTCTCAGATCTGAAAAAAAAAAAAAAATATATATATATATATATATATAACTGAATCAAGTATATCAAGTATATATTTTTTTAAAGTTTTATGTTCTTCTTAATTTTTTTACTGAATTATGGACTTCATTTATATTAAAAAAAAGAGAGAGGAAAAAAAATCACTGATTCTCCCATTGACAATAAACATTTAGGATGTCTCAAAATTTCTAACTGGGAAAAGAAGGAAAATTTCAATATTAGAGAGAGACAGCCATAGAGCCTAAGGAAATGCAAATGAGAAATCTATTATCATTTTTTTTTGCTTTCACAGATGAATTTAAATGTATTTTATTAAGACCACTGTATCTTAGCTACTGATGTATTCTGTCCACAGATTAGGGTCTCCAACCATGGAGAAGCCTCTAGAAAAGAGCCTCAGATGAAAAATCAAATGATCGAGGTAGAAGAGGTCTGAAAGATCATCTGACCCAATCCTCTAATTTTACAGTTGAAGACACAGAAGCCAAAAAAGTTAAGTAACTTACTCAAGGTCACACCGCTAATCATTGGCAGTTAAGAGCCAATAGGTCTCTATTTTATTCTTCTTTGTTCATGCTTCTGATGAGCTCCATGACATACACCAAATACTGAATTTCCCAGTACTTTAGCTCCCTATGATAAAATGGAGTTAAGACCCCCTGGTTCTTCCAGATTTCATAAGCATATTGTTAGAGTTTGTGTGAGTCATGAGCAATATACTTTAGCTTCTGTGAAAAGCAAATTATTCATTTCCTACCATTCTGTCGGTTAGGATTCTCTGATAATAAGCAACAGAAAATACACGCAGCTTACCTAAGCATAAAGGGAGTTGACCAGAAGGATGTGAGGGGGCTTGGAGACTGAAGGGGAATATTGAATAACTGGCTTAGCATAGATGAGAATGAGGGTGCTAGAGAGGGTGTAGGAAGTGGAAACAGCCCCGCATTCTTACCTGGTCCAACACTTGGATGATTCTCCTCCAGCTGTTCCTTCCAACAGGGAACCTCTGCTGGGGACCCCAATTGTGGAAGAGATAATCAACTGGCTCAGATAAGATCACATACTTTCTCCCTTTACCCCAACAGAGCAGTGAGAGAGACCTATCACAAAGAGCTTGAAAAGCCCCATCAGCTTCCTTAGCAAGAGAAATGGGCACCTCAATCACTGGCTTTCCAAGATGACACACAGGGAGGAAAGGTAAAAGTCCCCCAAAGGAAACAGTGATGCTGTTAGGAAGAGGAAATCATGTATTGACTAACCAAAAAAACAACTAATGCCTACTATGTCTACCACGTTTACATTGACTGCTGAACTTTGCATTTGATGATATAGCCCTGGAAATAAAAACTATAAACTTAGACCACGTGTCCTTGATGTAAAAGGGCAACGTGTTATTGTGCTGATGGCCAATTCAGCACACTCAGCAAATCAATCAAGGTTGCTACCTAAGAAAGCCAGCTAACCAATATTAGCTAGGATTTAAGCAAAAAAGAAAAATGTTTCCACCTGAATTTAGACAGTAAGTTCAGCCCCTGTTGATCAAGAAGCCAATACAGGGCTTCCCTGGTGGCACAGCAGTTAAGAATCTGCCTGCCAATTGCAGGGGACCCAGGTTTGAGCCCTGGTCCAGGAAGATCCCTCATGCCGCAGAGCCCATGCACCACAGCTACTGAGCCTGCGAGCCTGGAGCCCATGCTCTGCAACAAGAGAGGCCACCACAATGAGAAGCCCGCACACCACAACGAAGAGCAGCCCCCACTCACCGCAACTAGAGAAAGCCCACGAGCAGCAACAAAGACCCAGTACAGCAAAAAAAAAAAAAAAAAGAAACCAATACAATCTGATCTCCTATCAACTAAAGTGGATGTAGTGTGTATGCATCTCAAAGTACCTCCTAGACCTGGAAGATGTAGGATAGGGAATCGATTCCTCATATCAGGTCCAGAGAGCTCATTTCTCTAGGACTACAGCAGCCATCATTTTATTAGGAAGACCAGGCAAAATCTTTCCCATCCCTGGCTTATATGTCTTCACCTTCTGGGGAAAATTTTTTTAAAAATATTAATGACACTGTGAATGTATTTTTCTTTAAAATATGTTTGCACAAATTTGAAAACCCTAAACCAGGTAATAGTTAAAAGGGGGTAGGTCAAAGGTATATTTATCTTTAAATATCATGTAAGGTTTCCTCTACTCTTTGTCCCCAACTCACCCCCAAATCCCACTTGACTTGGGCCACGGTCCATTTCAAGGGTAGGCGTGATCTTTTAAAACAAACAAGATCATGTTACTCCTCCCTACGACATTCTTCACTGGCTCCTCAGAACCTTCAGGTCAGCCTGAAACTTCCCTCCCACCAAGGTATCCAGAGCCCCTCAAGTCAGCTGTCTGCTGGCCCCCCATCCTCCCTGTCCCTTTTGGCCACCAAAAGGCGCTCTACAATCACCCAAGCACAACTAACTGCTTGACGTCTCCAACACTTGTCACGGAATCTCACTTCTGCTTCCTCAACCTACAACTCCTTTCCTCCTTCCTTTATTAATATCCCTCCTCCCTGTCTGCACCCCAGTTACCACTCCCTGATCCAAATCCCTTCTTTGATTAACTTTGTTCTTTATGGAATTTTCAGCTCAAGCGTCTTCCCTTCCAGAAACTTTTCCCAAACCTCCCAGTTTCAGGTAGGAGACTCTGTGTATGTCCTCATAATAACACCCTCAGCATGGTCACCATCATCATAGCTCCCCTGACACTTATGTATTTAGGAATCTAGCTCCTCCATTAAACTGTGAGCTCCTTGAACAATAGGGAGTGCGTCTTATTCCTTTGCGTAGTTCCAGTATCTGACACAGTATAGGGCACAAACTATGCGATAAATATATGTCTATTGAAGACGACAAAAGCATTCTATTACAACTACAGAGGCATAATTATTATGCCCATCCTCATCTTCTGCCATGGCTGGAAGTAGGTATTATCATCCTTCTATTATCCCCATGCTGAGAAAAGGATAACTACATCTTCTCTGCTTAAAGAAAAAATGACAAGGGGGTCTTCTGCCATCACTGCATACAAAATTAGGCTTCAGTGTGGTTATCCAGTCATCTGGCGGCCTCCCACCTGGAACAGGTGATGACTCTAATGGTGTGAAAGCCTTAGAAGGATGATTTCACAGGCAAGCAGGGGAAGATCTGAAAGGCATTGGCTTGAATTCTAATAAAGTCTGTTTGCCAGAGGAAATGGGTGCAGAAACAGAGAGCCTGGTCTGCTCTCCCTGAGATATTATGTGATGGTTTCCAAGTGAAAAGCAAAGGACAGAGACGAGGGCAGGTAGTGCCTGGGAGTTTTCAGCGGCAGAGAAGCTGAGGTCCATTGGTCAATAAAGGCTCCAATCAGAACACAGATAAAGGAACACCTGTCCTGTGATACCTGCAAATGGACGAGAAGGGGGAACTGATGGGCTAGAACAGAAGGAACGAGCTGTATTGCAATTGTAAAGACTACTGATGTTTGGATCTATATACATATACTCTTTCTCAGGTTTACTGTCTAGCATTAGTGAGGTTGGAGAAAGACGAAGGTTGGCTGCATAACCTCATTTCCTGGTCTTTGCTAGTATGACCACCAGCGTTTCTGCTAGGAGCTGGGGGTGCTGTCGTTTGCATTTGACACAAAAGCCTTTCTCCATTCTAGTCACAAGCAGCTGGTTCAGAGCGTCACACGGTACAAAATATTTGTAAAAGCTGGCGTCTTTAGGATCTTTTCCATCTAGAGCAAATTTGAAAAGCTGGCATTTACAGTTCCCTAAAGTATCCATCTCTAATGAAAACAATGTCAGAGCCTTAAGCACTTTGGCATTTCTTGGACACACTATAAATATACAGGATATATTTTATCACGTACCGTGTGTTAGAGCACAGGGACAAAGAACGAGCACCAGGGAAAATGGTTTGAGGCAATTTTTTCGACATATTTCTTCCAAGGCCATTTCAAATGACGGCCCTGTCCTTGAACTCCCTGGTGATCATTTTAATAGCAACAAGGACCATGTGGTAACGGGCCTAGACTGCAGGTTGTATTTGGCTGTAGCTGATATAAAGTCTACTGTCTTTTGTTACTAAGGAGACTGTATTCTAGTCTCTTCTAAAGATGTTTTGAGCTTTCTTAGCACCGTATCCCTAAAACTTCACAATGCTGCTAAGGATTTCTGCATAGGCTTTGGTTTTAAACCACTTATCAAACTTCTGATTCTCCTTCCATTTAACCACCCTTGACTGTTGACTTGATAACAGAAATCCTGTGCTGAAACCGTGGTCAACTAGAGGCACCTGTCAGGATTAGGAAACTGCAGATGGGGGCCCAGATAAACTCTGCTTCATCTCCTCACCCAGTGGTCTCCATCTCACTGCAACTCACTTCATGATCTGCTCGGGTGGTTTCTGGAATCAGAGAAAACAGGGCAAGACTCCTGGGGGCAGACACACGCTTATGAAAATAATTTTAGTCTCACCACTGATTCCCCCTGCCCTTTTGAAACTTTAAAACAAGCTGGGCAGGCTGGAAACAGTCCAGGCTGGATGGGTGCCATTTAGGGAGAGCATTATAAGAACAGTACCCAGAGTTCTTTTGATGTGCCAGCATCTCTCAATTGGATACAAATATCAGACAGATCACGGAGTTGCTACTTGGAGGACATCCCTTTATATAACAGAGGAGGCTCAGCTTCTCCAGGATATATTTATGGACTGAGTGATGCCTCTGAGCGCACCCGATCAAGGTATGGCAGCGCTGGTGGGTGCTACAGAGAGCTCAGCTGAAAGAGAAGTGTCACATTGTGTGTCGCCATGGAAGCGGCATCTTGACAGAGCAGTACCTGTAAAAGTGAAATGTTTAACGATGAATAATTTTGTTTGAAGCTCTTCTGACTCCACATTTCCATGGAAAATGGAACCACGGGAGGCATGAAAATCTCTAAAGGACTTTTACACATAGATTAATGTGGTAATTCTCTCATTACTATGTTCTGAAGAAGAGCTTCTTACGCCAGGTTCTGTGCTTTACCTTCAGTTATAACTTGGCTTTGCATTAAGTGTTTTAATAAAATGTGAAATTAAATGATCATCCCTGGTGATATTCAGCTTTTGGTTGAGGTAAGGAAAAAAGTACTTCTACAGTACATGAAAGCCAAAGAGATGGTCCTGTCCTCAATAAAGAGATCAATGGTCAAATGACATGGTCTCCCATGGGTCTGCACCTCTCCATTAATTGGGAATTTGTTACTACTCTCTCCTGCACCTTTGAGAATTACAAATAGTGTAACCCATTGACAGTCATGGAATATGTATGCTGTCAGAAGCCGACCAATTTAATTTATTATTTTTTGCACATTTAACCAGGTAGCATTGGGGAAAGCAAATATTAATAGTGACAGTTTATGCCAGTTTTAACTCTCTGTGCTCCTCTCTGGTGTATCAGTAACAGGAGAGGAACAGAGGCTTCCTGAGCAGCATTGATCAACTGACGGATGGACACATTAGTAATAAGAGACATGAACAATCAAGGGAGATGGAACGTAATTCTTTGGTAGAGAAAATGATGAAACAGCTTTTCATGTGACATATTCTAAAATAACAACACAGTCCTTCAAAACTGTTGAGGTTTTTGTTTTCAAAGCAAGTGGTGTTGACCAAAGAGTGAGAAGCCTTCCAACTGACGGTGTCAGAGAAGCCTGCCGCAAGAATTCTTGTAAATTGATTGTTCTCATTGGGTATTAATGCTCTAATTCTTCCAAAGTAAGGCTGAAGTTGGCAAACCCATAAGGCAACTGCTACGTGTTGATTGCACTCATTCTTCAACGAAGGCCTATCACTTTGCTTCCTGAGGCTTCCACAGCAGAAGACTCAGCTCTGAGACCAACTACCTAAGTGATAGTTTAGAACTTGGGCTCAGGTCCAAGACTTTCTAGATTTGATTCCTGGTTCTGCCACTTATTACCTTGGGCAAGTTTCTTAACCTTCCACCAGCTTAGCTTCCTCATCTGTATTAAACACTGATCATGTAAATGTCGTATTCCTATAGGAAGATTAAATGAGGTGCTAATGATAGAACAGAGCTTGGAACACGGTAGATGCTCAATAAATGTTAGTTGTCAGACTGGAACTCTAAGTCCCCCATGGACTCATAAACTCCAGTCCTTCCATCCTTTCTTTCATGACATGTCATAACCATGATCTAACTGGACAGTGGGGTTATTCTCCTAACTAACACATATTTCTAATTAAGGAAGACCTGAAAGTTGCCACATTGAGCCCATCATGTTTGGAAATGTCTGGAGTCCAGTTTGTGTAATAAACACTAAATAGATTCAATTTCATCAGCTTTGTCTCTCTGAGCCTTGAGGCCATTTTCCATTTTAGCAGAATCAGGAGTGCTTGATCTCTGTGGAGGCTAAGCCAAGACATAATGACTTAAGTGAAATCATTCCCCATGGTAGATTTCACGTAAGCGTGCTTGATTTGCATCCTGTAGGTGAGAGTAAAGAAAATGAGGATGAAAAATACAAATAACGCTCTGTAGCTGTCACAAAATCACCTGTTATCGTCCCCCTTTCCTTCTCCTGGATACAAGACTGTACACATTTGCACAATGTTCTCAAGAGCTATTTGTGAAGTGAATTAATAAATACATAATATAGTGCTGCACAAGAAGCAATACTTATTAGCTATGTTGTTTTCCCTGTGAGTTTAAAACCAGGGTCAATCCTCTAACATACGCGCACACGTGCACACACACACACAGGTTTTTCACATTATATGCCAAATACATATACCAAGTGATCACTGGGCAAAGGAATTGTAATCTGTCGATCATAAAACCAGATGAGAATGTAGAAAAATCATCTAGAACAACAGATACACTTTACATATTTAAAAATGAACACTTGGCATCTAGGGTTGCTACATTATTGACTCAAGGTCAGAAAATAAATTAGAGGTAGAGCTAGAACCAAAATTTACACTCTGCCCAGACTTCCATCACATCATCCTGCATCTGTTGGCAACATTACTCTGAACTTGCTTTCAGTTATTCAGATAAATGCTGAGTAAAACCTTGTGAGAATCTGAGAATGTACCCGATCTTTATTTCTTGACTCAACATGCCACACTAAGGTCAGATTGTTAATCTTGTATTATTTCTTGATTCAAAAATTGACACACAATTTAGTTCTTTCCAGAAGGATTAATAGGTTTCTCTTGTGTTAAAAGATATTTACACCAGAGCTTTAAAAATACTGAGTAGCATTACAGAAAATAAATCAACAAAAGTTCAAGTTACCTTTCAAATATCAATCATACACTGACAAGTCAGTCCCTTTCAAATTACAAAGTGCTAAGAACTGTCTAGCTGGTAGTAATTGCCAATGTTTTAAATAAAAGTCTTCTGTGAACCCATTACTTCTCCTAAAGGACTAATTTATTTTCTGCAAGAGGAAGGCTTCTAATTTTATGTGTGTTTTATTCAGTTTTCATAGACTGTAATCACAACATTCCTGATACCCCCTTGTATGGCAAATTTGTTTTCTCACCCACTGATAATATTTGGACATATTTTATTTGTTTTAAAAAAGGTACTAAAAGGAAATCCATGTCTTCATATGTAACCAAAATCTAGTTATTCATCAATTAGCTGGTTGGTTCTTAATCATGGTGACTTTGCCCATTGGAAAAGGGAGAGTGCTTTGGCTCAAAACCCACTGCTGCCACCTAGTGTTACTGGACAAGCAGTGCCTTGGCTTTATCCCTTGCGTTTGTGTCAGAGACAGTCCTCTAGGGAGAGGGAGAGGGAGGGGGGGGGGAGAGGGAGAGAGAGAGAGAAGAAGAAGAGGAGAGGAGAGGAAAGGAGAGGAGAGGACTGTTACTTTAGCAATGATCTTAGTAATTAATTATTTAGGAAACTTTTGTCTCTTTCTATTGACTCTTTTTTATTTGAATATCTGGGTTCCAGACATGCTCCTTTAATATGCTTGGCATTTGAATTCTTTGAAGGCTTTAAATCGATGAATACTAAAGACAATGTGGTACCTTAAGGCAATCATCCATATTGATGAAGTTCACGATAAATCGATATATGCTGCAATAATCCATGTGTAAAAGCACTGTGCCCTTTTATTCTATTCCTATTGATTTCAAACCCCCTAAGGGCATGGTTGTCAATAGCTGAGCCAAAAGCTGCAGAAGAAGCCCACAGACCACTAAGTCATTTTGCATTACAGGGCAAAGACAAGCCCAGCAAAGAAACCCACTACTGTATTCCAAATGAATTGATCAAAGAGAGTACAAGAATTTCCCTGCATGAGTAATTATTTTGTTGAATAGGAACCACCTTTCAAAGGGTCTAAAGGAATGAGATTTAAATAAATTTAAAGATTCATATCCATTTTATAGGGGTGCTTATATGCCATTCAATAGTAGCTCTTCAGGGAGAGGTTGTTAGGAATGTGAAGGGCTGAGGTTCCACGGTAAAAAGCAAGCTGGAGTAGCCAGTATGTGAAGTGGGTGCCAGGACAGGGAGGATATTGTGATGGCCTCTTGCTCCGCCATGGTACAGCAAATGTGTTTCCAGAGATTTGGGAAGTCTCTCTGGGTGGGAGCCTCGTAGAGAGGAGAGCTCTGTCTCAGAAACAGAGGGGACCATAAAGTCATAACAAGGGTGCAGGACCCGAGGGTCTTTGGATGTGGATTTTTTCCCATTAACCTGAGTTGTAGTCTAACTCTGGGTCTTTCCTACTCTTACTGATTTCCACAGACCAGGAGTGTTTCCCTTACTGATGTGACTGAATAGATCTCTGGGACATTCTCTTCTGAAAATATGAATAGAAAAAGCTCCTCCTTGGTACTGTCAGCTTTGAGATATACACAAAGGAATGGATCCCCAAATCTCAGTGGCTTAACCAACAACAGTTTATTTCTCATACATGTAATAGTTAAACACAGTGTTCTGTAGGCAGTCTTCCATGATGAGAGGTGGGGACTCAAGGTCCCCCCCACCTTGTGGCACTTCCATCCATGAGAACTTTGGAGCCTTCACTCCAGCCAGAGGATGGAGAGTCAGCAAGCGTGGAGAATTGCACCAGATGTTTGTATGACCAGACCTGGAACTGCTTTACGTCACTTTCACCCTCATTCCACTGAACAGAATTCAGACACATGGTTACACACATACTTCATGTGCTGGGAAATGTTGTCTAGATTTGTGCTCAGGAAGTACAGGAAATAAGTTTTGATGAATATATAGCAGTACGATAAATATATAACATACTCATCTCACAGTACCGTACGTTTGTCAAACACAGGGGCCAGCAAACTAAAGTCCATGAGTCAAATGTAGCAGACCACTTGTTTTCGTATACCCCATGAGCTAAGAATGTTTATTACGTTTTAAAATATTTGGAAGACTGTAAGAGAGAAAGAATACACAACAGACATTATTTATGGCCTGCAAAGCTTAAAATATTTATTATCTGGACCTTTTACAGAAAATAATAACCAACTCGTGGTCTACCTGTTTTATTTAGTGTCCTGGAAAGAATCAGATGTCACCCTCAAAAGAACATTAATGAAGGGACTTGTATTAGTTTTCTATTGCTGCATAATAAATAACACAGACTTGGTGGCTTAAAACAACACACATGTATTATCTCATAGTTTCTGTGGATCAGGATTCTGGGCACAGTTTGCCTGGGTCCTCTGCTTAAGATCTCACCAGTTTTACAGTTGAGGTGTTGGTTGTGGCTGTGGTCTCATCAGAGGCTTGAACAAAGCAAAGATTCCTTCCCAAGCACCCTTGGGTTGTTGGCAGAATTTATATCCTTATGGTTGGAGGACTGAGGTCCCATTTTCATGCTGACTGGAGGCTACCCTAAGGCTCTAGAGGTCAACCATAGTTCTCTGCCATGTAACCCTCTCCATGCAGTTCACAATTGGACTGTTGGCTTTTTCAAGGCCAACAGAGCCTTGTACAATACAACCTAATCAAGGGAGTGACATCTCATCATCACCTTTGCAATGTTGTGCTGGTTAGAAACAAATCACAGATTCTACCTGTGCTCAAGGAGAGGGGATTACCAGTTACCAGAACAGAATGAGACTCTAGCTATAGGAGAGGACCACCACAATGGTGCCCACAGCCTTCAGTGAGGAATGCAGTCACTACCAACCCATGGCCTAGGAAGCAGCCGCATAGCAGAAGGAGATCAGCTCGGTGCTTTGTGACCACCTAGAGGGGTGGGATAGGGAGGATGGGAGGGAGGGAGACGCAAGAGGGAAGAGATATGGGAACATATGTATATGTATAACTGATTCACTTTGTTATAAAGCAGAAACTAACACACCACTGTAAAGCAATTATACTCCAAAAATGATGTTAAAAAAAATGTAGGCAGAAACTTGTTGTATACCAACAAAGTAGGGTGGAGAATTTTGTTCTCTGAAGGGGGGTGAATGGTGGATATTGGAGAAGGAAGGTTGTTTTTATTTCTTATTCAAAGTCTTACTCTCAAATTCACATTGATATTTAAGAGCCTATATATGGTTACAGAATACAGCGTCGAGTGGAATTCAGTAGTTATCCACTTAGTTAGGCCATCGATCAGAAGATTTCAGAAAATACCACATAGGATATGCATTTTTCAAAGTAAAATTGGTATCCACGTCAATTCCCTTACAGTAGTCAAATTTCTCATTCTATACTGAACAAGACAGAACCACAACAAGAATCATGGATTTAAAATATCATCTCTCAATAGTTTCCCACCCTCTTTCTCTGTATATGTAATGCATATAACACATAGTCCATACTCTTATGTGGAGAAGTTAACGCCTTCATAACTCTGTTCTCTTTACATCCCAGACTTCATTCACACACTCCCTGAATACTCTTCATGTCAACATATGGAACTGGGTGTTCCGGCTTTGTCTTCCGCTTTTCCCTATCCTCACACCTCTGACATGAGATTTCCTCGACTTGAAACACCCCTCTTTTGTTATCCATCGTGTAAACTCTTCCCCATCTTGGAGTGTAAGCACACCCTCATCCATAAGATTAATCATGCTTCCTGAGAACACACAGCACTCTGTCACACTCATGGGAAGATTAGTCATTCTTCCTGAGAACACACAGCACTCTGGAAAGATCACAGCACTATTTAAACTGCACTGCAATTATCTGTTCGCATGCCCATCTTCACCGTTGAACTGTAGGATGCTTATTCCTACTTATACCTCCTCACCGCTAGCATCGTGGCACAAAATAGACTTTCACGAGTGTTGGTTTAATAAATGAATGATTAAATGAATGGGTGAATATTAAAATTGCCTTATTGAGAATCAATCGTCTGTTTTACATAGCACAAGAAAGAATAATGGATTCAAAAGTTTACATACGAGTCACCTATCATCTAGGGCAATATTAACAGTAAATAACAAGGACTAATGCATCCTTGATCTAGCACGCATGTCAATTTCTAATCTCCTGGATTTCCATTAATGCAGATATAGCTTTAGTTTTTCTAGGTGCCTTTACTAAATCTTAAACATATTAACAGGAGTGACATAACCAGATGAGATTGGCAAAGAAAGAAACTGAAGTCGATACGTTTATTCGAGGGGAAAATACAATAGAAAGAATCCAGACCCACTGGAAATCTCTGATAATGGGAAGCAGAATTGAATCTTTACATCCTTCACCTTGCTGAACCAACACAAAGCATGATGTAGTGTTTCCTAGGTGCCAGTAGAGGGCAGCACACACTTCATTAACTAGGAAGCAGGCTGTGCTGAATTCCTACTTTATCAGCCAGAACTCCAGTAAGTGCTCTAGCAACGAAGATCCCAGGTTTCGTCCACCTCAAGCAAAAGCCTCCCTCCAGAATGTGATTCTTTAAATATTTTTGTATTAACATAATTTCACTGAATTCTACTGCAGATTTCAAACTGTGATTGTGTTTATGCTTTGAGGGATAATGTGGCAAAGCAGAAAGGATATATAGGCTTTGGGGCTAGACAGACTAGCTTTGTACATCTGGAGTCCACTACTAACTAGCTGTGTTATTTGGTCAAATTGCTGAATCTTTCCAATCTCCCTTTTACTCACGTTTAAAACACAGATAACAAGATCTACCTCATGGAGTAAGATCAAATAAATATATAGGTATTGGCTTGATGTTTTGTAGTTGTCTTCCCCCTTCTCTGTTTTTTCCCATTTGGGAAAAACAAACATCTACAAATGTCTATCATATACAAGGCAAAGCACTTTGACAGAACCAAAAAACGCCCAGAACCAGCCTTGGATGAATTTGCCAAGTAAGCCAAATTTCTCTGCCAGGAGCTCTGGCAGAGAACATTAGAACACAACGAATAATAAAATTTTTTGACAGTAATAAACGCATTACACATTATGGAATCATGGAAATATGGACGACAAAGCCATTTACTATTGTGTAATACAGCACTGCGGTAGGAATTTAAGAGAATTTAGTCTTCATTTACAAAGACATGGTTAGGATGTACAGGTGACCCACAGCAAAGTTTGTCCAAGTAGATGCCAGTCTAGAGATCCACACACTCACCAGCGTGTGAGGTCAGCTCTAACAACAGACTTTGAAAGCCTCTGCCTGTCTTCTACCCTATGATTCTCCTTTCATAACCAAAAAACACTGTTAGACAGGACAACATAAAACAGTAACAAAAAAGAGAGCAAAAGGGATGAAAAAGCCTGATTCTACCAAGGATGCCAACCAAGTGGGAACTCATAACAAAACCTGGGTACCAAACTGAGAATAAATAGCTGAGAAATTCAAGGCAAAGACAGCAGAGTTCAGACCCAATGCTGACTTACCATATCAGCGTGGACTCGACAAGCTGTGTGCAGTGAGGCACAGGGGGCCTCTCTGTCTTCTCGGGGAGCTATGGTCCAAAGCTGGGGTCTGCAGCAATGGGCAGTGCCAACTGTGTCTCTGTGGGACATCATGAGACCTGTGAAAATAAGTAAGTTCACGAACATGAGAGCAAGAAGAGGCTGTTTATTCAGAGCTTTCTACAGCAAGGGGGCCAGCCGCCATCACTTGTGTTTGGCAGAAAATTAATTAAACGCAGGCAGAGACATGGGAAAGCCTTCTCATGGAAGCAGGGGTGACTTCAGGTGTGCCCTGACTGGAGGCTGTTGGCATGGGGACACTGCAGCTGACCTAGATAGAAGTGGAGCATCCTATGTGATTGGTCAGGTGTGCATATTTGGGGTTCTCGGGTTGGTCCTAAGTTGGAAGAGAGGGCAAAGGTTAGGGAAGCTGTCAGTGATTAATCATGTCTTAGCCATTTTGGACCAACTGTCACATGGCTATGTTTGGCCTCCTGGACTGGTTCCTACAGATAGCAGTCTGACCTCTTAGACTGGTTACTATGGAGAGCAGCCTGGCTTCCTGGGCTCTTTGCTGCAGGTTGTAGGTCAGGATTTTACTTTTATATATGGTCTTGCCATTGTCTGTTTGTATATTTAGTCTCTCACTAAGACAGAAATAAACCTCAGGCCAGGAAGATGTCTTCCTTAATCTCTTAGGTCTCCTAGTCTCTGATATCTGAGATCTCTACTCTCCATAATCCTGGGTGAGTTGCTTATTCTCTGTAAGCCTCAGATGTGTTATCTGAAAAATGGCAGGTTTCATCTAGAAAACAGTTCCCAGCCTCATGTGACTGTAAAAATGGATGGGAGAAATTGTTCTGGGGTAGGGACATTTAGGTAGCAATTCAAAATTGCACAGAACCCATGGGCTATACTACCTAGGCAGCAAACTCAAGTGAGTGATGTGAAGGACATAGCTCAGGGAAATGTTACCTGGCAGGTATCTCACTCTGGGGGAAAAATGGTTGAAAACCACTGGCCCAGTTAATGTCAGGTTCATTCCACTCTACTTGCAATAAGAACCAATTCCCAGCTATAAACTCCCCACCTTTCAGTCTATGCATGACCACCACTAGCATTTAGAAGAGTGGGAGCAAAAGTAAACACTGTCCTAATGATCTCCTTGGGGTCAACTGGCAGGTACACGTTGATCAGAGGCCAAGATAAAATAGTGACACTGATTTAGCCATTAAGTTCCTCTTGGTTTTCCAGTCTCACTAATTTTAATCCTCTTCTCTTTTTCAAGTGCTTACTTGTCCTTGTGGAGCCACTGCCTTAGCTAAAAATTAAATTACTATTAATGTTTATTTCTGAATAAAATGTGAGGTGAAATGCCATGTGCTGCCCTCTTCAGATTATTGAAATAACCTTCAGTCATTTTGAGTAGTTTGCCAGAAACTGTGATAACTTTTCTTTCTTTAAAAATCTTGCTTAGTTATATATGCACAATGTTAACTATTTTTCTATTCAGTATTTGTTGTTATTTTCTATTCTATATTTTTTGTTCCTAGTACTTACCTAAGTCCAAAGAAACTATCAACAAATAAAACCAGATAAGTCCTAGCCCTCACTGGAGCTTATGTTCTAATACTATAAATTGGTCTTAAATATCAAATTGCTATTCCTAAGGTAATAAGTACTAGGAAGTAGGGTAAAGAGATACAGAATGAGTGTGTTACTTACATGAAGTTGTGGTAGAAGACCTCTAGGATAAATTGATAAATAAACAGAGATCTGAAGAAAGTGGAGAAAAAAGCAATATGGATATGAGGAAAAAGATTTCTGGACAAAGAACAAAATGTACCAAGGCCCTAAGACCACAGCATCCTTGGCATGTTCCAGACACAGGAAGGAGGCCAATGGGTTAGAGCTGAGGGGTGAGGGAAGGAGGGGAGCAGGTGATCATGGCTTCACAGGTCTAGAGGAGAAAGACCCTAGAAGGCCTTGGGGCCAGAGTAAGAATTTGGGTGTTTACTCTGAGTAAAACAAGAAGGCATTAAAGGTTTTGAACAGAGGAATGATATGATCCCACTTATATTTTAAAAGATCACTGTGGCTGTCGTGTTAGGAAAAGACCAAAGGAGGATGAAGATGGAAGCAGAGAGACAAACTAGGATGCCGCTGCAATGGTGTAAAGGTGGGAATAACTTGTCTAAAGATGCCTCCATGGGTTTTGGTTTGAACAATGGAGAATGGAGTTGACAATAACTGACATGGGAAGACTTTAGGCAGAGCAGATCTGACCCGGATAGAGAGGCAGAGCTCGATTCTGAACACCTAAGAGGCCTATGAGACGTGCCAGTGAAATCTCACGCAGGCAACTGCACAAATGTATCTGAAGTTCAGGAATAAGGTCAGGGACAGAGGTATGAATTTGGGAGTCATTAGTTTACCTGTGGAACTATTGCAATGCGAATGGATAAAATCATCAATGGAGTGAGTGCAGGCAGAGAAGACATGGAGGATTGAGCCCTCAGGTGTTCCAGTGTTTGAAATCTGGTGGATACAGTAGAACCAATAAAGGATCTAGGAAAGAAAAGGAGAGACTCGAGAGAGAAGGGTAGCCCAGTGTCCAAGTGAAGAAAATGTTTCAAAAATGTAGAGTGAACCTTTGCTGAATAATATAAATAGAGTGAGATCAAACCCAAAATAACTTCAAATGGCAGCATAGAAATCATACTTGATGTTGACCAGAGAGGTTTTAGTGGATTGCTGGAGAGGAAAAATTGATTAGAGTGAAATCAAGAGAGAAGTGGAGGAAGAAGAAGCCTTGAGTATAGACAATTCTTTGAATGAGCTCTGCTGAAAAGGGAAATTTAAAAATAGAGCATTACCTCTTGAGACACATGGAAAAAAGTAAGTTGTGTTGGTTTTTGTTTTTTGGGGGGGTTTTGGGGTTTTTTTTCGGTACGCAGGCCTCTCACTGTTGTGGCCTCTCCCGTTGCGGAGCACAGGCTCCAGACGCGCAGGCTCAGCGGCCATGGCTCACGGGCCCAGCCGCTCCGCGGCATGTGGGATCCTCCCGGACCGGGGCACGAGCCCGTGTCCCCTGCATCGGCAGGCGGACTCTCAACCACTGCGCCACCAGGGAAGCCCTGTTGTTGGTTTATTTTCAGGAGATATTTTAGCATCTTTATATGGTGAAGGGAATTATCCAGGAGAAAGAGAATAACGTATGACACATGTGACAGAGAGGATGATGGCAGGAGCGTCGTCCTTGAAGAGCCAAGAGGAGTTGGTACCTAGTGTCCTAATGAAGGCACTGAATAGTGCATCAAAGTCCATTTCATCCTGAAGGAAGGGGGAGCCAGGCACAAAAATGTAAGCAGGTTGGTAGGTACAATGTTGAGAGAGTAGAGAAGTTTTCTTCTCCATTCTTCTGGGGGATAAGAAGCAAAGCCACAGCTAAGCTTGATGAGAAAAGAGAAATTGTTGAAAGTTTGATGGCACCTGGGGTAGTTTATGAAAAAGAATTGAGTTTTATCCCCAAGTCAAATGACATCGGGCATATAAGGACTCAAACCCTGAGATTAGCACACTTTCATAAACAACTGAGACAACGTATTCACTTTTTCACTTATGAATCCATCAATCATTTCTTAACGAACTTTTACTGAGCATCTGTAATGTACCAACTCTGAGCAACTCTGGGAAAATTGCTACCCAAGTAAGTCTTAGTCACTGTGATGGCAGAGAAGCTCACAGTCTAACTGGGGAGACAGACGTGGGAAAAAATAATACTACACTTCTCTTTATTTGAATATGATACATAGCATCTTTCCAGTGGCCATTCTTACTAGATATCTTGAGACATGATCTACTTCAAATATTCTGTCATGTTCTATGAATAAGCACAATCACAGTTGTAAGGCTACATGTTCCCATTTTTGCTTAAGAAAAAATATAGCCACCATCACTATTACAGAGGCATGTTCAAAGTGCTAAGAGAGCATTGGACAAGACGGGATTCACTTGTGGTCCACATATACAATGGAGTATTACTCAGCCATAAAAAAGAATGAAATAATATGTATTTGCAGCAACATGGATGGACCTAGAAATTATCATACTAAGTGAGGTAAATCAGAAAGAGAAAGACAAATACCATATGATATCATTTCTACTTGGAATCCAGAATATGACACAAATGAACTTATCTATGAAAGAGAAACAGAGCCACAGACATAGAGAATGGACTTGTGGTTGCCAAGGGGAGAGGGTGGGGATGGATTGGAAGTTTGAGGTTAGCAGATGCAAACCATTATATATAGGATGGAGAAACAACAAAGTCCTACTGTATAGCACAGGGAACTATATTCGATATCCTGTGATAAACCATAGTGGAAAAGAATATGAAAAAGAAGGTATATATAACTGAATCACTTTGCTGTACACTTTGCTGTACAGTAGAAATTTACACAACATTGTAAATCAACTATACGTCAATAAAATAAATTTTTAAAAAAGAAGGGATTCACTAGAGTTACGAAGAGATTCATTTGAGCAAAGTCTTGAAGAGTAAGTAGAAAAGACAACCATATGCCATATACCAGAAAGAAAATGCATAAAATCCTAGAGACATATGAATCTGCACAGACATGCTGAGAATAAGTTGTTAATAAAGACAGTCTTTGAGTTTTTATTTATTGGGTTTTTATTTAGTTAAGTTTTTTGTTTTTAAGCAGAGAAAGAATGACATAGCTGGATCTCGTTTTCAATCAACTGTTTGTGTGGATGTGTGGAAGGAGGACAGAAGGAAGAAGAGGCCAGTAGGTGTTAGATTTAACAATTAAGCGGCTGATGAGGACCTATACTAGAACGTGGGCAGTGCTGGTGAAAAGAATGGATGGATTAAAGAGACATTTTGAAAAGGCAATTGACAAGTCTTGCTGACTGACTTGTTATGGAGGATAAAGGAGCATAGAAGAGTCTAAGATTTCCTTATGTTTTCTGTCTTACCAGATTCAGTGAAAAGTGATATAACTAACTGAAACAGGAATTATAGGAGAAATGGCAAGTTTCTTTTCTTTCTTTCTTTCTTTTTCTTTCTTTCTTTTTTTCTTTCTTTTTTTCGAAAGAAAATGAGGCTTGAATTTTAGCACTATGTTTGATTTGTAGGTGCCTACTGAACAAGGGAAATACAGGCAAATGTCTGGAGACCAGTATTTGGAAGTTATCATTGCATAAGTGCCACCTGAAGCCTTGGGAGATGATGATCTCATTGCATGTTGACGTCTGCAATGAGAAAAGAAGATTGAAGACTGACTCTAAGAGAAAATGCTAGGAATTAAGAGACAAGTGAAGGTAAGCCTGTGAAAGAAGGACATGATCAACTTATCCAGTGTTCTGAGGAAACCTGAAGCCAGGTTTCAGGGTTAAGCCATGAGTCAGCCAATGGTGACTTTAGTGAATGTGGTTTCAGTTGACATAGGCACATGGAAAAGAATGGTGATTTCACAACAGGGGTGATGATTATACATGTGTTTAAGAAAAGGGATCACAAATATTAAGTATCCCCAGGTACATGATTAGGAAGTATCACTCTGATGTAGAGAATAAAATGGGTGGGATTAGAGACTTCATGCTCTAATTCCCATAGCCATCCTTCTCAGGTCTCTGTTATATACTGCAGTAGATGTTCCACTTATGCAGAAATAAGAAAATAGGAGAGAAAGTGGTAGATTAAAGGCCAGTGAGATATAATTCAGTTAGGACGTCCTGGTCACTTCAAGGACCATATATTCTGAAATATAATAAGCACCCCTCCACCCCTATCCAAGTCCCTTCTTGAAAACCTAACAAACAAACTCAAACATACTTTACAGAAATACCTGGGAACTAGGTGTGTACAAGAAGGAAACACATGTACTAGAAGAGACTTCGCCATTCCTGAGAGGCTCTTTCTAAATTGTTCTCTGATAAGGCAATTCATGGGAAGAAAACATTTTGGATATAATTATTCACACTCACTACATTGCTTTATTCTCCAAACTGCACATTTTTCAGAAAAACACAAAAACAATAAGAACAATATTTGTATGGTACTTTTTCATACAAGTGATTTTTTAATGCAATATCTTATTCAACTTCCCAATAATCCTATGGACTTGATAATATTATTATCATAATTATTAAAATGTGAAAAATAAGCCTCAGGACAGGGTAATGAATTCAACCTCAGGTTGTTTGGATAGGAAAAGGCAGAGCCAAGACTTAACTGAATCCAGGTAATCTGACCCCTATGCTTTTTCCACTATATTAATTTGCTTGTTCAACAGACGATGCTGGGACCCATAGAGATTTCCTTTAATTCCACAAGAAACGAATGACTGTTTTAACTGGGCTAGTTCCCCTATAATTTGACAAACCAAAGTTGGGAAAGACCATACCATTTTGTATGGGTTAGTGTTCAAAATTTAAATTAAATGAGAAGTTGTTACTATTTCATAAAGTATATAATAAATATATAATAAAAGTATTGAGAAATAAAGCATTTTAAGTGGTATAGACAGTTTCCTCTGAAATTCCATTCAAGTGACTGTGTACTGCAAGGAATTAAGGTAACCAAGCTTTAAAAAGGTGTTTGTACATTGATGAAAAATATGAAAGAAATGTATGAATGATTTTAAGGGTTTTCTGACCTTCTATCAAGATGCCCAGGCAACGTGGGTGATGATGACTTGTTTAAATCCTAGAGAAAAGCGTTAAATAATTAGTTGCGGGGCAAAGATAAACACTGACTAATAGAAGAATGTTTCAAGATGTCTGAAGATTATATATACAAAATCAAGTTATTGCAATCTTCTTCATCAAATATTTAAGAGAGGGCTTCCCTGGTGGCGCAGTGGTTGAGAGTCCGCCTGCCGATGCAGGGGACGCAGGTTCGTGCCCCGGTCCGGGAAGATCCCACATGCCGCGGAGGGGCTGGGCCCGTGAGCCATGGCCGCTGAGCCTGCGCGTCCGGAGCCTGTGCTCCACAACAGGAGAGGCCACAGCAGTGAGAGGCCCGCATACCGCGCAAAAAAAAAAAAAAAAAAAATTAAGAGATTTTTTCAGGAGTATTTTGACGAGACTTCAGGTTTTTAATTTTTACACAGACCTGGAATACGATACTTGGGAAAAATTGGATACTGTTAACATTTCAAACTGGAGCATTTGAAATTGAGGTTGAAGGATGCATGTGGTCTTTGGACGATACGGTATGACTTAAGAGAAAAGTTAGGAGGACAAAATGAAAAGAAGTGATGCACACAACCCATAAAACCAAGGCAGAGGATTTGTGTCAAATAGCTCATTGTTGGGGAAAGTTCCTTCCTAGTGGCTTTTCTTCTAAGCAGCAGGAACTCAAGTCTGGTGACTTTATTTCCAGTCATATAAGCCACATTCAGCTGCCCATGAAGATACCCAGTCCTAAAGGCCCAACGCATACTCATGCAAATTTCTGGACTCATCCCTCATTTCTGTAAAGCTACTATTTTCTTTACAGCAGGGTTTACAATTTGGGCTATGCTTCTCAAAAATATCTGGGAACTTATCTATTTATATCATATGTACATTTTTCCTGGGGAACTTTCACTATACATGGCAAGGGATCTCTTTAGAGTATCAGCTACCTTCCATATATGGAAAAGTAATTAAGGTACTTGGTGATGGTGATGTTGTTCTTCTTACTGGATGACACCTAATTTTTATTCCTGCAGGATGGAGCAAGGTGACTCTGAACTTCAGCCAAAATAAAGCAACTCTGAAAGTCCAAACTTCATTCTTTCATTGTAATCATTGACTAAAATGGTGGCCAAGGGCAAACCAGAGACTGAGAAGTTTTGTCACCCGCAGAACTGAGACCACGTTACTTGAATAAATGACATGTTAAGCCATCCTTGGCCATTATACTTCCTGCTGAGAGTTGTGACAAATCATAAACTTCAAAATGCCATCATGGGGGAAAAAATGAGTTCTTCAGGAAAGAATAGTATTTGTCTTCCTCAAGTATAACTCATCATTAAGAACAAGTGTCTGGAAAAGAAAACAGTTCTTCGACTGACATTGTAACTTTGCCTCTTTTATTAACATTACAACAGAATTTTGTAAAGGAAAATCTGCATGCCCTTATTAGTTCCCTTGATCCCTTGCCAATCTGTCATTAGTGAAGTAGCAACTTGTGTAAAAGATTTTTTAAATGCATAATGCAAACAGGAGACAATCAGGCCTCTTGAAAAGTATAACTGTCTTTTAAAAGATTTTAATACATTTTTAAGCTATGCTATCCAAGAATATTTGGAGATATATATATATATTTTTTAAAAGGTCCTTTGTAGACATGAATAAAAAAAGAAGATGCAAATATCCGACTTGCTACTTGAAGCTTTGTATTCTACATAGATGTTGATTATCAAGAATGTATTAAATAATGATCGTTCTTACCATTATCCAAGAGGATATATTTCAGCTGTGTGTTTTCCCAACAGAAACAAAATAAAGGCAAAGTAGAAACAAAGTAGAGTCAATATATTTCAAACTCTTAAATGGAATGCTTATCTGCTTTAGGAAAGACATCAACTTAGATTCTTTCTAGATTCTAGCCAAAAATCACTTTGCATCTCTCAAATGAAGGATTTGCTATTTAATGTTGACTTTTTTTTCTTAATGGCACTAACTTACTTCATTAACAATAAGATCAGGTAAAAATTGACATCCAGAATACTTAGATGAGCCTTTAGATGAGTTTGGGGTTTTTTTCCTGGAACAATCAATTTCATTTTACATATATTACCTCATCGATCTCTGACATTGTTCAAGGATGCCGTTATCTACATTTTGCAGATAAGCCTACCCGCCCCCCAAAAAAACACCTTAAGTCCATTTTAAGATTCAACTAACCATTGATGTGTGTGTCTGTCTTGTGTTAATCACTTGAACAGTATTTGAGTTTTGCACCTCCTAAATTCCTGAAGGGAATATTCTGTATTATTCTACCTGAGATAGCATGGCCCATTCATCAGTTTCTTCTTGTTGTTCTAAATTTTGCTGTTCTCAAGGTGCCACATGCTATGTTTCACCTGGGAATAAAACTCAAGATAAGGTTGGTCTTTTGGCTAGGTGCAGAGAACCTCATTGCTGAATAGAAAGTAGGGTTGATGGATAAAACATCTAGATTTTTAAATTTTTTGGAAAAGCTAAACTTCAGATAGATTTCTCAGTGAAGGTAACAGCTTGCCTTGACAACTCAGTGAGCACAGCATCATTATTTCACACAGAATATATGGCAGGCATTAATTTTCAGTGTCAGATAAATTCATTGACCACAACTATCAAGAGCACAAAGAGAATGGATAATTAATTCCTTTTGACATGAAATTACTATATAATAGAACTGCAACCTTCACTCTTTCTCCAACCAATTGTCTAATACTCTGCTTTCAGAGGTCATGGAAAGCACAGTGCAGAAAACCTTTGACCAAAACTCTCGTCATGCTTCTACACTTGTTTGCTGATTGATTCGTATCAAATCATTCTTTTCTTTTTAAATGCTCCCCCTATCCTTCCAGTAGTGCTACTTCCAAAGTGGAAATATCAGAAAGGCAGGAATTTAATTTTAACATTCCTCACACCTCGTCTGAAATTAGGTTGATCAATTTTGCTTTTAAAAGAGTGTGCCTGCATTATTTGTACACAATAGCTAAACATATATATATATATATTTATTTATATATATATATAAACAATATATATATATTGTTTTGTTTTTTGCTGGTTCCTTTTGAAGGTAGAGGTAGGCAGTTTCCTGATGCCTGGAGTTTGGTACCCTAAAGTTTACCTTCAGTGTGAGTTTGACACCTGATAATTCAGAATATTTCAACTTTAAGATATCAAGCTGTTTTTTCAGAGTCAGATGAGACTATTAAATGGCCTTTACCACAACACACACCCCTATATATCTAGCTTAATGCCTGCCATGTAGTGGGCATTCAATGAGGACTTGTTAAGTTAATGAATGAGTTCCTTTTAGAGACATTGTGGTAATGTCTGATTTACATGAATTGATTCCAGCAAGCTGAGAGCAGATTGTATTTGTCAATGTTAGTCATGTTCACTTCCAGTTAACAAAGGTGGTTTTTATGTTTTTCTGGGAATGCTGATGAAGCAAAGCAGGATGGCAACGTTCTATTCTGTGGAAACTTAAGTGGCATTAAGAATGGAGACATAAGTAAAAGGGAGCTTGGCACAGGGATTTAGAATGTGGACTCCAGAGCTGAAGAGCCTGGGTGTGAGACCTGACTTTGCTCCAGGACCTTGGACAAATTATTTAAACTCTGTTTAATGGAAGTGTTAATGGTCTCAACTTCACAGGCTTAAAGTGAGAGCATTAGATGAGTTAAAGCAACTAAAAGCAAGTCTGTGAACCAGGAAAGGCAGAGTACCTCTATCATTTGTCCCCAATTTCAAATATGTCACGTCCTCACTTAGTTTTCAATTTTTTTAATTGTTCCTCTTTACTCTCTCAGCTCATTGAGCTTAAACGCAAGTATCAAAATAAATCAAAATATTTTAGGGCTTCCCTGGTGGCGCAGTGGTTGAGAATCTACCTGCTAATGCAGGGGACACGGGTTCGAGCCCTGGTCTGGGAGGATCCCACATGCCGCGGAGCAACTAGGCCCGTGCGCTACAACTAGTGGGCCTGCGCGTCTGGAGCCTCTGCTCCACAACAAGAGAGGCCCGTGCACCGCGATGAAGAGTGGCCCCTGCTTGCCACAATTAGAGAAAGCCCTCACACAGAAACGAAGACCCAACACAGCAAAAATAAATATATAAATTAATAAACTCCTACCCCCAACATCTAAAAAAAAAAAAAATTTAAGTATACTAGCTTTCCTATCATATATTTAAAAGGAAATAACAATCAATTTCCCACTACTACAGATCCTTCTGGAAATCCCTTAGGACACTCTGTACTAAGCACTCAGCAATGGCCTCTTCGTGACCTTGCAGGATGCCCAGACACAGGCGTGCTCAGATGCCTGGAAGTTATCCTAAGTCTCTCCAGTCATTCTCATCCTGAGAATAATGAGATTCCTGAATTCACATTATGTGACAGACACCATGCTGAGTGCTTTGTGTGCTGATGCCACCACATACCCTGACCAAGACAGAGGAGTGTCGCCAGACAGGACCCTGTAAAATCTTGCAGTCCTGGTACACCCGACCACTCTGGCTTTAGCAAAGTGTCTCAGGACATTCAGGGACTGGAGGGTAGGGAGGGAAACTAGCCTCAAACAGCCCCCAAATCGGTGACAATTGGTGAAACTGGTGACAATTTCAGGCCAAGCCCAGTTTCCTACTGGTTTCCTGACTTCGGAGGTAGGCCTCTCAACAGAGCGCTTTGACCCTTACTGCTCCAGGACTTCTGTCCCTTCAGATCTCAACTTTCTTAAACTTAGATCCAGCCATGCCTTCTGAACTGACCTTCAGCTTCAACTCTTTGATTGCTATACCAACAACCTTGGCCTCAGTCCATTAGCCACTGAGCTCCTAGACCCCGATCTAGAAACAGGTGATACTGCTCAGGGCCCACAATAAGGGAAATTAGAGCATTTAGGCTAGAACTGAAATTCAGAATATTTAACCCAAACTAGTATGTTTTGAAGAGCAGTGGGCAGGTCTCCTAAAAAAACTTATTTATTGTCTCTCTGTCATAATCCAAAAATTTTACCATTTAAGAGTTAATTCTTTAAGTCTTAAAATTGCTCTATTTTTTTCTATCTGAAAGACCCTTAGAGTTTCTGGAAAATGCAGCTCCCTCAGACAATTTGTACAGCCCTCAATAGCATTTGTGTAGCTCACCAACTACACAAAGGTGAGATTCTAGGGCTTTATTATATTTAATCTTATGATCTTATCTATTACAAATATTTAATCTTCAAATTAAATCTGCAGGCCACACTCATTATAACAATCTCAAGATGAAGAAACTGAGGTTCAGAGAAGACCATATAGCCTTGGGTACCTAAGAAGTAGATGTGACAGATCTTATGGCCTTTCGCATTGTATTTCCGTACTACCTGCTCAAATTTGGTTGACTTAGATTTACAGATTTTATTTTAAGGGTTTGAATTCACTCAAATAACCTTTTATACTTACTTTTTCTCTCTCCACCTAGTTGTTTTAATTCTTTAAAAACATCGACTCTGTTCACCAGTTAATTTCAAAGGCTTTTCAATGTCAGGACTTGTGCTGAGGTTTCATGACTCTCCAGTCTCTGAACAGGTCATTAGTCCAAAGCACTTTCTAGGCCAACCCATTGGCCCCTAGTGACTCCGTATGCCAGTTAAACAGATGCCCACCCTTGAGAATACCTACTTAAAACACAAAGAGTAAATCTTATAAGCAGCTCTGCAGATTCAACTATTGAAAGACTAATGGGTCCATATAAAATAATCTTCCAACTTCTGGGTTTAGGAAAGCCCTAAAAACAAATTAACTTTAATATTTTTCCAAGGTTTTTTAACCTTGCTCGCTCAACAGCTGCTCTGCTTTCATAATGAAAGAGAAACGAAGCCATAACGGCCCTAAGGTTGCCAAACTTGGGGGGTGAACAAGCTTTCTGGGCTCTTCAGAACATTCCCTCTCTAGGAAGTATGACTGTCAGATTCCAACAGTCTGAGGACATTTACATTTCAGCAGTGATGAATGCCACAGATAGACAGCAAATAGGGCTGCAGTGAAATTTAATGTTCACTTTAGATGCTCCAGTTCTTATTAGAAAAGGTCACCCATTGTCCCCCTCAGATGATTAATGCAGACTCTTAAATCTTTATGGGATATTTCTGCAATATGTGCTAAGTGACTGTCTGTTCCTCATTTCAGACTCTACCAGTGCTTTATACTCAACATGAATTTAGATGGGCGGAAATGCCACTTTATAGCCTCAGGTTTCTGTACATTGCCCTGTTTTTAAAAAAAAGCTTAAGTCATGGGGTCCAAAGAAAGCTTAAAGCCCATTTTCATCAAATTTCCCATAGCACTTTTCTTTAAATGTATGCTTATAGAACAATTACTATAATACACAAAGCCCTTTTCAGTGGAACTTGGAAAATGCAAACCAGAACTATTTTCTTTCAGAAGCTAATTAGTTAAATCACACCAGTGGTAGTAGAAATAATCTGTTCTTATTCCTATATTAGAAAAAGCAAAATTTCTTAAAACAAATTCTGTTTACCTTCCCTGCTAATGAGTTAGAACATGGACATGCATTACTGCTTGTGATATTTTTTGAGGTCAGGAAACTTGTTTTGTCATTTTCTGGGGTCAAAGAGAATAACAGTTTTTAGTTTCTGTCCACGTAACTATCCAAAGAATCATTAGATTTTCAATATCAACCACACAATTTAAACACCTGTACTTCAATTTCTCTTGTTTTTGCCATCCTTACCTCTATTTTTGGTCTTATTTATTTCCCCAAACTGGGGAATCCTAGAAGTACTAAATGGTTAAAGCCCATTTTTATATAAATTTCATTCATATAAAAGTCACCTGGCTGTGCTAGTTCATTACCAAATTTATACAGCTGACCTGAAAATTTTTTATGGCACCCTGGATGTTAAGCAGAGAAAGCATATTTTCCAGATGGAGTTGACCTAGAAGAATTTGCCCCGTCACTCAAACGGTTTTTTCTCTGTGGCATTTTCCTTCCTCAGCCTACTAATGGGTTTGTTGTTGAACTGCTGCATTGTTGCTTGATGTGAATTACATTTCATAACACTACCGAGTTCAATATTTGTAGGCCACATTGTTCTGGGTTTTGTCACTAATGTTGGTAACAAAGAACCAATCAAGTTGTAAACAGCCAATGTGAAAGAATCAATTATATAGATCCAGCACAGTGTAGGTAGAAATGTAGGTAGTAAAATAAGATTTTCTTTTCTTCTTACAAGCCTGTCCCATTTGCCAAAGGGTTAAATCAGTTCACTTTAAATGTCATTGCCTGAATTTGGAACTGGTCATGTGGATGAGCCAAAATCTGGTGAGAAGATAAAAATAATAGTTACTAATGAGTACTTATTATAATCTGTCCTTTTGATTGAAGCACACAAATAAAGGAGGTCCAGATCAAGATGGTGGAGTAGGAAAATCCTGAGCTCACCTCCTCCCAAACCGAAACTACATATAGAACAACTACCTCTAAGAATGACCTGAATATTAGCGGAACAGATTCTTAATAAATAAGGATATAAAGAAAAGGCAACACCAAGATAGTAGGAGGGGCAGATATGTGGTCTCATCAGAACCTACACCTTCAGTGTGGTGACCCCTAAATGGGAGGGATATCATAACCACAGGGGTGCCCCCTGAGGAGTGAGGAAATTGAGCCCACTTTGGGCTCCCCAGCCTAAAGAACCAGCACTGGGAAGATGAGCCCCCATAACATCTGGATTTTAAAAACAGTGGGGCTTATGTCCGGGAGAAGAGAAGGCTGTGGGAAACCAAAACACTGCTCTTGAAGGGCTCACTCTCACTCACTCTGAGCCTGAGCACAGAGGCAGCAGCTTGAAAAGCAACTGGGTCAGATGAGAAGGAGTTTCACTGACTAGATGTAAAGCACATGCTGGAGGGGTAGGGATCTAGCGGAACTTTCTCTAGGGATAGAATTGCTAGTGGGCATCATTTTTTTTATGGTGCCTAGCTGGCTGGGTGGGTGCTGGAGGGTACCATTTCTGTCATCATCCATCAAACTAGCTAACACCAGGCACCCCGCCCTGGCACTCCCCTGAGAACCAGCCCTGTTCAACATGCCCAAAACAGCTGGCCCCTTCAAAGAGTCTCCTACCCCCACACACACACATCTGGAAGGAGGCCTCGGCCAGCCCTGGCATCCCTCCAAAGCAGCTCCCACTCTGGAGGCCAGCCTCAAATGCCAGCATGCCCATAATAGTAGTGGCCAGGCCTTGCAGCCAGCTGGGCTCGGGCCAACCCTGTCCACCAGTGCACCTGCAGCAGTCATGGTCAGGCCTCTTGTAGGGACCTCTGGATGGGGACCAACTCCGCATACCAGTGCACCCACAACAATTGCAGCCCAACCACAATAAGAGGGCACACAGGGGAGGGATACCCCTGGAGCATCTGTCTCTCGTGACCAGGGGGGCAGCACTACTGGGCCCTACAGGACACCATTTATTTAAGACCACTCTTTCAAGACCAAGGAACATACTTTATATACCTAATAAAGAGAAACAAACACAGAGATTTAGACTAAATGAGGAGACAAAGGAATACCTTCCAATGAAAGAACAAGACAAAACCTCAGAAAAATAACTAAATGAAACAGAGACATGTTAATTTATCAGATAAAGTGTTCAAAGAAATAGTCATAAAGATATTCACTGAACTCTGGAGAAGAATGGGTGAACTCAGTGAGAACTTTAACAAAGAAAATATAAAAAAGAACCAATCAGAACTGAATAATATAGTAACTGAAATGAAAAATACCCTAGAAGGAATCAACAGCAGATTAGAGGATGCAGAGGATGAATCAGTGATCTGGAAGACCGGGTAGTGGAATTATCCCAATTAGAACAGCAGAAAGAAAAAAAAAAAATTAGGATAGTTTAAGAGACTTCTGGAATAACATCAAGAATATGAACATTTGAATTATAGGTAGAGAAGGAGAAAAGAGAGAAAGGGACAGAAAACCTATCTGAAGAAATAATGGCTGAAACCTTCCCTAACCTGGTGACAAAAAGACGTCTGACTCAAGGAAGCACAGAGAGTCCCAAACAAGATGATCCCAAAGAAACCCACACCAAAACATTATAATTAAAATGTCAGAAGTTAAAGAGAGCATCTTAAAAGCAGCAAGAGAAAAACAACTAGTTACATACAAGGGAACTTCCATAAGACTAAGAGCTGATTTTTCAGTGGAAACGTTATAGGACAAAAGGAACTGGCATAATACATTCAAATTACTGAAAGGGAAAAAATATATATATCATTAAATGATTTTTTTTACAAGGGTGCCAAGACCATTCAATGGAGGAAATACAATCTTTTCAAGAAATAATGTTGGGAAAACTGGAAATCTACATTGCAAAAGAATGAAAGTTGTACTCTTACTTAGTTCATGTAAAAAATTAACTCAAATGGCTCAGTGACTTCAGTGTAAGAGCTAACACTATAAAAACTTAAAACATGGGGGAATATCTTCATGATGTTGGATTTGGCAATAAATCTCTTGAATATAACAGCAAAAGCACAGGCAATGAAATGAAAAAATAGGTTAATATCCTATATATAAGGAAGAACTACAACTCAATAACAGCAGCAAAAACAACCTAATTAAAAAATGGAGAAAGGACTGAATAGGCATTTCTCCAAAGAAGATATACAGTTGGCTAATAAGCAAATAAAAAGATGCTCGGGTTTCCCGGGTGGCGCAGTGGTTGAGAGTCCACCTGCCAATGCAGGGTACATGGGTTCGTGTCCCGGTCCGGGAAGATCCCACATGCCACGGAGCAGCTAGGCCCGTGAGCCATGGCCACTGAGCCTGCGTGTCCGGAGCCTGTGCTCCGCAATGGGAGAGGCCACAACAGTGAGAGGCCCGCGTACCGCAAAAAAAAAAAAAAATTAGTGTTTGGCAGGAAATGTTTTCCAATCCACAGTTCTCTAAATCACCGTAATTTATTAAGTGTGATAAATGATGTGCTGCTAACATGTTTATCTTTGTATTCTTAGTCCACTTACAAATAAAAGGTTATTTTGTTCTGCTTCATAAATACTATGGGTGGTGAACAGTTTTATAAGATGACTGATTCATTTTTTTAGTAAATGAAAAGATAATGCATTTTAAGCTATCTTTTAAGCACTGCTGAAATCCAACTGTGGCCGTGGACTGCACTCCATGTTGATTTATATACACTGAAGACCATAATGTGACGAAGGCAATATCTAGCACTGACTTTGAATGAACTTTGTCCCATCCATTTTTTGTATATGTAGATATTTGACTATTTAATCTTACATGCTCAGATAAGATTATCTATTTGGCTGTAATCGGTATGTTTTGTCATAGCAAACTACAAATTTCTCACATATTTCATTCAATGCTACTTCACTGTGTCTCATACAATGCCAGCACCCTGAGAAACCTCAACTGTGAATGGAATCCTATTATTTAAGCAATATTGGGGTTTATTTTCCTACAAAGAGTGTTAGTTTAGAAAGCACCTGATTCTCCCTATAGATTCTTACCATTTGGTTGAGTTTCTCTCACCACAGTGTTGATCTACTTAGCAAATGACTGGCTGGCAATTGGGATACGAATTAGCTCAGTCATTACCTGGATTTGGCAAGCAGGAGGCTAGGGCCGATGCTCTCGGCTTTGTCAGAGCCCAAGAGCGAGTGCGCTGATGTGAGGGGTCACTACTCAGTGGTGATTAGCATCATCCATTGGTCCCACTTCCACACCATAAACCATCACCACTGCACCAAAGCCCCTTAGCATTTTGCTGCCCCATTTAAGTCATAGTTGCTGATGAAGTTCAATATGAAAATATTTATTAATCACTACCAATAAGCAAAGTGCAGTGTTATGCACTTTTGGAGGTAATAAATGCAATCCCTTCCTTTAAGCAAATTACAAGCCAGCAAGAAAATAGGATGATCTTTTTTAACTTTTTATTGGGGGGGTCTTTTTAAAAAATATTTATTGGATGATTTTTTTTAAGTAGCACTATTATATCTCAGATTGTGGCAAATGCCAAAAAGGGGGTGGGGGGGGGAAGGCATAAAAAGCTAAGAAAGTTTGAAAACGAGAAAGAGAAAACTAACCAAGAAACCACCCTGCCAGGTGTTCTGAGAATATAAGATTGTCTGAGGATACAAGAGTATAGGAAGTCTTCTGGTATAAACTGTCCTGAGAGAATCATGGCTTTTAAGTTTCAGAAAACCCATCAGAGTGGGAAGTTAGCTCTCACTATTTTAGGCAGATTATTTTCGTAACTTTCCAAATCAAAATGACAAGATTTGGACACATTTGTTCATTTCACCATTCAATACATTTTATTAAATGGCTGCTAGAAACTGGAGCCTGGACTCTGACCAGGTGGTGTAATAATCAGTGAAACAATCTAGTTGGATGGTGCAGACATAGTAATGCATCAGTTTCACTGCATCATCTATGTTGTCTGTGTGTGCAGGTGAGATGTGAGATCACAGGAGGAATACCTCCCCCATTCTGTAGGTTTCAAAGACAGAGTCCCAGAAAGAGACACTTCTGGATTTCAAGCTAAAGCAGCAGTATTTCAGCCCAGAAAACAACATGAGCCAAAGCCCTAACTGTCCCAAGCACTGTACTCCTATGTCACAAGACCCTCCAATTACAGATACCTGGCTCTAAGGAAAAGTTTACCCTCTAGAGAGCACAATACTAAAAATAATCTTCACTTCCCATTATAATATTATTGATCCACAAGAATAGAGCATCCTGCTCCATTTAGAAGGCATTTGCTTACCACACTCTAGAGATATTAAATACTTCTGCAAATTAAATCAGCCCTTGGTTAAGTCATATGCACTAGTGCTGGCCAGCCGGTCAAACGCTTAAGGATTTTATTTTAAAGAGAGAACAAAATTATTTGTGATCGTTAGAATTTGCATGGCATTTGTTTGGGACATAAATTACAGTTCTTTGGTAGGAGAAAAACATCAGAGAGGTTTGAGCACTTAATAAATAACTGTGGTGATGACCCGATTTTCAGTCTGACTGAAGAACTGCAAAGACAGTCTCAGCTCGGCTCAAGATGCAGCTGAAGCTCATTTTAGATGATCAGTGACGTGAGGGAGGCTGAACGTCCTCAGTGCAGCAGTTAAGTGATCTCGGCAGAGAGAAGAACCAAAGAGATTTGTTCTAGTTAAGGGAATGAATATTTGGAACTGCTTCTGCAGCACTCAGGGGAACATTTTTCTTATTTGCTAATATGAACTAAGAAATAAATTCATCACATTTGCCAAAGTCTCTACACACTGTAAGATTGAAAGAGGCTCAACAGATTTCTTAAGAGCATCTGTGATGCTTGGTATCTGTGAGCTCCTGTGTATCCCTTTGAATGGCTTCCTTGCCCAACCCCACGCGTGAAATGTGACACATGAAAGCATCTTTTCCGGTCTCTCTGGGACCCTGTTCTATCATCAGCTCTTTTCTCTCATGTGTCTTCCATCTCTTCCACTCTACTGATTTCTCAGCATTTATACATTCTTATGTCTCTCACATTTTTAAAATATGAAGGATATTTTTTAGCCACGCTCCTCTGGCTTCTCTCTTGTTGCTATTCTTCTATTCATAGTCATACTCCTTGACAAATACTTTGAAGTCACCATCTGAACTTCCTTACTGTGCAATGGTTCTCCAGTCTGGCTTCTGCCCCCATATTCTGCTCTATCTGCTCAAACAACGATCACCTATGCCTCAGCACTGAAACTGATGGACTCTTCCTCATGCCTTGGTATTGACCTCTTGGCAATACCTGACTGGTGACCACTCTCCTCTTTGTAAATATCCTTCTTTGGCTTCCGAAATGTTGTCCCCAACTCATGCTCTTTCTGAGGTTGCTGACTATTGCTTCCCTCTTTTGCAGACTCCTTTTTCCCTCTCTCATATCCCTTAAATATTGCTGCCATTAACCTTCTTTTTTTTACATAGCTTCAAATATCTTCTTTCACCTGGTGAATCTCACATCTACGTTACCAGGAGAGGATCATGTCTTGAATGCCATGCTTGTAATGCCACCTACCTGTGCAACAGCTCCACATGGATGTCACATAAGCACTTCAAACTCAATACTGTCAAAAACCAAAGGTATCATCTTCCATTCCTGATTCTCTCCACTACTCATGATTGATCAGGCCTACCTTTGAGGAATGTATTTTGTCTATCACTGAATTTACACATGCATTTTTTAAGCTTATCTATTCTATTTACTGAATTATAAGTTCTCTGGGGAAAGAGCTCTGCCTTACTCATTTTTGTATCCACAGTACCTAGCAATGCTATAACTATTTGGGAGCTATAGATGAATGAATGGAATGAGGTGAGGTCCACCTCATAGCTGTGTTTCTTTTTTTTTTTTTTTTGCATTAAAAGGAAGTATATCAGATAAGAGTCCCAACACACGGTTGGACTGCTCCCTGGCAGAACTGCTCAGCGAATGATCTCTTTTATTTCTCCTGGCAGCTCTCAAAACACTGCCATGTGCCACAGTATTCTCTCTCCCAGGAAGGTACAAGAATGCAATCCCAGGAGAACATATAAGGAAAGAAAAGTGCCCATAAGAGGATAGCTATGTGCTAACACATATATATGGAATCTAAAAAAAAAAAATGGTTCTGATGAACCTAGGGGCAGGACAGGAATAAAGACGCAGACATAGGGAATGGACTTGAGGACACGGGGAGGGGGAAGGGTAAGCTGGGACGAAGTGAGAGAGTGGCATGGACATATATACACTACCAAATGTTAAACAGATAGATACTGGGAAGCAGCTGCATAGCACAGGGAGATCAGCTCGGTGCTTTGTGTCTCACTAGAGGGGTGGGATAGGGAACGTAGGAGGGAGATGCAAGAGGGAGGGGAAATGGGGATATATGTATACGTATAGCTGATTCACTTTGTTATACAGCAGAAACTAACACAACATGGTAAAGCAATTATACTCCAATAAAGATGTTAAAAAATATTCATTCTCAAAATGAATGCTGTTCTTAAAATACAATTTAAGAGTTTTTCCTACATTTGAGATATAAATTTTTGTGTCCCACAGCCTATAAATAAGCTGATTCTGATAAAATTTCTACTTATTCAAGGTTTATAAAAGTTAAAAAACTAACACAACAATGTAAAGCAATTATACTCTAAAAAAGATGTTTAAAAATAAATAAATAACATAACATAACATAAAATGCAGGAAACCACACACACACAAAAAAGACACAGCCCTAAGCCTCAAAGAACTCACAGTCTAGAGGATTATAGATAAGTAAAAAGGGTCAAGAAAAGTATGCAATGGGGACCTCTAGCCCTGACTTGGGATTTGATATAAGATTTCTGAAAGAAGTAGCATTTCTGCTGAGATCCTATTGATAAAAAATACTAGCTAAGTGAAATTGTCTAGGGAAATATTCCTGGCAGATGGACTAGCATATGTAAAAACATAGAGGTAAGAAAGCAAAACTTGTTTGTTCGTGCAACTGCAAGAAAGACTTGATAACATCATCCACCAAGAGCAGGAAGAGAGGAGGATAAAAAGGCTTATGGTGGTGATGAACCCAAATTTGGGCATGTTGAGACGGAGATGTCCGTGGGATGTCCAAATGGAGTGGTTGGGTTCCGGGGATATCATCATTGTCTAATATCACCATTTGATGATTTGAACCATTGAAACAGATTTGAAAGACAAGATAGAAAATAACATGGTAGGGCTTCCCTGGTGGCGCAGTGGTTGAGAGTCCGCCTGCCAATGCAGGGGACATGGGTTCGTGCCCCGGTCCAGGAGGATCCCACATGCCGCGGAGCGGCTGGGCCCGTGAGCCATGGCCGCTGAGCCGGCGTGTCTGGAGCCTGTGCTCCGCAACAGGAGAGGCCACAACAGTGAGAGAAAAAAAAAAAAGAAAAGAAAAGAAAAGAAAAGAACACTGTAAGGGTGGTAAGATTTCCCAGGGAGAGTACAAAGAATGAGAAGAGAGAGGATAATGGACAAACAGAATCACAGGGAACACAACCATATTTAAAGAAGAGATGGAGCTAAAAAATTGTCAAATGATACAGAATCAGGAGGAAAAAGAAGAGAGATAATGGGAAATCCAGAAATGAAAAGAGTTTCAGGGAAACTTCCGGCATGTTCGAGATATGTTTGAAGGACCAGGTCTCTCCTAGGGAAAAACTCATCCTAAAGGAAGAAGTTTGCTCCAGCGTAGTACAGGCTGGTCTCCAAAGGATAGAGTGATTTTTATTAGAGCTTGCTTCCTGTTTTCGGTTCTAGTTCTCAGGGACTAATGTCTGAACTCTGGGAAGATAAAATATCACTAATGAGTGATAAAAATCTAAAGAGCCATTCATTCAAATGAGGTATTGCATCAGAATGGCTTCACTGCCTAAGTGTATCAGATCCTGGCAAGAATCTCTGTCTAGGGCAACTGTTGGAACTCACTGAGGCAGAGAAGGGACATAGGACCAGAGCATATGCTGGACCAGCCCACATCTGTGACCGAGAAGACACAGGAAAAAAAAAAAAAAAAAAAAAAAAACACAGGAAGGGAGGAAAATGCTGAGAGTCACCTACAAGTTGAGATCTAGTTCATCATCACTCTTAAAACACTTACAAAAAATGCCACAAAGGAGAAGGGGAAACTGTGATAGAGCTAGAATCCCTAAAATTATGGCCAAGAGAGCCAGGGATGTGCCCTTATGTTATTTCCCATGTGATACATGATGTCTCACACTGTGTGACCCGGGAGCCAGGGTCTCATAAACATGTGATCCCTGCAAGAGATGGGGTAGATGAGAGGAGAAAAAAGCAACTTGCATCCAAATGAAGGTATTTTAAAGACGAAAATATTAGTTCCACTTATTTTCAAATATTCAAATGACATTTTAAAGTGTTTTACCATGTGAACGTATGCCCTAACTTGAGGATTTTACTCCTTTCACAGATTGGAGCTGTCTGTCTAAAAAGGAAGATGTGAGACATTTTTCATCTACTGACCACAGCGTTTAGGTCAGTTATCAGCAACAACAAGATACCCTGTAAAAAGTTAAACTGGTGAAAAATATAAGCCATCTTGAAATAGAAAACCTGGTGGCAGAGAACCTTCAATTTCCTTGGCACAATGAAACTAGATGTAGCATCTGTAGAGTCTGTTCATACACCCTTTTCATAGATGGCTTGTGAAACCAACACTCACACTCACACGAGAGCCTTAGGGGAAGCCAGATTTCACTCCCCCACCCTTCAAAGTTCTAACATAAGGAAGAAAATCTGAAGTTGTATCATCTTTAAGAGACTCTATGGAGAGAGACGAGATACCAGTCATGGAATGCCCACAGTCTGCCAAGGGGCTCTGCCTGCTGTCATGTGTTTATGAAAGAAAATGCCCACAGCCACCAAGGTCTTCAGCCCTTTCCACAAAGTATCTAAAGGCAACAATAGAGAGGAAAGACAATCCTCTGGTTCTGTAAATAAACAAAGAACTTGAATCCCCAGAGACTCATCCAGCTTCATAAACACTTTTTAAATGGTGATCATATTGTCTCCAGGGAAATGACAATGAAAGAGGAGGCTATGGATACTATCCTGCTGCCATATGTCTGGCACTGGAGATCATAAAACTCTGAATGAGAGCAACGTGAGCCAGTGACTAGAGCTCTCCTTGGATTTATGACCAACCTGCTCTTCATTTTCACCCAGTGAGGGCACTCATGTTCTTAATAAAATGCTTTGAAATCCTGACATGAGAAACACAAAACAGTATCATTGCTAAAATCCATAAAGTTCTCAGGGCTTCTCCAGAGATCTCAGCTAAACCACAGAAGGGAAACACTGATAGGCTCCCTACCTTATTTAAAAACAAGCATATGCAAATATCTGGACTCAGAGAAAAATGGCTTCTCTTATAAACTGACCGCTTTTCTGGTACTAACACAGACCTCACCTGCAGTTACCTAAATGCAACAGCTCTCCCTCTGAGTGAGCGCCTGAGCTCCAGACAAGGTCAAGCACGCTCCACCTCAGGAGGAGTGACTCTTTTTTAACAGCAATGCTTTAGAAATGACTGACACGGACACCCAGAGGTTCTTAATGGACCCGTTGCAATCACCACAATGGATGTTGTTTCAGGAGCTGCCTTTCATATTTGCTGTGCAAATATGAAAAATGTGTGGGCTTACTGATCTGAATAAACCATCCCTTGATGTAAAGAAGGTAAGATCTTTGTTAGTCATTGACTATTTCAGTACCAATAAGGCTGCCCTTTGGACAATTTGTTCCCTTTCAGACCTGTGGCTTCTCATTTGGTTTGTTTGGTTTGGTTTCAGCTCTGTGTCTGCTTAGAGAAAAGACCTTCACTCTTATTTCTTCTCATCCTGTTCATAGCATCTAGTATACAGCAGGCGTGTTAAATGAAGATTTACTGTACTTCCAGATCCAACAATTCACTATACATTCTTTGTTAGGACACTGAACACTAAGGAACATATTAGAAACAGAAATTAAGAAGAATGGATGGAAAGGATCTGTATCAGAGGCTCATTTCAAGCTGGTTGAAGTTAAATAGTGCAGCTTCCACTGGGCCATAATGATTACAGGGAAATATGAAAGGGACCGCTGGGTAGTGTTATCTTTGCTTTTTATTCCTAACGGTGTCTTCGCATATAATGGATAGTTAATAATTTCTGGATGGACTGATTTTTGCCACGGTCAGTAAAAATATACATTCCAAATTCAAGGAAATCTTTTCCACGATGAAAAATTGGGTATGTGGGGAAACCTCTTTATGTACTGCTGCCTGATCAAGGGAAATCAGAGGTTTCCAGCAATGAAATAAAATGTCTTCTCATTTTACCCATTCCCTATCTTGGCATTTATACCTAGAATTGGCAGAAAAAGTAGAAAAGAAGAAGTCTACCCACTCCCTGAATTATCTGTTTCTTTTTTTATGGCTGACTTCCTTGTTTTTCTTCTACTCTGGCTGTCCATCAGCAAAATACCCATTCAGTTAGGTACTTATACATGCATTTAAAAAAATATTATGTACTTATGGACTCCTGGTTGGCACTTCATGAGGTGGTTCTAGATGGCTGGGCAGGAAAAGATAGGGGTTTGAAAATTGGGCAGTAACAGCAATGGGCTATTAAACAATTCTGCATGATTATCACAGTGCTTATTACATATTTGTTATTTTTAGTATATGCTCAATAAGTAAAATATAGTTTCATAATTAAAACACAAATAAACCCTGAGATGCACCAAAAGAATCCAGTATGTTTTACTGTTACTAGGTACATATTTCTCATATGTGAATGTTGTCACTTTTTAAATATAAACTTACTTCAGAAGCTAATATGAAGTATGTGGTGAATTTCCTGGTTACATAAAAGGGACATAACGAACAAAGTTTAATAGTTCTCTGATTATAATGCAAAAGGAGTCAACTTAGTGACAAATGGTTTCCTATAGTGAAAAGGGGCTGAGACCATTGTTGCTTATGAATTTCAGTGGCTAAGAGCTGGTTAATCAAAAGGGGAAAAGATCCATGACTATTTGCTCTCTGTAGGAGGTCTTACAGTAACTTAAGTGTCACAAATGCCAATAAAACTGAATTGATTTATTTGCTTTTAAGCATAATATTCCTGATGTAACAAATCTCAATTCTGTTTACATTTTTAGTCTAGGAATAATCATTATACTTTATATTAAGTCTATAAACTGGAGTACTAAGTTATCAGCAATAAAAGTTTATATTTAGGTAACAGACAAGAAAAAACAGTAATCAATTTTGATTAGTTTTTTTTTTAGAATCCCCTAACATCCAAAATTAAAATAATCATACATACATGTAAATACCCAGCTTGTAAAAGCAATTTCTTAGATTGTTTTAAAGTCATGTGCAATTTCCAACTTCTTGATACATCAGAGAGAACATATGCAAATGTATCCAGTTTGGCATTTGTGGGAGAAAATCCCTTAGATGGAGAATTTCATTGGCTGCTCAGATAGGAAAGTCATTTTGGTTTCACTTAAAAATTAACACATCCTCTCACTGACATTTAAGACCAGTAATTGGCTGTGAAGTGCTCAATGATACTTTCAGAGGAAATGTGGTATATATATAATGAATATAAATGTGGTCTATACGTATATCATTATATAGATATAACGATACATATAATGGTATGTATAGAAACTTCTAGTTTGCTAATCTACTACATCAACCTGTTGCTGGAAGGTATTGTATGTAATAATATTGGCATTATATTGTATGAAATAATATACTATTGAAAAAAAAGTGACTGGCTTTTTTTCTCTCAAAGACTTTCTAAGATGGTAAAATTTGACTCAAACACCTTTTCCAATAAAACTAGTAGCTGGAGAGCAAAAGGAAAGGATACAAGGCTCAAGAAAGCTCTCTTACACTGATTTCTCTGTCTTTTCATTCTTGTATATATTCTATTGCATTTTTATAGCAGCTGTGTGATATAGCTAGACAAATTTTAAATATAAATTATAATATGGAAAGAATGAAGAAAAAGGAAAGAGAAAGGCTTGGGGGGCACAGAATGCTTAAATACCTAAATTATACACTCCTCTATGTAAAATATTTTCCATTTTTCTTAGTAAATTAAATTCAGATTGTGGAACAGTTAAGGGAAAACATCCAGATAAAAGGAAATAAAAGAATCAAGCAATGGTTAGAGAACATATCGTATTATCTTTTTTCCCTTATATTCAAATTTTACCCTTATCATTTATCTCCTAAACATTTAGAAAGGATACAGAAAACAAGACCAGCAACTGTAATCCGTCATCAAGCATTTTGACTTCTATCCCAGGAACAAGCTCCAGCTAAAGAATGATCGCTTTTAGTTTTAATGTGTTTGTATAAAAAATATTCACCGAGCACCCACGATGTGTCAGTTTCTTAAAGGCTCCACTTTGACATTATACATTCCATGTTCTCTCTTGCCAAATACATAACAGTGCCACCTGGAATTCCTCATTATGAGACACAAGTAATACTGGGGAATATTGAAATTTTTTCCATTAACTAGAGAGAGCTGACTACTTGTCAGAGTTGTAAGAACTGTTTATTGGATTAAAAAAAGTGATGTAGAATTAGGTGATGACCATACCTGTAATTCTCTCTGAACATACAAAAAAAATGTACTGAAAATCTCTTTCAGTTTATATTAATCTTTAGGTTCAAGAATTTAAGGAAAATTATATGGACAAATATACACATGAAAGGCTACTTTGAAGGGCTTTTGTTCAAGAAAATGCATTGTGTTGAGTACACATTTAGAGATAAACACACAATCTGATTATTCTTAATGCCTATTTTTCAATAAAGACTGTTTTAAAAACTTGTAGTCCAATGAGGGCTACACTCAAGGACCATATTCATTTTAAAATGTATTTAGTGGAGCTATAAGCCTAATCCTCCATGCCATTGCCCTATAAATAGCAGTTCTGATTGTCACATAATTGTGGTTTCACTTTTCAATGAGGAAGGAGGAGAGTTAATGAGAACCTCTCAGGTTTTTTCTGACCAAAGTACAATACTAGAAGTAGTACTCTGGAGAACATAAAAATGATAATGTCGATTCAATTTACAGTATTATCTCCTAGTCCTTAAAAGTAAAAACAAAATAAAACACAATACTACTTAATCTCTAGCATTTTACCTAGGACAAAGCTATGTAGATTTCAAAGAACATCTATCTTTCAAAGAATGCGATCATTCATAGTTCTGAAAGCATGGCTCATGAAAACCACATAGGTTAATCACTTGTTTTAATTATGCATCAAATCTTTAAAATATACCTAAATTACGAAGAAGCGTTATCATACTATCTTCAGCCAAGAAGGCAATCACCCATTCAGAAAACAAAGAAGAAAATGTTAATTGTTGTTTGAAATATGAATTACTATAATTTTGGGAAAGCATTATGGCAATATGCAGCAACAGTGCTAAACTAGTCATAATTGTTTTTAACTTGGATTTGCATTTCTATAAAACAATTTGAAATTCTCCAAAATTTTAATATCCTTAATATTAAAATATACAAATATGCATTAGAAGAAAATTGAAATGAAGGGCATGGTTAAGCAAAGTACGGCACATACATAGGGAAAAATATTACTAAGTCATTATAATCACCCTTTTGAAGTTTTCTTTAAAGTTTTGTTGATATATAACGTTCATATAAAAATTCATTACTGGATGAATTTTCACAAAATAAACATACATGTGTACCTATGCCCCAATTGAGAAACAGAATGTTCCCTTCATTCCAATGTGTATAAAATTTAAAAACCTAGGTTCTAGTAGTGTAGACCTCAGGCGAGGAGCATCAACCTCACATGGGGAATTTGTATGTTCTCTACCTTGCAAATCCTAAGATTCTACCCCAGACCTACCCAGTTAGAAGGCCCAGAAATAATGAGGATCTGCACTCTGTTTTACCAAAGCCTGTAGGGGATTCTGAGGCACACCAACATTTAAGAACCACTGGCCCAGGGAAATGTATTTTGTTATAAAATGAAAAAAGTACTCATACGTATTATTTTAATGATATAAAAATAGGCATAGGAAAACAGAATGAAAGTAAATATGACAAATAGCAGCTATTGCTAGAGAATAAAATTGTAGGTGATTTTTACTTTCTTCTTTATATGTTTTTGTATTATCCAGATTTGCTGAAATGATTATAATACTTCGGGGATATTATTGAACACATCTGTTTTGGTCTTTGAAAGGATGTTATCATCAGCTAAACCAGAAGAGCTTCTTATGATGATACCATACAGTCGGCTTGCTTGAACTCACTGTCATTACAATTTCTATTCTGCATACCAACATCTACATGTGGGGTACAGAAGAGAGAAAACCCTACCCAATTATTCTTTAAATGTTCGGCAGAATAAAAGTACACGGTAACCAACTGAACACACTGATAGCTGCACAGATGGAAATAAATATTGCCTTGCATGAACATAGGAGGCAATCTTGAAATTGGAAGGCAAGTTAAATTCTCAAAGGCTTCAAATTTACTAAGCCTTTTTATTTTAAGGAACACGACCTTTCTAAAAGAAGCTTTTCAATTCCATCTCTCCCCAAAAGGCTAAAATAAGTAGCTCTTTATCACAGCAAAAGGGATCTCCAATGAGGATAGATTAAAAGAGCAATTCAGGAGCTACAAAACATGGAACCTAACTCGGATGATAATAAAGTAATTATAGTAGTTGCTATCAGTCCCCGGCCCATATCCCTCAGTCTTATTTCTTCAGAAATCAGGACTTCCACAAGCCAGGTTTGGGCAATCTATGTTTGAAGGCTTTTCCGGAAGGCTGCTCTGTTCTAGGGCTCACAGATTAGAAGTGCCAAGGACTTAACATTCAGAAGAGCAGCACTCGACCAATGACTGGCAATGTGAGTGTATAAATACCTCAACTCCCTCAACCCACCTAGCAGGATAATTCTGAAGCACACATCTCAACAATTCCCGGAGATTCCCTGAGGTATAAATACCTCAATTCCCTCGATCCACCTAGCGGGATAATTCTGAAGCACACATCTCAACAATTCCAGGAGATTCCCTGTGGGACTGAGCTTCTCTCACAGGATGGTAATACATATGCTTCGTGGGCTGCTTCCCTTCCCTCTATCACTTTTCTATTTCCTTGCTGATGTTCCTTGTACCTCCCAAATAACTGACTTGCAATTGAATCCTTGTCTCTCTATTTCTTGGGCAATGCACACAAGGAAAGTGTTGATTTGCTGAATGACGTAGAAGACAGGGTAGGTATTACTTCCAGTAAGTTTATTAAAATGCACTTTTATAAGCCTTGGGGATTACACTCATTGCTATCATTATAATTTTGAACGTAAACTAACCTTGCTAACTAGACATTGCTTCTTGAGGGTTTGAGCAGTCCTCAGTTTTCCTATGAAGGTTTGAGCCATTATTCATATAGTGAAAGAGGCACATCAAGATGACAGTCAAAATTATTTAACAATAGGTATGATGTGATTGTTATTATAATAACTTGAAAAATAATAGACATTGCCATGGAGCTAGGCCAAATCTCGTTTGCCACCTATTAACCATTTGGTGCCAGGATTGAGAGGACTTTCTGGGGTCTCGGGGGAGAGTCTGGAATAACAGAGGGATATTATAAAGGCTCAGGCAAGTGGATGTATAACAACCAGTTTAAAAGAATTTCAATATTTTAATAATCAGTAAGTCCCTACTGGTGCATACCAAATGGATATCAACATATCCAAAGAAAAATCTTGAACACCATATATATGAATGTCTTCTTATTATAATATAAACGATCTAGCATTATTTCCAGTGGGATCAGTGTATTTAACATGCAAAATAACTGCCAAGGGGCACTCTGTTCTTGGGAATCAAGTTTTCTCAGAAAACAAATGTGAAGAATGTGGATAATTTTAAAGTAAAACACAGAAATGCTTTCAATCCAGCAAAATGACTATCAAAAAAGGATAAATCCTCCTGGTGATGTGACTGTAACTCCTCATCGTAAATGAATATAACACGCCTATTGAAATACAGTAGCCTCCTGACCGGAATACCTCCTTATTTACACTATGCTACAAACACACAAGGAATTCGTCCTGTATTGAGTGCTGAATAAAAAGGTGAATAAAAATACACAGTTGTTAAAAAAGGTTTGTAATCTCCAAGAACTACGTGGGAATTCAGAGGCCAATAGTCGGTTAAGGCTGAAATACAAGGTGAGTGGCCATGGTTATCAAAATGATTCCCTACAACCTTGGGCAATTAACTAAAATGTCAAAGATGAGACTGCATGAAAAAAATATTGTTCCTACCATAGTTGTACATAAAAGAAAGAAAGGCAAAGAAAACTAGCAAGCAAAATATTCCATGAAAGATTCAGGATTTACAGTTTTTAACAATATTTTGTAAGCCTCAAAAACAGCTTCTTATGTAGAGAGAGAAAAAAAAAATCAAACTGAAATGAACTCTTCCCGAATTTATGCAAACAAGTAATGAACAAAATGATTTCTGTATTAGATTTCAACACAGGGTATATAAAAAGAATATTTCTGCATCTGAAAAAGGTAACATCCCTGAATAAGATGTGTTTTTTTCCAGTCTCCCACCATACACAGTGAGAGTTTATGTTTCACTAAAATAGTAGCACTTGGGCTTCCATGGTGGCGCAGTGGTTGAGAGTCCGCCTGCCGATGCAGGGGACACGGGTTCGTGCCCCGATCCCGGAAGATCCCACATGCCGCGGAGCGGCTGGGCCCGCGAGCCATGACCGCGGAGCCTGTGTGTCCGGAGCCTGTGCTCCGCAACGGGAGAGGCCACAGCAGTGAGAGGCCCGCGTACAGCAAAAAAAAAAAAAAAAATAGTAGCACTAATCATCACAACAGAGAACTATTAGCAACTTTTCCTTTACGCTTTAACTGTAAACCATACATTTAAATAATTTTTCCCTATTCAACCTCAGATACACAGTATTGGATGAATCATATCTTTGTGCCATGACATTGACATCATTGATCCATACTTGCCTCACTTTTATTGATTATTCAATTAGTGTTTTTTGAATAATGTAACAAACACCTGCTAATTCACCACCCCAAGACAAAAGCTACTATGTAGAGCATAACTGACATCTAATTACATGGATCCTCCAACAGCATATCCCTTTTTGCTCTACAATGCAAAATAGGCGTCATCCAAAATTCTGTGTTCATCATTTCCTAGCTTTCCTTTGAAAATAATTTGTTGCATTCGTATGTATCATTTGTTAGTTTGTTTTAGTTCTCTTTAATGTTACAAAAAGGTTAGCATGCTACATGTAATCTTTTGGAACTCACTTTTTTTTCTATATTATGTTGCTACGATTTTCGATGATGTCACTTGTTGCTATAGCCCATTCACCTTGTTGATAATATTTTATTGTGTGAATACGCAATTTATTAACCCATTCTCCAATAAATGGGCTTTTGAGTTGTTTCCAGTTCTTACCATTGGAAATAGTATTATGGATTTTTTTTGTATATGTTTCCTTTGTAAATGTGTCTGATTTTCTCTTTAATGGAGATTTCCTCTAAAGTGGAATTTGTTGAGTCATGGTAAATCGAATGCTCAACTTCAGAAGGTAATGCCAAATTACACTCCCGCCAGCAAAGAATAAGAAATTCCATGGATCTACATCCTCCTTGAAAAGTATTATTCCACATCCTATGTGGAAATATTGGCTGATCTTGGTTTGCCAGTGTGAAATACAAAATATATGAGATAAAAACAGCCTCACTAGTGAAACAGAAACATTTGCATTCATTATAGATCACTAGTATTAATTAATTTATAGACCACAAAATCATAATGCAAATATAATTACAATGTTTAAATTTTTGGATTGTCTATTTTATTTCCATTTAACCAAATAACTTATGAATATATATTGTATAAATGAAATTATCATTCAAATAATAGTTATTTTTTAAAGCACAAGATTTATAAAAATTCTCAATTTATCAAGAAAGAATAGATCTTACCCTGCTCTACTCTTCTATATTTCATTCACCAGTAGAGAAGGAGTCTTTCTCAAGCTTCCTCTCTGATTTCTCTCCTTCCACAAGCCCAAGAGGGTCATTGTTTTCCATGGGTCTAATACTAATCTTCTTTCTCTCCCACTCTAAATTTCCTCCCTGAGAAATCCCATCCAGTTTCACTGGCTTAAAATACCATTTACGTACTTGTGAATTAATTTTTGTCCTCCAATCCCAATCTCTCTGCTGAGTTCCGGATCTCAATTTCCACTGACCATTGGACATCCTGCATCCTGAACTTAAAGGGCTCTAGGTATTTTCTGATGACACTGCTTACTAGTCACTGAAGTTTTTCCAACACTTTATTGACCCCAAATGTCAGAGATGCACTGGTGAGGAAGAGGAAGATGCTATTTGACCTAACAGAACCCCAGAAGATAAACGCTAACTAGACCATAGAAATGCTGTAGCCATTGGTCACCTTCTTGGCTATAGGTCTGAGAAGGGAATTGGACAGGCATTCAAATAGACAAGGAAAATATATACGTTCTGTCTGTTGACAAATGGTGATACTGGATAGATGGCTCCTTGTTAGAAAACAGAATGAAAGGAAAAACGAAACAAAAAACACTAACTGGGCTTGGGGGGGAAAAAGGTCACTGAACAAGGGAAGGGTAAATCACCTTGTCTCTGAAATACATGAAAACAGTATGGAAAGTATTTATTACAGGTAACAGAACAATGTGTTAGATAAATTTTTGGCAGTCTCAACTGAATTCGTGAATCAAAAAAATGAAAGAGCAAACTGATTAAAAACAAAACAGGGAAAATAACAGGTGGTCATGAAAAGGGAGAGAGGTGAGACTATGAAAGATAAACTAATATTAAACATCAGATTAAAGTAGCCTTAAAGGATTTAAAATGGGTAGTATGATTGATGATGAGGCTTCCTAGTACATAAGGGACCTACTACAATGAAAATTTCATGGTACAGATGTAGTAAATGGAAAATAAATAAGAGCATAGAGAAATTAAATAATGATAAATAAGTAATTCTATCAATAAACATGATAGTTCTAAAATTAGAAGTATTAAACTATTTCTTAAAGACCAAGGAGTTGGACATGAGAATGGAGGCAAATAGAAGATCCTGATGAGTGAAAGAGGTTTCAAATATTAGCAGAGATATTTGGGACTGGCTAAAAGAACAGAAAGGCAATCATTTATGGAACAGAAAAGAAATAAAGAAGTTCCCAATTTACAAAGGGAAAAATGAAATGAACAGAAATGTAATCAAAGCAACAAAAAATAAAGAAAATAAAAAAGAGGGAGAAACGTAAAATCAATATTAAAGAGGGAAAGTATTACATCGAGAATATCAGTCATTACACTAAATGTGAACTGTCTGAATTCTCTTGTGAAAAGACAAATCACTAGATAGGTCAAAATCAAAACACAGCTATATGCTGTTTAACTGAAAATACTTAAAATGAAGTAATAAAGGAAGGTCAAGTATTGAAAACTAAATTGGGAAAGCAGATAGCCATAGGACAAATATTTAAACTTGCAGGGGTATTATTTCTTACATTGACAAGAAAGCAAACCAATGGAATATTAAAAACAATTGATAAGCAATCTTGATGACTGCAAATATATGAAAAGAAGCTCATAGTCACTAATGGGGAAAGCGAACTAAAGGAATTAGGTATCTTCTTATACCCATCAGAGTGGCCAAACTTAAAAGACTAAAAGCATATATTGTAGGCGAGAAAATGAGAAAATAGTATAGTGGAACCATGAGGTGTTGGCACTTTTTGGAAATCAATCTAGCAACATTTCATAAAATTAACAATTGGTCTGTCTTTTGAGCCAGCAATTTCACTCTTGGTACGGAATCTCTTAGAAAGAAAATCCCAAGGGAAAATAAAAGTACTTAAAGGAGAATGGTTGAATAACACTGGTATATCCATAGGGAATAATATGCAGCTACTTAAAAGAATGAATATGAGCTATAGTAATCTGTATTTGAGGAATTTCCAAGAGGTATTTTCAAGTAAAAAAAGCAAGATACAGAAAAGTGTATCATATACCATTTTTAAAAAAGACAAACAATAACAATGGAAACCCTGTATGTGGAGGAAAATGCGAGGATGCATTCTAGATGTTAACATGCGGTACCGGATGGAGGAAGGGGCTGACGGATTAAATACACTGAACCTTTTTTCACAGCCGATGAGGATAACCAGAACTACGGGCCTGTGATCCGATTCAATCTTACTTTTAAACTATCAAAATGCGGGCAATACACCTGCATACATTTACAACATGCTGCTCAAAACCAGTCACATAACTTCATTTATAAAACAAGTATGAGTACTTCATTCTCATGAGAAAAGACTTGTTAAAAGACGTAAGGATTTACTTTCAAAAGTCCTAGCACACCCTCTATTGGTCTGGAAAATTAAATGGGTAGGGAGTTTTTTGTCCTAGGGACTGAAAGTCCTGCAATCCTTTACTGTTTATTCTTTTTTTCTCTCTGACTGCTTGTCCTTTACTCTCCCTAAGGATGAAATTAATGGTCAGCTGCACCTGTCCATCTGACCTAGTTGGTTAATTCAGAATTAAAATTGACTTATTCAGCAACACTGCCAATCCCTGTAGCTCTGGAATGATAGCAATAATTCTAATTAAAAATGTACCTATTGCTGCATGTATTATCTAATCCATATATACCCTTTTTAAAAAGATAATTAATGCTTCTACTTGTTGTCTCTGGGTTTTCAGTATCTCTCTGTCGATAATAGCTTTGCTTTTAATCATTTGTTCCTGTTAAAAAGCAGAAATAGGCAGAAAGAAGAGGGAAAAAAAACATCACTTGCGTCTGTCTCTACAGAGAAATTGCTTGGAAAGCTGTCAAAGTTTCTTTAGATGATTTAAATGAGGGAGGGTAGCTTTTACAGGAAATGAATGTGAGACAACAGATGAGGTTGGGAAATTCACTGTGGATAATCTTTTTTAACATTAGGGTGCCCAATGCATTGTGTGTATGTATTTGTATGTGGGCACGCAAATCTGTATGTATTAATGAGGATTCAAAATTGCATATGCTTCAAATATAAAAATCTCCAGAATGAAATCAACTGATATTTTCTGGTAGCTTACAGCAGTCCTAGGCTCTGCTGAGTGAACACACCACTAAATAGAATATATCTTGAGTTGTCCTGATTTAGAGGCATAGTCAAATATTATCCCAAGCATTCTTATAAAGAAAATAGGCTCCTCATGTTTCAGACCTATTTATACCTAAAAATTAGGTTGTCCTAAATGGGCAGAGATTCTTGGTTACCTGTTTAAAAGCAATTATTTTCATCCAGGCTGAAACTAACCAATTAGCTAGCATTTCTCTTTTTATATTTGGTAATAAATCTTTCCCTATTTTTACACTGTTCATGTTTTTGTGTTATTTCATTTTGTTTCTATTTCTTGTAAGAAACTATGGTTAGAGTTTATTTTCTTCTCCTATTAATTTTTGTCTATTATGGAATTCTAAGCTATTTATTCTTATAGTATTTGATGTCTAATCTTAATTCTGAAATCTTATTTTTTGTTTACTGTTCTACTCTTCTTTCACGTTTTCTTTATATTTTGTCTTTTGTTATGTGAACTGTAATTTTTCTTTGTTTTTAGAGATTTGCTTTATCATCTAAGGATTTTGAAATAGTCATACACTTGGTTTTTTAAAACTTCTATGGGAGACTATGAGTTCTTCAAAAGTATGCATATTTTTTGTTCTCAAAGTCAAGTATGAAACAATCTCTTGATACTGCCGATATAAATCTAGGTATTTAGGACGTATTTGTGTTCCCTTATAATAGCCTCATATTCCTTTTATTATTATAATCTGGAATTTTTAGTATTTACAAGAACTGCTTTTGGTATTCAACCTAATTTTATTTTTAACTGATTTAAATGTCATTCAGAATCATTTCTTTTATGACTCTGAAGTTTTACTTTGGATTCTTCTGTCCTTTGGCTATGGTGTATCTTAACTTTCCTGGAAAATTTCCTGAAAGGATGACTTGCCTTTGCCTCCGTATCTAAAGCTTCTAGGTATAGATTTCTTGTGGCACATCTTTTCGCCTCCCAGCCCTGGAGCTGTAGAGTTCTAGTTTCCTTGATATCTCAAACTGCAGGGAAATATAAAACCAATCTGATTTTTGTTCCTTTGTAGGAATTTTATCCAGATGTTTTAACTATAAGATTTTTCTTTCTTTTTCCTCATAATTGAAAAAGAGGATCATAGTATTTTGAGGCATAAGCCTCTTTTATCGTCATTCTTCTCAGCTAAAATGCGAGCATTTTTGAATGTGTATGTTTAGGTTGCTTTTATTCAGAAATATTTTTCTTTTATTATGTTTTTCTTCCTTCCTTTCTTTCTTCCTCCCTCCCTCCCTCTCTCCCTCCTTCTTTCTTTCTTTTTCCTTCTTTCTTTCTTTGTTTTCCTTTCTTTCTGTTCTAGTTTCAGGAGTTTTGAGCATTCTTAAAGAATACAAATGAAATACAGATAGACAAGTAGGGTTACTCAGTTTAATTACAGATATCAGTTTAGAATAAGTTAATATACAAATTTTATTGCCAATCTTAAGATGTTTCATCACCAGAACTGGTAGCCTATCTGCCACAATATCAATATTTTGAATGTCTGGATTCTTTCTGGCCAGATTCTGAGTTTGAGCCCAAGTTCCTCACTAAATGCCAACTAGCCCATGTGGATGGTCTCCCCCTTAGAGTCCAAGAATGCTCTTCTTACCTGATGCCTCAGCTTTGACTGTATCAACAAACATCCATCCTTTCTTTGTTCTGGACCTTAACCCTAGCTCCCAAATGTCATCATTATTTTGTCTTATCCTTCAACTGTGTCTTATTATAAAATTAGCTTCCCCTAACATCACTTCTATAGAGTCATACACAGAATGTCTATATAATTTGGTAGAAGATCATTGAATACATTATAAATCATGAAAGAAATATGAGTAAACATAGGAGATACACAGTATAAAACTGTCATAGGTCTCATTTCACTACTGTGATTGAACACAAGGTTTCAAGCTGCAAGTATGATATTGATGTTTTTATAGGTGATATGTTAAAAGAGATAAATATCAAACCTTTTCAACTTTATTCACCTCTCTTGCAATTATGAGGTGATAAAAAGCTGCAGCTATGTTGAGAATCATGCCTCTTGTGGCGGACAACAAAAGAGTATTGCTTTGTAACTGGATAAAATATACCTTGCTCAGCATCCTACCCTCAATCTGCAAGCAGTTCCATCAGAGCTCCAGGAGCTGTGATGAGACATCAAGCAGTACCCTGAACTTATTGCCATGACTCCCTGTTTTAAACATGCTATGCCTGAAAACAACAGTCCTCCTATTCTAGGGACCCTTCATTTTCTCAAATACTCACTTTCACCTCCAAGTAGCTAATTTTGTAAACTCCTTGAGATGGGCACTTCTCCATTTACACACAAAACCCACATCGGGGTGTTCAACACAGCATTTGCTCAATAGCAAGTAATTGATGAATGAATGAATGAATGGATGGATGAATGAAACCATTGTTGATCTAGACTCCTGACCCATCTTTTATTTTCAGATCAAAAATAAATCCCTCTGTTAAAGTAGATTTAAGTGGAAACTCTGGTACAAAGTTCTTCTTACTTAAACTTGTCTATAGCAGGTACATTCTCTTTCTTTTCCTTTGTAATGTTGCTCGGTTCTCTGGAGACACATCTCTTAAGAGACACATCTCTCTCAGGTGTATGAAAAGACTTAATAGACCTGGCACCACTTCCCCCAGCCGAGCATACTAAGCCCTGACTATTCTGGTCGCTGTCATCACCCTCAAGACAATTGCTGTTCTATTTTAACCCCAGTCCTTTCAGGCACTTTGGAATTTGAGATAACTACAGAGCTACTTGATGTATTGAAAACTGCCCAAATTCTACTTTCTCTTTTGTTCTTATTCCTTGGTTCACTGAGAACATTGTATCCAGCCTGTCTCTCTGTTTCCCCCATGAGATTTGAGATGGCTTGTCAAAGAAAAACAACAGTGAAGAGGATAATTAATGATCCTTTGATGCCTGCCAGCTCTCAAGAGGTCCTTACCTGTAGGTTTTCAAGTGTTTCATAATTACTTGACAGTCCCAACTGCTTGCCCATTTTGCCAAGTTTCCATATTTCCTTCAGAATATGGTAGATGGTGTAAATACCTTCTGGGTCCCCACTGCACTACAGCTCAGTGTATTCAAGTAAACCTTTTCCATTAAAATGATCACGGTACATGTACAGTATGCTTCAGAAGTATGTAGTTATGATGGTATGCCAAATGCTTTCTCTGAAAGGTTTGAGATAACCACAGATGTCCTGTGGGATTTTTCTTTCTTTCTTCTAC